>NC_135301.1:22771629-23140479 GCF_051311805.1 Agelaius phoeniceus | reverse complement strand
TAAATATATGGACTGACTCAAAATATGCTTTTGGAGTGGTGCATGTACATGGAGCACTGTAGAAAGAAAGAGGATTACTATCCTCTCGAGGTACGCACATTAAACATCAGGATGCAGTCCTGCAATTGATAAAAGCAGTACAAAAACCTGAACAAGTGGCAATTATACACTGTAAAGCACACCAATCAGGAAACTCCAAAATTTGTGAGGGAAATTGAAAGGCAGACTGGACAGCCCGACAGGTTGCTCGAGAAGTGCAAACAACAATGGCATTGATACCTTTAAAACTTAATGTATCTCAATTCAATTTGCCTCCAAAACCAAAATATTCAGTAGAAGATGAGAGATTGGGACGTTTGCTAAATGCACAAAAGAATTCAGAAGGGTAGTATGTAACTACACAAGGGCAAATAGTGGTAGCCCCCTTATTAATGAGAGAAATTCTACAAATTAAACAACAAATGTCACTGGGGTGCAGTGGCATTGGTAAAATTGCTAAAGCAAAGTTTAATTTCGGTACGGATGTTAACAATGGCAAAATCAGTATTGTCAAAATGTGAGATCTGCTTGAAAAACAACCCAGTGGCTAGGCGACAGGCACAGCTAGGAAGGATTCAGGTAGGAATAGAGCCAGGAGACTATTGGCAGATGGATTTTGTAGAATTGCCAAGAACTCGAGGATACAAATATCTGTTAGTGGGGGTTGACATTCTCTGGATGGCCAGAACCCTGTGGCACAAACCAAGCAAAAGAAACAGTTGTTACTACAAGAAATCATTCCCAGATTCAGGGTGCCTCTAGGGGTATCATCAGATAGGGGCCCACATTTCATAGCCACAGTAGTAAGAGAAGTAAGTAGATCGCTGGGAATAACTTGGGACCTCCAGACACCATGGAGACCCCAGTCAAGTGGACAGGTAGAGAGGACGAATCAGACACTAAAGAGGCAAATCAGTAAAATATGCCAAGAAGCCAAATTGCAGTGACCACAGGCTTTACCGAAGCACTGTTGAGGATTCAGATAAAGCCTAGGAGTGGGATGTCAGTCAGTCCTTATGAGATATTGTATGGGAAACCATATGAATCTCCTGAACCTAACCCATGTGTACATGTCACGGGAAAGCAGGAAGTATATAATTATGTTCTGTCTCTCGGGAAAACTTTAGCTTGGCTTCGGAGTGCCCTCGTGTGGAATAAGCCACTGACTCAAGAATCCAGTTCACGACATATACCCAAGAGATGAAGTGTACATTAAGACTTGGAACAAAGAACCATTAAAAGAGAGGTGGAGTGGACCCTATCAGGTACTGTTGACCACTTTTACAGCAGTCAAAGTGGCTGGAGTAGATCCCTGGATACACTACACCCGAGTGGAGAAAGTCCATCCTGAACAGTGGACTGCACAAACTGTAGGATCAACAAAGCTGCAGATAAGATGTACTTAACTGTTTCAAATGTTATCAGTAGCTGTGCCAATGCTCACTTTATGGTTATTAATGTCTTTGGGATGTAGAATGCAAAAAGATCAACTAACCACTCTTCATTCTAGAATGAAGAGGGAGGTACAGGCAGAAACACAGGAGAAACACAGGTGATAAAGGTTTCCAATGCAGGTCGGGCTGAGAATGTAATGATTAGATTAGTCAAAGACTTTGCCAAAATGCAAAACACCAGCAGAATAACCGCCTGTCTGCCAATACTGAAGGCAGTGGTAATGTGGCCTTTTGCTAGGGTTCGGGGTGTCCCCAGCAGGCTGCATGGGGTCTGGATAGCGCAGTCCTGTTCGGAACAGACTGTACGAGCTCCCAAGCAGTTCTTAGCCGCAGGCCACCTTAGCAAGCTTAAGTGATATCAGCTCTTTTAGTGATTATCAGCTCATTGTGATTTCAGCTCTCAGCTTGCTATGTGCCTAGGCAGGCAGATGCAGGTAGAGAGAGGAGAAGTCTGTGTGGGGTTCCACAGGAGTGTCTTTATTGAATCTTCTGTGAAGGTTCCCAGTGACAGCTCTTCTGCCCGAGCTGGGAAAAAGCAGCTCTTTATATAGGGTTCAGGGGTTTTAGGAATTGTCCAATAGTAAGGGTTAAAGGAAAGTGACCTATAGTCTTACAGAGAGATAAGCAAGGGGTCAAAGGCAGAAGAGAGGGGCTTCTAGTCCAGTCACCATGACTTGGCATTTCCTATCTTAGGCTTCTGAACACCAGGGAAGTCTTGCAGGCTCTGGGCCTGCTACACAGCGGGAGACCCAATAAGTTGGGGAATCATAAGGTCAAAATTACCTGAAATTCAAAAGAACAAAACAATTGAATGTAAACAGGTACTGGAGTCGAGGCAAGTAGTCAGAGAAACCTGGAAAGTAACAGGGGAGTGGATGAGGCCTCTGAAGAAATGACACTGTAATTTAAGTCATGGCACGGTAGGACAAATCATAGAGTAGTGGGTTAAAGATCAAGACACCACAAATTGAGAATGCTTCTTGCCACACTATAAAGAGATTAGAGAGAATATCACAGAGACCACTCTGGTGTAGAAGTGCAAGGAAAAAGATTGGAAAGGTCAAATGGAGCCCTGGGACAGTGCGTGGTCCATGAGTATACTTCAAAAATTCCAGTACATGGCAAACACCCCTTGGTGCATTAAATGGGAAGTGTTGTGTTGTGTCTGTATAAGTTGGACTGTTCTGTTCCCCCTATCATGTAATGGTTCTGCCCTGGTTCTCCCTTCCCTCCTTTATGCTGCCAGTTATCCCAACTCCTCCCCACTTGCCTTGGAGATTAATGTACCCTTTCTCAAATCCCTCCCTGGTGCCCTGTCCGTCACTCGGTGCTCCCACCCTCCTCTCTAGAACTCTCTAGAAACTTGCAGCTAGAGTGTTGAGTGATTGGCTCAGGGGCCGGGACCCCACCCTCAAGTTATCCCCATTGGTGTTCTCCCTAAGTCAATCTTTTGTATCCCACTCCCCTCTCAAACCCTATTCGTCCAAGGACTGACTCCTCCCTTGTTTCCCTCCCTCCTTATAAGCTGTTGCAACTTCCCCCTCTTTCTCTTTGGCTGTCGGTTCCCCTGGGACCCAATAAACCTGGATTCACCACAGCTGGAGAGCACTCTCTTCTTTTTTCTGCTGATTGTAGCCATAAGCCAAGCCACGTCCTACCACAAGGTAGCGCTGCTGTCATAGCACAGAGCATTTACCTTAGGTGCTGTCCTGAACCACGGAGATCGGGATAGTGCCCCCCTACTGCTAGCGGTGCTGGATAGCCAGCTGGGACATCCGAGAAGGACAATCAATCTTTCTCCAGCTGGACCGTTTCAGTTTCTGGCACCCAAGGTCGGGCCTGAGGGCATCTCCAGACCCCGCGGACGAGGCTGTAAGTCTCATTGGCTGTCAAACTACCTCCAGAAGAGTCGACCCCTTTTTGGTGGGCGGCGCTCTGGGGAATTGGGAACAGCAGCTCCTCACACCCAAGGAGTCGTTCCCCCAGCAGAAACCATCGCTCCCAAATTTCTTTTGGCCCTTGCTGGATTGTAAGTATTTCTCTGTCTCCCTGTCTTTCTATTTTGTCTATCCCCCGGCACTGCGCGGCACTTTCCTCTGCCGCTTTTCACACACGGTTTCGCAGCCGTGGCACGTTCTCTCCCTGCCCCTCCCCTGCCCGGCAGCACGGTGCCACCTCGGTTTTCAGGCTCTCTCAGCTTTTCGGTGCGGGGTGCTTTTCCTGCCTCGACTTTTCAGCGCGGGGTGGCTTTCCTGCCGCCACTTTCGGCCTGCACGGCTCCTGCCGCCGCGGCAGAGCACCGGCACGGGCGGCTCCGAGCTCCCGCGTGGCAACCACGTGGTGTGGGGGAGCTGGCAGCCGTCACCCGCCATTTTAAGAGCGGCGCAGCGTGGCGCAGGGGAACCCGCAGCTGCCATTTGCCATTTTCCACACGGTGCGGCGGGGGGCTTCGCTTTGCTGTGCACCTTTCTCTTTTTTCTGACAGGGGCAGGTGTGGGGCTCTTTGTTCTTTTCTTTAAAGTTTTTCTGAGGCGGTGGGCAGACTGAGTTGCACCACATAATATCTTTATAATGGGTGCTCACTTTTCTGCGGCTCAGAAGAGAGCTTTTACCCAAGTCGCGGGAATCCTTGTGCTGGGGGGTGTTAAAGTTCAGAAAAAAGTTAAAAAAATTAGTAAAATGGCTGTGTTCCCAATTTCCAGAAATTTACCCCGACCAAATTTATGACCCCAGTTTCTGAGCTGTTGTTAATCATAAATTACAAGATTCTGTTAAGTCGGGAGACTCTTCTTTGTTAAAAATCATATTTTGGACTTCTCAAATTAAATTGGTGTTAAAATCCAGCTCGAAATTGGGAAAACAGTCATCTTTACAGAGCTTAACCCCCAGTTCTCCCTGTTCCCCTGCTCCTAGCCCTTTTCCCTCCTCTTCTTGCCCTACAAGTGGGATTTTGAGAGGAGCAGCTCGCTCCAGGACAGCGCAGGGTGTCCACCATTCCCCTGGCTCCCCTCAAAGCTCCCAATCCCCCCGCCCAAGGAGTCCTGGCCAGACTCTTCGGGGTTCCTTTCCTTCCCTCTCTCACCCAGTTAATAAATCCCCAGTTTCTAAATCCTCAGTCCGGTTTTGTCTCCCTCCCCAAGATGGCTCCCATGGAGCACAAGATGGAGGGAGCCACATGGTTTTTCCCGCCCTTTCTCCTTCTTCATCCCACAATCCTTTTCCTTCCCCAAAAAACCCTTTCCTGTCCCTTGACTCCACCCAACTTCCTTCTGCCCCTCCTCCCTTGGCAGCTCCTCCCATTTCTCCTCCCTCCTATGAAGCTCTGCCCTTTGGCTACTCCCTTGGGGTGGAGACCCAAACATCTGACATCCCCGCCCAGTCCTCCAGCCACTCCCCTTTCCCTCTCAGTTCCAGTTCCCACGCTCTGGTGCCCGGGGGGAGGGGGGTGGAGACCCGGGACCCAGAGCCGGTTTCCATCCCTTCAGCAGCTCCGGTCACGTACTACCTGGCGAGGGAGGGGAGAGCCCAGGCCCAGTGGACCCCATTGCCCCATCACATCATCAAAGAGCTGTGCAAGGCCCAAAAGGGTTTCTCCTGGGAGAGCGAGTACTCCGGGGGGATCCTGAGGGCTACGCTGACAGAATCAGAAGTCACCCCCTCCGACCTGCGGCGCCTTTTTTCATGCCTGCTAAACCCCACGGAGTTTGTTATGTGGGAGGCAGCATGGAAAAAGGAGGTGGTGGGAATCCTACCCTCCCTTTGGGACAATCCCCGCACTGGTGTTGACTTTGATGGTGAGACCATCTCAAATGACCATCTGTGCAGGATGAGGAATTGGGCAGATGGTCATTCCCAAGCTAGGTCCATTCCCCCGGAGGCATTGAAAGAAAGTGCCAGGGTAGCAGAAAGGGCTTTCTTGAGGTTGCGGTCAGCAGCGCCTCATGTCACCTATTCTAAAATTTTCCAGCATCCAGATGAATCATTTGTGTCTTTTGTTGAGCGCCTTCGCAAGGCAGTTGATTTGCAGGTGCAGAGTGAGGAGGCCAGGACGGAGATTCTCAAGGAGGTAGCGTCTGCAAATGCTAACCCAGCTTGCAAGGCTGCCATTTTCAGTTTACCCCTGGACCCTCCTCCTACTCTGCAAAACATGCTGGAAGTTTGTGCGCACAAAGTCTCGCTGTCATCGGGAGACCTCGACTGCAAAACCCGACTGCAACCTCGAAGGATTGCTGCCGCTGACACCATGAATGTCACAACTGCAGATCCAGCCCTGCCTTCGGCCAATCATCCACCGCGTCCCCGCACCCCAGGACCGTCCCAAAGGAGAACTGCTCCCTGCCATCTCTGCAGGAAGCTTGGACACTGGATGCCCGACTGTCCCCTGAGACTCCAGTTTTAGAATTTAGGAAAGGGCAAGGACCTCAGGGAAACCCCCAACAAAGAAACTAGTTTCTGAGTGCAGTCCCCCCCGTGTGAAGACACAAATGAGGCGGGTTTAATAACATCTTGCTGGGAGGGGAAAAGAGGAGAGAATTCTAAACCAGGCCTGCCTGTGTCCACAACCGAAACAGACTTTGTTAAAACGGACTTGTCTAGACTGCATTCAACCTAGACCCATTTTAACCACGCTTTCCAAAACTGTCCCTTTCAGGTTGCAGCTGACCAAACCACTCCATCTAAGAGACTCCAACTTCCATCTGGTAACTGTTTCCCTTGAGTGCCCAGGTAACTGGTGACAGATCAGATGTAAGTATGTCGTTGTCGGAGACACAAAGTTTACACCACTTGAAGTAAATATAGTCCCGGGTCTCTCAACATCAGACCCAGGGAAGTTTTCTATGGGGCTGTACTGTGTCTGCCCTCCCCTCTTCCTGCCTAAAGGCCAGGTTGTAGCTCAGGCCATCCCAGTGCCTGAGCTGACCTGGGGTCCAGAGCTGCCTTGCACACCTCAGCAAGATATCTCTCACACGGCAGCCTGGGCCCAGGTTTTGGGGCGAGAAAAACCCCGGATCACCTGCCGCCTTTCGAGGGGTGGAGATCACAAATCTCTCCAAGGGCTTTTGGACACAGGGGCAGGTGTGATGATCATTCCTTCTTGGGAATGGCCATCACATTGGGAGTTGCAGGATGTGGCTGGTCGCCTTCAAGGTGTCGGGGGCATGCGATTGGCGAGACAATCCAAGAGTATCGTGCAAATTAAGGGGCCGGATGGGCAATTGGCGTCTATATGCCCATTCGTTTTGGAATATATGGAACCCCTGTGGGGGAGAGACCTTCTTGCCCAGTGGGGAGCCAGAATTGACCTCCCAGCGGCTTCCCAGGTTTTTCCGGCAGCAGTCGCTGAAGAGCGCCCTACCCAGAAGCTGCATTGGAAATCCAATCAACCAGTATGGGTAGAACAGTGGCTGCTCAATAAACAAAAATTGAAGGCGCTCAGCGAGCTGGTCCAGGAGCAGCTACTTAAGGGTAATCTGGTAGAGACCATGTCGGAATGGAACTCCCCAGTTTTTGTCATCAAAAAACCCAACAAAGATAAGTGGCGGCTCCTCCACGACCTCTGTCAAATTAATAATGTCATTAAGGACATGGGTCCTCTCCAACCAGGGATGCCGTCCCCAACGATGCTCCCCCAAAATTGGAATTTGGAAATTGTAGATATAAAAGATTGTTTCTTTCAAATTCCCCTACACCCTGACGACGCCCCACGTTTTGCCTTCATGGTCCCCACCATCAACCGTGAAGCCCCAAGGAAGCGCTACCATTGGCGTGTTTTACCATAGGGAATGAAAAACAGCCCTGTTATCTGCCAGTGGTACGTAGCTTCCTTGTTGTCCCCACTACATATAGCCGCGAAAGATGCTATAATTTTCCATTATATGGATGATATACTTGTTTGTGCTTCGATGGATGACATACTTACTCACGCGCTTGACCTGACAATCAATGCATTGATTGCTGCAGGGTTTGAGCTTCAGCAGGACAAAATTCAGCAGATGCCACCCTGGAAGTACCTGGGTTTGGAGATTAGCAGGCCAACCACTGTGCTGCAAAAATTGGCTATAAAGACTAACGTTACGACCTTGGCAGACGTCCACCAGTTGTGTGGGTCTTTGAATTGGGTAAGGCCTTGGCTAGGAATTCCAACCGACGACCTAGCCCCCCTTTTCAATTTATTGAAAGGGGGAGAGGAGCTCAGTTCTCTTAGGTCACTTACCCAGGAGGCACAGACAGCACTGGAGAAAATCCAAGAGTCCATTTCGGCCAGGCAGGCCCACAGATATCAGCCGGGTCTGCTGTTCAAGTTTATTATTCTAGGAAATTGCCACACCTCCATGGGGTGATTTTTCAGTGGGACGAGTCACCCCAGGATAAGGACCGAGGCTCGAGAGACCCTCTCTTAATTATAGAGTGGGTCTTCCTCAGCCACCATAGGTCCAAGAGGATGACACAGCCACAAGAGCTGGTGGCAGAACTGATCCGCAAGGCAAGATTGCGGATCAGGGAGCTTGCAGGTTGTGATTTTGACTGCATTCACATCCCCATCCAATTGAAATTGGGCCAATTCAAAAAGGACACATTTGACAAACTGCTCCAAGAGAATGAAATGTTACAATTTGCACTGGACAGCTACACCGGCCAAATCGCTGTTGATCGACCGACCCACAAAATTTTTAATCAGGACATTCAATTTTCCTTGTCATTAAAAAGTGTTCAGAGCCGAATCCCTCTGAAGGCACTGACCATGTTTACTGACGAGTCTGGAGCATCCCACAAGTCTGTAATGACTTGGAAGGATCCTCAAACCCAGCGGTGGGAGGCTGATGTTACTGAGGTGGGAGGATCACCAAAAGTAGCTGAGTTGGACGCAGTCGTCAGGGCTTTCAAGAGGTTCTCTGAACCATTCAATTTGGTCACAGATTTGTCTTACATTGCAGATGTAGTGTCCAGGGCAGAAAATTCAATATTGCAGGAAGTGTCCAACATTCCCTTATTCAACTTGCTCTCAAGATTAGTCACGCTGGTCTCCCACCGAGAGCAACCTTTTTTTGTAATGCATGTCAGATCACACACTGACCTGCCAGGGTTCATTGCGGAGGGCAATCGAAGAGCTGATGCCCTTGCCGCTCCAGTCCAGATGGCCCCACTCCCGGATGTGTTCAGCCAAGCTAAGATTAGCCACCAGCTATTCCACCAAAACGCCCCTGGCCTTGTTCGACAATTTCAGATCACTCGAGAACAGGCCAAGGCGATTGTGGCTATATGCCCTCAGTGCCAGTCCCATCAACTCCCATCCATCAGCTGCGGTGTCAACCCCAGAGGCTTGTCTAGTTGTGAGGTGTGGCAAATGGACGTGACACACGTCCCATCTTTTGGCCAGTTGAATTACGTCCATGTTTCTGTGGATACCTTCTCCGGTGCAGTCTATGCTTCCGCCCATACAGGGGAGAAAGCAGCCGACACAGAAAAACATCTTGTGCAGGCTTTCTCTGTGCTGGGCATCCCCAAGGTCATCAAAACTGACAACGGCCCAGCGTACAAATCCAGGGAACTCAAGAGCTTCCTGCAGCAATGGGGAATAGAGCACAAGACTGGCATCCCCTATTCCCCAAATAGGCCAAACCGTGGTGGAGAGGACCCACCAGAGCCTAAAAAAAGTTCTGGAACAACAACGCACGGCAGTGAAGGTGGAGTCCCCACATGTCCGACTGTCCAAAGCACTTTTTATGATTAATTTTTTTAATTGCTCCTTTGACAACCTAATCCCCCTATAGTTAGGCACTTTGGTCACCACAAACAGCTGCACCTGAAAGCCAGGCCTCTGGTCCTAGTCAAGGATCCGGAGACCTGGAAGACAGAAGGGCCCTTTGACCTGGTAACCTGGGGAAGGGGATACGCATGCGTGTCCACTCCCTCAGGTTTGAAATGGGTTCCATCAAAATGGGTTAGGCCCTTTCTTCCAAGGAAAGCACAGGTAGTCGGAGTTGCCGCACAGGTCGAGGAGGCTTGTTGGAGGAGAAAGCGCAAACCCTTCAGCCTAGACCTAGACCTCCTCCTGGGGCAGAACCAAGGTTTTTAAACTGGTTTCTCAATTTTGTTTCTCTGTTGTTTTAGAGACCCCAACCTGATGGCTCCCTCTCAAGCTGCTGTCATCCTTCTGGTGACTGCATTCTGGTCCTTTGTTTCACTGTTGGACCAATGGATTGTCCCTCAGCCCAAAGCTAATGTCTGGAGGACACTTGCGAAAGTCCTCGGCCAGGATCACATCTGCCTTAACACTGCATCGGCAGAGGACCCGATGTTGTCTTGCCTTGTGGGGATCCCTCTCCCTCCCAATGATTTCCCCTCTCCCCTTGCTACCTCCCTTGCTTCCCTGATGCCCCAAAAGGTTGCCTATTCTCCTGGTTTTGATCCTACGATTGGTTGGAGGGATGGAATCCAAGGTCTGACACCTTTGGATTCCAAACCCCTGGAATTCGAATTGCTCGGCTCTGCCAACGCCTCCCTCTGCGTTCAGTTTATGTTCACCCCCAACCCTCCAGATAAGTTATTCCAATCAGTTTGGCAGTTCAAAAAAGAATATACTGCCAGTCTATGGTGCGAAGTTGTCGCCCATATAGATATGGCATCCACCTTTGATTACAAACCTTTATCCCTACCCCGTGGTGTGTTTTTGGTTTGCGGAGACCGAGCATGGGCAGGCATCCCCTCTCACCTTATCGGAGGCCCTTGCGCTTTTGGACAGCTGTCGCTGTTTACCCCCAACAAAACTCAAATTAATAATTGGATATTAAAAAATGTCACACTGAATTTGGCCCGTTCCAAAAGAGATCTTAGAAATCTTGACCCAGAGTGTGACTCAGAAATTATTCATTGGTCTAAACCAAAAGGAGTTGCAGTTACTGTGTTTTTGCCCTGGGTATCTGCAGCCAAGGCTCGGCGCTCCCACCCTTCTCTCTAGAACTCTCTAGAAACTTCCAGCTAGAGGGTTGAGTGATTGGCTCAGGGGCCGGGACCCCACCCTCAAGTTATCCCCATTGGTGTTCTCCCTAAGTCAATCTTTTGTATCCCACTCCCCTCTCAAACCCTATTCGTCCAAGGACTGACTCCTCCCTTGTTTCCCTCCCTCCTTATAAGCTGTTGCAACTTCCCCCTCTTTCTCTTTGGCTGTCGGTTCCCCTGGGACCCAATAAACCTGGATTCACCACAGCTGGAGAGCACTCTCTTCTTTTTTCTGCTGATTGTAGCCATAAGCCAAGCCACGTCCTACCACAAGGTAGCGCTGCTGTCATAGCACAGAGCATTTACCTTAGGTGCTGTCCTGAACCACGGAGATCGGGATAGTGCCCTACTACTGCTAGTGGTGCTGGATAGCTAGCCAGGACGTCTGAGAAGGACAATATTTTTCCTGCTGGACCGCTTCAGGGAAGGCTCTGAGAATTAAACAGATCCAACAGTAGTGAACCCTGCCACTAGTAGTAGAATGAAGACAGAAAAAGTAAGTTAGTGGGCATGTAATAAAACTTATGATTGCAGTTCTAATGATGTAGAGATAAAACAAATGCCACCACTGGCAGTAGCCTTACAAATTGGTTGTGCCTGCAGAGGGATCAAACACAAACAAAGTAAAGTAATTTATAAGATAATAGTGAGATGTGGTAAAAGTAGAATCCAAAGTCCGGGACAATTTGTATGGGCAACAAGTGATGGTACCTGGACAACACATCTGCCTGTAGATGGGAAAGTAAAAGAAATTACTTTGGGCCTCCCTACTTTATGTCAAATTTGGAAAGAGTCCCCATTTAATGGAAAACACCAACTTCTGCAGATAAGAGCAAGACGAGAAGTTCTAGATAATGAAAATCAAGATGAAACTTGGCAAGAACCCTCTAGTGGAGTGAAATTTGGGTGGGCCCTAGAGTCTTTGTCCAGTCCTATAGCAAACTACCAGAATAGAGAAATGTTGTACAAACTTACAGGTCAAGTAGATAGACTGGCAAGAGTCACCCAGGAAGGATTTAAAGACCTAAACGTGCAAGTACAAGCCACCACAAAAATTACTTTACAAAATCAATTTGCCTTAGATTTGTTACTCCTGAAAGAGCATAGAGTGTATGTATTTTTAAAAGGACAAATTGATCATTGCTGCATCCACATCCCAAATGTAACTTATAGTAGAGGAAATGTATTTGAATATGTGTATAGAGGCTTTGCCCCAGAGGTCCCGGTTGCCCTTGATGGGCTGCAGCTGTAACTGATGAAGATGACCGGGATAAAAGGGGGCGGGTAAGCCAGTCAGGGAGAGCCTTGGAGGAGCTCTGACCTGAGAGAGAACAGCATGCAGCAGAAGGAGTCCGTGAAGATCTGCAGCCATGAGAATACATCAGAGAGGTATGGACTTTAGAAATCTAATAACAACAATATGGGACTCTCTAGAAATAATAGAAGAACAACAGTAACTGCAGATGTAGAATATGATATCAATCAGTTGGAACAAATAGAGCGTGAGGCACAAGAAGAACAAAAAGACTCGACTACGAGCTGGTGAGACAAAATCTTCAAAGGGTTAGGATGGAATGTGAGTTCATGGATTAAGTCTATCATTGAGAGTTTGATAATCTTACTAATTATGTTCTTAGTAATTTAGTTAGTTTACAGCATCCTAAAAGGAGAAATACAGAAAAAGACATCCTGGAACCAAAAGATAATGAAGGCACTGACATGGGACAAGAATCCACATCCATCATCTTCAGGTCCTCCAGTTTGTGACAGCATCCATGACAATGTTTATAACAACCACGGATTTGATTATGAACATCAAGTATAAACTCAGAACCCAAAGGAATGTATCAAGTGAAAGCATTTACACTTATTATAGTGAAGTGAAGTGAAAATACTTTCAAAGGGGGGAACAATAGTATAGGGATAAAATGTTTCTAAAATCATGAGATATTCAAGGGAGTTGGAAAGAAAGGTTGGGCCTGGTAGGCCCTGGGAAAATGTTAGGCTTTACTGGATCATGAGAAACTGCACCTGCATAATAATTTAATGACTATGATAAATTATATGATTGTTAAATGCAATGATTGTTTGGTAATTGGATAGAATTATTGTTTAATCATAACCAGAATAATGAGAAACTATGTTTGGGGGGTTTGATGGAAATTACAAGAATCCATGCTTGGATGAAATCAATGTATACAATGTTATGAGTAGAAAAGCTGCCCATTTTTTTAAAAAGTTGCAGAGTTCACAGGTTGGGCTAGTTGCTGCCAGGGGTGGAGTTCTAACTGTTATTGTAATCACCTGTCATTTTCGTTAACTACCTGTTGTTGATGGTTAAGAATTCCTCCTTTTTTTGAGTGACACCCTGCTGCTTCCTGGAGGATGGCACCCGGACGGTGAAGAGGAGGAGACCTCGGAGTTAGCATGCAAATGACCACGGAACCAGCATGCAACGGGAGAAGACCCTCACCAAACCTAGCCAAAAACCCCTAAAAACAATGACCGAACACAAAATTGACGAATCAAAGTGATGTCTAGAAGTGAGGAACAGAATCTAGTATCTGCTAAGACCCTTTTTACCCCTCATCCTAACCAAAAACGATGTCGGCTAGACAGAGGACCTCGAATGTTGAACTGAAAAGCAGGGAATTTCCTGATGCTCTCATGAGGGCGGCACCCCCAGCTCTGCCCACAGACCAGTGGACAATGCTGCACTCTTCCTCCTCCTCCGTGTCACTCCTGGGAGCAGCAGCAGCGTGAGGGCAGACCCGTTGGTTCTCCCCACCCAAGCTGATCACTTTTAATAAAGGCATTAAAAAGGAGAAAGATCTCCTGCCCGTGTTTATTTCATACAATAGAACAATAGAAGTTCAATAATTAATATGTAGTCATATAACAATAAGGGTATAAAAATGTGTTCATCCTGAACCCATGTCGGAGTCAGATTTGGGTCTGTACCCCTGACACCCAGAGCTCTTCAATAAAACCACCTGCATATAATCATTCCGTGATTATGTGTTTCTGAACGCTAACAGGAGGGGCAGCAGGTTGGCTCGGGGGTGCACAGGAGGCATGCACTGTCCCTGGCTGGGACTGAGCCTGCGTAGACCGGCGGGAGGGGCGGATGGTGACGTCAGACCCACTTGCCGTGGGTCCCGCCCTTCGTGCCACGGTCCGGGCCTCAGGGACGGGAGGGGGTAGGACCTGGATGACTCTAACTGAGAGACGGGCAGGGAGGGCCCTTTTGATGTCTTTTTCAGAGGTTGGGCAGAGGCAGGGGCTGGGGGTAGCCTGTCGAAAACAGGAGGCGTTGCTACGGAAGCCTCGGGTGCCTGTGACACCTCCCAGAGTGGGGAATTGAGTGGGGAAACCGGTAGAGAACAGGGTGGCTCCTGAAGCCTTCCCTCTTCCGCTTCAGGGACATGCACAGGTGTAAGGAATTCAAAAAAGGATATATTATCTTCCTCCTTTTCACCGAGGAGTAACTTAAATTGGGAACTGGTCCCCTCTCAGGGTCTGCTTGAGCTGCAGTCTCACGATCGTCCGAGTCCCCCTCCGAGTCCCCCTCCTCCCCAAGGGATTCTTCAGGAGTCCCAAGGGGAGTGGCCTGTTCTGGGACCAGGGTGGGAGGCACACAGGGGGTCACAAGTTGCGGGGGAAGGGTTCTGGAAACCCGGGTGGGGGGGCAGCGAGCCCCTTCCTTTCTGCCCCTGGGGAAAACCCTCTATAGTTCAGGGGGGTTGCAAAGGTGGATGTGCAGCAGAATATGGGTATTTCACGTCATATGTTGCTTCATAAAGAACTCTGCAAGCAAACAACAGCGCTCCTGCTTTAGGGTCCCACAAGGTAGCGCAGTGAAATAACTTCATGTTAGCATCTGTCCATAAACAGGGTTTAAATGGATCCTTTTTTCTGTAAGAGATGGGTAGGTTTTCTTTGCTCACAGCAGCAGGGATTCAAATTCCTTTCTGGGAATTTTAACTGGCTGTTGCTGATCCACTTGGGATTTGCACTTTGCCTGCCATATTTCATTGGCATGGCCATTGATTGTGTTGATGCCATGTGGAAATCTCCTTCCTTTAATGCTTTTCAATATCTGTCCAATTGGTAGAATTGGATGTGTCTCTTGAAGAATCTTTTGTGTTATTATTTGAGATGGCTTCTGGAATATGAGGAAAGGGAACTGATATTTTGTTTGTATTTTGTGGGTTCATGTCCTGCAAAGATGCTCCTTCTTCAGGCTTTGAAGCTGTATTCATTTCTTCTCCTTCTGTATAAGGAATTGGTAGTTGCATGCATTGTTGCATATAATTAGAATTGGAGGGTGCAATAGAAGAAGTGGCCAGAGGTAGCGCTGCAGCAGGAGGTTCATCACCTTGTTGGTGGCAAAATGGCGTTGGTGAAAATACGTAGTCATTGTTCACGGAAGTGCCGAGCATGCCTCCATTTTGCTGTACAGAAAACGTGTGTAAGGTGCCACCATTTTGTTGTACGGAAGATGGGTGGAGGACGCGACCATTTATGAAAAAGACACATCCTGTGCACAGTCTCTGAGCTGAAAGAGAAAGTCTGTGAGGAATTCCCGCAGTACCGCGGCATGGTATGTGATGGACTGGGTGAAGGGAGAAGCCATCTGTGCTGCTGAGATGCCTGAGGGCATCCAAGTGTGAAAAACGCCAACCACTTGTTTTTAAAATTTTAAAAGATTAATAGTAATAAAATGGTTATAAAAATAGTAATACAATAAGAGTAATAATAATTTGGACAATTTGAATTAGGACAATATGAGACAATAGAGACAAAGAGTTACGGACGTCCAGGTACCTTTTCTGGGCAGCACAAGCCCGAAAGAGGACTCCCGTTAACAAAGGATTAACCCTTAGAAACAATAGCCTGTTGCATATTCATACATCTCATACATGATGCATAAATTCCATTCAGACAAAGGATTCTGTCTGGTCATCATCAACTTCTTCCTCTGAATCCTAACAGCGCCTTCAAGGCGGAAAGAAGTTTGTTTCTTCTGATAAGAAGGCAATAAATTCTCTTTCTCTGAAAGATTTAGGTGTCCTGTGGCTGCTATCTCGCTGTGAGTCCTTTCTTTAAAAAAAGTATCCTACATAGCATCGTTTCTATTTTAACAATTTTTATAACCTAAAACTATATTTAACACAGTACTTAAGAGAATTAATACAGCATTACTTTCTAACACAACACATATAATATTCATTTTAATATTTGCAAAAAGCCAATCATAAAATACATGCATTTTTCACAATCCCCACTCTTATTCTTTGTAAATAATTTGTCTTGAGCAATATTTCTTATCTACTTGCATCTTCTGGACTATGCTGGCAAAATAAAACAGGGGATTACACAAGGAAGAAATATCAAAACAGTTGTAACACATAAAATGAAAAATTGTAATTTCTTCTAATACATTACCCCACCAGCTAGATTTTAACATCCTTTTCTAATTTTTGGACTGGTACCTGGGTTATTATATGCATATATTTTTTTTCTACTTTGATTTCTTTTGCTTTTTCTAGAATGACTTTTCTGTGGTCATCAATTTTCAACAACCTGATATATTAAACTTTCCACAAACACCCCCTTCTTTAGCCAATAAATAGTCCAAAACCAACCTATTCTGATACCCTACAGTTTTTGTTTGGCTTAGCTGACTTGATATTAACTCTAATGCCTGGGCAGCTTTATTTGCTATTGTAATATATGGTAGGAATAATTCATACTATTAAAGAATGTATGTTATAAAAGATTGTAAAAATCCAAACACGTGTCTGACCACCCCGGCCGGGAGCAGCTGTCTATTCAGATTACAATGAATTCCTGTACACAGCTAAGATAACGATCGACGCTTTAGCGTAAGAATAGACTCTTCCAGGGTGATGATCACCGGTATCTCCAGTCATCTGAAACCACCTAAGAACTATCATCGCCTTGCCGATTGCATCAATCAAGATAGTCAGCGACCCAAACTTATACATCTGAACGCATGGCTTCTCTGGAGCCCATCAACGCTGACTACACACCTGGAGCCGATCTTTGTCCAGCTCTGCACATTGAAAAGAACAACGATGAATGTGAAGAGTTACAAAAGAAATTGGGACACCTTTGCCTCGGGCACAATAAACTGTATAAAACCTCGCCGCAAGAAGCGGCATTTGTGAACGGGGCAGATTCGGACGTGCTAGAGGTCAGGTACAGGTTCACCCTGCATCGATCCCGGGCTCGACGCTGCCTCTTTGGCTGTGGTGGTTTCAGAGACCAAAATTCAGTCGCACAGAAAGATTAATAAATCTTTTCGAAATTTTTGATAATTTGGCTCACTATTGATCATTTATAACACTATCATTTCTATAACTGCTTGGAGTCTTGTAATATGACTCCACAGATAATTTTGGGTCAATACAGAGTTAAATTGCTGTGCTGGTTTTACTTTTTTGTTTACTATTTGGTTTTTTTACTGAATCTTGAACCGTATCTTTAAGATTAAATGTAAAACAAATCTATCTCTCTCCTTTTGGACATTCAATTCCAAATCTATTACCACTTTTTCCTAAGTTTCTTGTAATCTAATAATTTACTCAGTTTTGCCTACAGGTTCTTAATTTGGATGGGTTATAACAGTGGCTGTTGACATGGGTGTGTGTAATAAAAGAGGAACTTTGGTTTCTTTTCATGTGATGCATTCTGTAGCATTTGTGACACGATCTTGCTGGTATCCCAAAAGGGAAAAGACAACAAATGAGTGACAAAAACAGGAATAACAGAGGTCCAGTATGGCTTCTACTCCCACCTCCCATGCCTGTGAGTTGCAACCCACAGCAGGTGTATTTGATCTTCTTGGTGGCAAAATACAGAGGCCAATCTGGTCTTGCCCTCTATTTCCTTGTCACTTTCTCTTAACTAATTTCCAGGCAAATTGGTTTTCACACCCTTTAACTGTGGTCTCTTACTGTTCTTCAGGTATCTCTCATTCAACAGGCACTAATAATTCCCATCCACAAAACTAAGTTATTACTTTAACACTTTTTGCAATAAGAGCATAAATTTTGTGAACTACAATACTAATTCTCACAATTCAAGCATTTACTTATAACCCAGCTAGCATGTCCAGTATTGGAATGTGTCGGGTCGGCGGAGGAAGAACAGCACTCAATATGAGTGAACAGCAAATCCCAAAGTTTATTGATAGCTCACACATATTTATATTGGTGTTAATGAAGCTTATACATATTACAAAGCTGAGCTCATTATTGGTTAAAACACACATAAATCAACCACACCTACTTCTATGCTCTAATGATTATTTTGTTTCTACATTTACATTCCTGTGGCTATTCTACCAAGGCTATCTTCATTTTTCTGGCAAAAGATTCTCTCCCCCATCTTCATGTTGCAGCAAGGTCACCATGACCCTTGTCAGTGATTGGACACTGACTACTTAATCCCCAGCTTGTCTCCTTGAAACTTATCCAACGGTATCATGTCAAAGTGACCTTTCTCAGCTAGCCAATTATCCACAAAGCTCTCCACAGGAATGAATCAAATGAAGTTTACTGATGGAAATGGTAATTCTCCTTCTCCCCTGTACAACTCTCAGGCTAAGGTCAGAATACAAAAACAGTCTTGATCTTTCTATCTGAAGTATTCCTCTCCAAAGGAGATGTTTTATTCAGGCAGTGCTCAAAACCAGTGATATAAGTGTTGCCTTATTTCTTAATTAGGTGTTATTCTTCGTACATTTCTTGGATCATTTGGGTTTTTCTAAACTATTACCACTCACTCCCCATTGGAAAGTCAGTTCGGTATCACCCGGTTTAAATGTGATAGTCTATTCTTCAGGTTTCTTCACAAGTCCTTTGATTCTGCAGGCATGAATTCACCCTCTTTCCGTGATCTGTGCTAATAGCTGCAGAGGCAAATTCTTCTTTCTGTGAGTTACAGTTAGTTAAATAAGAAAAGCCTGACCAATTTTAACATGAGATGTATCACATCTATTGCTTTTTACTTTTTGGGCAGCATTTAATTTTTTTAGCCTTACAAACCCATTCTTCAGGGAAAAAAAAACCAAAAAACAAACAAAAAAAAAAAACAAAAAAAAAAAAAAAAAAAAAACTTCTTTTTAACAGCAAACAAAACACACAAAAGAAAAAACCACTTAAGAAAAACAAACCACTTTGTGAGGTTTGGAGAGTCATCAATCTCTGCTTTGATTTTATCTTTTAGTGCTAGCCCCCTTCCCCTCTTTTCACAGCTTTGCTGTCAATGTCGTTCTTTGCCCTTCCCCCGGTGCTGCCACTTCTCTGCAGGGCCGGAGCAGGGGAGAACAGCCACGGGCATGGGGACCCTGGAGGCAGCCTTGGGTCCCTTTTGCCCCCCCCCCCCTTCTCTCTTCTTCTCTCTCTTTCTCTTTCCTTCTCTCTCTCTCTCTCGGCTCACTTACCGGGGCCGACGTCATCCTGGACTCGGACCCCGGCAGTCTGGGAGCCACCCCGGCAGTTCTGCCACGGAGCCAGCCCGTTCCTGGCCGGCAAACCTGTGTCCTCTGCTGCCAGCACCGCCGCCGGGTCACCTCCATGAATCGGTCCCTGCCGCAGCCCCCGAGACCCCGCCGCTCGTAGGGAGCGGTCAGACACCTCCCAACCTTGACAACCCCAAAACTTGGTGTCCTCAGGTGCTCCCGACATTCTTTTTCTTTCTCTAGTCAACTGATCCTCTTTTCTCTTCAAGGAGGGCCCGTTCTGCTAAACCCTTTCTGGACCCCAGTTCGGCATTGAATAACCTCCTAACAACCATGTGTTAAAACACTTCCTGCCTTTCATGCAAAAAACCCACATTCACACTTCTGCTCTCTTCCAGCACCAAGATGTCATCACTCCACATTCCAACATCTCAGAGTTTGCTAACCACCCCCTACTTCAACTTCTCTCTTTCTTCTCTTCTTACCTGGTGTTTTTTTTTTTTTTTTTTTTTGATTCAACACACCTCAGACGGTACGAGGCGAACCTAACTAATTTACTTCCAAAAGTAAGCTTACAACTTTCTTTTACTAGGATTGCAGTAGCTGTTATAACTTAAATACATACTGGCTAGCTGTGCCTTACTGAGTCTAACATCTTTGATATATAAGCTACTAGATATTTTTTACTCTTCTTCACTCTTGAACTAAAATTTTATGAGCTACTCCATTTTCTCTATTTATGTATAAATGATAAAGGATTTTTCTAACAAGGGTAAGCTTAAAGCTGGTACTTAGGCTAGTTTTAACTTAACTCTTTTAATTTAACAATATCTTTCTTGGTCTGTTTTATATCATCTCCCTCTGTCAATTTTTCATACACAAATTTTACTGCCTGTGTGTAGCCCTCAATCCATAATCTATAATATTTCAATAATCCAAGTAATTTTCTGATCTCCCTCTTTGAAGAGGGAGGGAGAAGGGATAAAATTCCTGCAATTCTTTCATGGTTGGGTTTCCAGCTACCTTTATTTATTAAGTGTCTAAGATATTTTACCTCTGGTTCTACAAATTACAGTTTCCCTTTTGATACCCTTAGTCCTCTTTTCCCCTAGAAAATTAAAAAGTTATATAGTAGCCTCTCTCATTTCAACTTCAGCTTCCTCAGATAGTAAAAGATCATCCTCATATTGGATAATTTGTATTCCAGGAGGAGTAGGGAAATCTAGTAGTATTGTTTCTAAAGCTTGCCCAAATAAGTTTGGGGATTCTGTAAACCCCTGTGGTAACTTTGTCCATCTTAATTGCTTCTTTCTCCCAGTTTTGGTTTTTTTTTTTTTTTTTTTGGATCCTCCTATTTGAAGGCAAAAATATCTCGGCTCTCCTAGGCTAGTGGGCAAGCCCAAAAAGCCTCTTTAAGATCCACCACACTAAACCTCTGATGCTGGGGTGGGACTTAGAAGAGTATAAGGCTTTGGTACCACTGGGTAGGGAGTCCAAGTTCTTTTATTAACCTCCCTTAAATCTTGTACTAGTCTATAACTCCCGTCCGACTTTACTGGGAGAATAGGGGTATTATGAGGAGACATACAAGGTTCTAATGTCTCATCCTTTATTAGTCCTTCTATTACTGGCTTCAAACCTTCCCTTCCTTCTAAAGATATAGGATACTGATGTACACATATGGGACAATCTTCTCTCTCAACTGTAACCTTTATGGGGTCGATATTTAATCCTCCCCTATTTCCTTCCCCAGCCCAAACTTCTTTGTTGATTTTTTTTCTTCATCCTCTTGGCCTAATTTTAAAACTCTAGCTTCCATTTTCCCATTTTCTGGTATAACTCCTGTAATATATGGTAAGGATAATTCATGCTATTAATGTATGGTATAAAATATTGTAAAATCCAAACCATGTCATGTAGTAGTTTCGAAGACCGAACTTCGGTCTTGCAAACAAATTAATAAATGTTAGCTAAATTTTTGATAATTTTAGCTCACGATTTGATCATTTATAACCATCTGGTGACATCGACATGATTTGAATTTGGGGTTCGGGACCCCTTCCCGTCTGGAGGGCGCCCTGCTGATTTCAGTGGTCTGAGCGGGATTGGAGTCCGCGAGGCCAATCAAAGATCACCAAACTGAAACTGGAGCCACAGCCAAAGAGGGATAAAAACTGGCCCAGTTCTCAGAAACTAGGAAAGATCCAGGGGATCTACGAGCCCGAGGTTTTTTCCACTCGGAAAATTGATGTGCACGAAGAATCCACGCGGGAAAAGGAACCGTGAGTATCGCGTGGTTGAGTGGGGTGTGACCGAACGTGTGTGTGAGACGTGACTCTGTCATGAAGCCAGTGTGGACCCTATGATCGCAGTTCCACCATCCCGCAAGGGATGTGGTCGGTCAAGGGGGAAGCGGACGCTCTTTGCTTAACACACATGGGACCTGAGACTCGCAGGGAGTTCGAGGGGGAAAATCGGTCACGGTTGGGTCAGGAGGGGGAAGAGACGGTCCTAGAAAATTCTAGGAATCCGTCTGTCTTCTGATCTGGACAAAACAGGTAAGAAAACCGGAGATCAGTCAAAAAGTCAGCAGAACAGTTCTCCGCTTGACTGAGTAAGACTGGCAGCATTTCGCAAGCTCAGGAAAGCGACATCAGACAAAGAATTGGGACTCATGACGAGCGTCCCTGCCGGAGGAGACAAGGTGAGAAAATCGCAGAAGAGATTTTTAGAAAAATGGGGTTGAGAAAGAGCAGGTTTCAGAGAAAATCCCAGGAAAAATCTCCCCAGGGTCCCGGGAAAGTTCTGCCAGAAATCCCAAGAGATAGTTCGTTGAGGTAGATAGTAGAACATTAAGACAAGAGCCCAAGGAGAGCGGGCAGATCCAAGGAGACAATGATCCATTTTTTTTATAGAAAAATGGGGATGGAAGGAGATCGGAAAATACATGGTATAGCCGATTTTCTGCACATTTGAGGCATGGACTTGCGAGTCCTTGTATGATCACGTATTTGATCACCGCCCGCAGGATTTTGAAGAAATTGAGTATGCCGAGATGTAAAAGTACGCTTGTACAAGTTTATACCCGGTACAAGCCCTCCGACACACGGCGAACAGGGGAAAAGAATGAGAACCTTTGGACAATCTTCCACTTCCTTACCTTGTTCGTCCACCCCAGCCCGGACCAGCTCAGGCACAGCCGGTGCCCGCGCCGCCTCTCGAGGCAGCGATCCCGCTGGGTCAGGTCTCGGCACCGCCGCTCCCACCGGAGCAGGCTGCGGCGACTTCCCCTCCACGTGAACAAGCGGCGGCGGCGACTCCGCTCCCATGTGAGCAACTGCTGCGGCAGACCCTTCCCGAAACCAAAGAAAAACAGGTAACCGTCCCCAGAGACAGCTCTCCCCTGGCCCATCGGACGAGGCAGGCAACCACGGGAGACAGTGGGGACGAGGAAGAGAAGCCCGGCTTCTTCCCTTTACGGGAAGTGACGACGGCCCCGGGAGTGATCAGCTTTGTACATGCGCTTATCGACACCAATGATGTGAAGGTGTTCAAGAAAGAGATGGGAAAATTGATAGATGATCCTTTGGGGGTGGCAGAAAAGCTAGATGAATTTCTAAGGACCAGCACATACACCTATGAAGATCTCCAAGCGATCCTAAGATTGCTGTTTAACAACAAAGAAAGAGACATGATCAGGCAAGCCCCAATCAAAGATTAAAAAAAAAAAGAACCCCAATGGGGAGAGCAGAGATGAGAGGTGGCCAAACCAGAAACCGTCCTACAATGCCCAGACAGAAGAGGGGAAGCAGAAAATAATAAATTTAAGAAATATGATAATTCAAAGTATCAAAGAAGCAGTACCCAAAAGACAGAACATGAGCAAGGTACTCAGAGAGTGCCAGGGGAAGGATGAGACTCCCACAGAATGGTTGGAGAGACTCCGCAAGAGTTTGAAAATGTATTCAGGGATGGATCCCAATTCTCCGGTTGGGATAGTTTTGCTAAAAACTCAGTTTGTAGCAAAATCTTAGGAGGACATTCGGAAAAAGTTAGAAAAGATAGATAAGTTGCAAGAACAAGAGTTGCAAGAGCTGCTTCGGGAAGCCCAGAAAGTCTACATGAGACAGGATGAAGAAAAACAGAAGATCCAAACAAAAGTATTAGTAGCTGCAGTAAGAAAAGCACAAAAGCCAAAACAGAGTAGAGACACGGCGAAGTAAGCGCCGGTGAAGAAACAGAGTTCTTCACAGAGAAAAAGATCGAACGATCAGAAGAAGAAATTTTGAGTGCTATTACTGCAAGCAAAAGGGACACATCCAAAGGAATTGTCCCAACAAAGCCAAGGACCAAGCGATGTTTCAAGAAGATTAGGGGTGTCAAGGGCTTTTCAGTTTAAGGTCCGGAACACCGAGAGAGCCCTTGATAAAATTAAAAGCAAGATCCCACAGGGAAGAAATGTAGTTTATAGTAGACTCGGGGGGCGGAACAAACAGCAGTGCAACAGCTGCTGAAAGGGTGCTCTCTGAGCGACGATTCCATGATGGTAAAAGGGGCAAAGGGGGAACCTTTCGAGGTTCCAATCATAAAAGATGTAGAAATAGAAACAGAAAACAAAAAGTGTACAGGAAATATATTACTGATACAAGATGCAGACTTCAATTTGCTGGGGTGAGACATGATAGTTGCCCTAGAAATTGACTTGGCAGTAGAAAAGTCTCAGCTCAAGGTGAAAATGTATAAACTCACCATTCAAGATGAAGAAAAAATAGACCCGAAGGTGTAGTATGTCCAAGGGGAAGCTGAGAAGTTAGACACAGAGCCGATTCGTGTCGAAATTGAGAGACCAGAAGACCCTATACGGGTCAAACAATATCCCATCTCCATGGAAGGGAAGAAGAGATTGAAACCGGTGATTGACAAATTGATAAAGAAAAAAACGTTACAGCCATGCATGTCTCAGCACAACACCCCAATTCTGGCTCTGAAAAAGACAAACAGCAGCTTTAAGCTGGTGCAGGATTTAAGGGCTGTGAATCAGAGGACTAAGACTTTGTTCCCCACGGTCTAGAATCCTTACACTTTGTTAAATAAGATTTCTCCCGAAGATACGTGGTACAGTGTGATCGACTTGAAGGATGCTTTCTGGACTTGTCCTCTAGCAGAGGACAGCAGATATTATTTTGCATTTCAGTGAGAAGATCCAAAGACAAACAGAAAGCAGCAGCTAAGGTAGACATCGTTGCCTCAGGGCTTCGTGGACTCCCCGAACTTATTTGGGCAAGCACTTGAGCAAGTTTTAAGTCATTTTGTACCAACAAAGGGGGAAAAATTGTTACAATATGTAAACAACTTGTTGGTTGCAAGTTCGAGGGAGGAGGTTGTAAAGACAAGCACCACTGAGCTTCTGAACTTTTTAGAAATAAAAAAGTTAAAAGTGTCAAAGTTGCAATTCACAGATCCCGAGGTCAGGTACTTGGGACATTGGTTAACCAAGGGAAAAAAAAGTTAGATCCAGAGAAAGTAGCAAAGATTATTGCCTTACCACCGCTGCAAACAAAAAGGGAGGTCAGGCAGCTTTTAAAGTTGTTGAGATATTGCCGGCAGTAGATTGAAGGGTACAGCAAAAAGGTGAAGTTTTTATATGAGAAACTCACCACAGAATGGATCAAGTAGACGAAAGCAGGCGAAGAGGAATTCAGGGGAGTCAAAGAAGCACTCACAGCGGCACCAGTGCTGAGCCTCCCTGATGTGAAGAAACCCTTTCAGTTGTTCGTGGATGTAAGCAGTCACACAGCACATGGGGTGCTGACGCAGGACTGGGCAGGGGTCAGGAAACCGGTAGGTTACTTGTCAAGGCTTTTGGACCCGATCAGCAGGGGCTGGCCCACCTGCTTGCAGGCAATTGTCGCTGTAGCATTGCTAAGAGAAGAAGCCAAGAAGGTAACCTTCAGCGCACTGTTGGTAGTATTTGTACTGCACAACATGTGGGACATACTACAGCAGAAGGCAGACAAATGGCTCACTGATGCAAAGTTGCTGAAGTATGAGGCCATTTTGATTCACTCGCAGGACTTGGAGTTGCGAACAACGACAGCGCAGAACCCTATGCAGTTTTTGTTTGAAGAAGCTTCAGAGGAGCTGGTTCATGATTGCATAGAAGTAATTGAATTACAAACAAAAATCAGAAAAGATTTAAAAGAAAAATAGTTAAACAAAAAAGAAAAGTAATTTATAAATAAATCAAGCAAAGTAGTTGATAAGAAAAAAAAAATCAAAATACACAGTCGTAAATAGACAGACAAAAAAAGTGATTGAAGTAAGTCCCCTGAGTGCAAGTTAATCAGCACAGGCTTGCAAACTGTACGCAGTTCTGAGAGCCTTGAAAAGACTGAAAAAGAAAAAGAAAACAATTTTTACAGATTCTAAGTATGCCTTTGGAGTGGTTCATACTTTTGAGAAAATCTGAGAAGAAAAAGAGTTGATCAACACAAGGGAGAAGAGACTGATGCACGGAGAATTAATCCGCCAAATCTTAGAAGCTCTAAGGGGGCCAGAAGAAATTGCAGTGGTCCATGTAAAGGGACACCAGGCAAGAATTCAGTTCCAGACCAGGAGAAACAATTTGGCAGACCAAGAAGCCAAGACCGCGGCGTTGATGACGGTGAGTACCCCAGAGATCAAAGGGACTGAGGTCCCAGATGATCCTCCCCAGCCCTCTCAAGAGAAGATTGAATGCTATGAAAAGATTAGAAAAAAATTTTAAAAAAAACAGTAAAAATTACCTGACAAGAAAGAACTAGTTTCTAAAAGTTTTACCAGGAGGATTTTGCAGAAACTGCACCAGCAAGCACATTGGGGGTCACAGGCCCTGGCAGAGCAATTTTTGAAATTTTTTGAGTGCAAAAAAATTTACAAATTAGCCAAACAAGAAGTACAAAGATACCTGATTTGTCAGAAAGTCAACAAGACAAAGACAAAACAGGCCATCCTGGGGAGTCGCCCCATTGCGTACTGACCATTTGAAAGAATTCAAGTTGATTTCACAGAATTGCCAAAAGTAAAGAGATTCAAATTTGTGCTTGTGATTGTAGACAAATTGACCCATTAAGTAGAAGCCTTTCCTAGCCCACAAGCAACGGCTCAGACCGTGTCCAGAAAATTACTAGAAGAAATTGTACCCCGATATGGGGTGGTGAATTGCATTGATTCAGACCAAAAGACACATTTTACATCAAAGATTATTAAGCAAATGACTGATGTGCTAAGCATTCAGTAAAAATACCACACTCCGTGGCATCCCCAAAGCTCAAGGCAAGTAAAAAAAATAAATCAAACCTTAAAAGCACAGTTATCTAAATTGATTTTAGAAACTCAGATGTCTTAGTTGAAATGCCTGCCTTTAGCATTGCTTAATATCAGAACAATGCCTCATTCAGAGACGAGACTCTCACCGTTTGAAATGCTATATGAAATGCCATATAGACATAAAATGCCAGTAAGACACCCCAGGCTTGAAGACTGTAAGATTCAACCTTATTTAGTTGCAATCAACAGAAATTTGCAAGAACTCAAAAAACAAAAGGTAGTATCTGCAACGGTGTTCACAGGGGTTTTCAGGTGAGGGAAGAGACGAGAATGTTGACTCCATGTTCTGAAGGCTTGATTTATTATTTTATGATATATATATTACATTATAACTATACTAAAAAGAATGGAAGGAAAAGTTTCATCTCAGAAGGCTAGCTAAGAATAGAATAGAAAGGAATGAAAACAAAGGTCTGTGGCTCAGACAGAGAGAGCCAGCTCTGCCGTGACTGGTCACTAATTCCAAACATCCACACGAGACCAATCGCGGATCCACCTGTTGCATTCCACAGCAGCAGATAACTATTGTTTACATTTTGTTTCTGAGGCGTCTCAGCTTCTCAGAAGGAAAAATCCTAAGAAAGGATTTTTAATGAAAAGGTGTCTGCGACAAGTATCTCAGAGTGCTCCTCTGAGATTCGCTATCCACAAAATCCAACCGAGTAACAAAGTGCTTGTGAAAGTGTAAAAAAATGTACCTGTCTCTCCTCACTGAGAAAGTCCTTTTCTTGTGCTCCTGACAACAGACACGGCCATTTGGACAGCAGAGAAAGGCTGGACGCACGCGTCTAGGGTGAACAAAGTCGAGCATCAAGAAGAAGCGCCCGAGTAGAGGGTCACTTCTTCCCCAGGCGACCTGAAACTCAGACTCCAACATCCTTGTAAATGACCGATGGCGAGCGGATAAGTTGTATACTGTCTGATTGTGTATGCTATCTGTTTGTACACTTCAAGTGTGAATATTGTCAGGGGGCGTTTGTTGTCCACTGTAGAAGGGGACAGTGGCCGAAGGGGCTGTGCACTCAGTGTCTAGAAGAAAAGCTCAAGCTAACTGACCGAATCCTAACCCTAGCCACAAATTTAAGAATCATTAAATTAGATTCACAAGAGTAGTTTCAAATTTTTCAGAACAAAGTACGTAGAAAGCTTAGATCAAAAGCAAAGGTTCTGGATGTGGAGTGCCAGAAGTCAATCAAAGTACCGTGCAGCTCCGATGCCATCAGAGTTTCACAGTGAGGCGCCTTTAAAAGGAAGTATGCAGCTAAGTCAGAGAACGTGTTCCCTGAAGAATACTCCTGCTGCCGCGAAGATGGTCTTCCTCGCCGCTGGTGGCACCCCAGGGGGCGGAGGAAAAGGCAGAGGAGTACGCCTGGTGGGAATCCTGATTGGCCTGAGCCTTGCCATGTGCAAGACGCAGAGTCTGCACATTGAAGTCCCGATGAGAAACAAAAATGAGAGCTCCGCAGATGAGTGCAAAAATTGCGCTCAGGTAGTCCCAGTTGTGCAAAGAGATGGAAGACCCTCAGCATACCAAGCCCCGGAAGAATGTCTCAAAGAGCCTGGTGGGTACTGTTAGAAAAACAGCACAAAAGTCAAATTGTGTGAATTAGAAAAAAAATTTAATATATCAATCCCAAGGCAGGGCTAAAGAACAGGCAGTCAAATGAGTACAAACATCAGATACAGAAACAAAATGCAGAAATAATGTCAATCCCCATTTGTAACCAATGCAACCGAACCATGTGGGTTGGGGGGAAGATGAAATTGATCTTTGTCGCGTATCACCAAGTGAATCCATTGTGTTATGACAATGCAAAGCTAAAAATATGCACGATGAACAAAAAAATGTATTAAATAAGAAAAAATGTTAAATTTGATAGCAAATTTACCTTGAACAAAGAACCAATCATATTAAATTTAACACAAGCGAATGATAATAAAGTGTGCCTGCAATATGACCGAGTTGTCTGTTTCACGATAAATAAAAATAGTGAAAATCCTAAAAAAAGAATGAAAAACCCCTCAAAAATTAAAGCAAAAAAAAGTCAAAAATAAAAAAAAAAAAAACAAGTTAAACAAGAAAAATTAAAAACTCTAAAAAAACTGTATAAATTACTAAAAAAACAATATGCTAATAAAAAAATACCTTCCCCAGACAAAAACCCCCTCGGTGCGGTCGGCGCAGTGACCACGTTTCCACGAGGCAGTAGAGACCCCCACCCCCGCCAGCACGACCGGCAGAGCGGCCACAGGCCAGGCGGCCGGACCGGGGCAGACTGGCTCTGCCGGAGCCGGCACAGGGGCGGGGGGGGGGGGGGGGGGGTGGGGTGGTGCAGCTGCGAACGAGTGGGGGAACAAACAGGAATGGATGAAGTAATATTTTGTTCCTAGCCTTTTTTTTTCACGGTTTTTCTTCTATTGCTTTTTAAAAATGCTATTTTTTTACAATCCCCCCCCCCCCCCCCCAGCATGTGGTATATTTTTTTTTCTTCTGGATTAAATGGTTTTTTACAAATAAATCCAGAGCTTAACAAATCTAAACATCTGCTTGGATACTTTGAAATGGTCAATGAGCTAACTCACAACCTTCTCATGTTGTTTTTCTCATCACCCTTTCATTTATCCTTTGGCAAATTATGCATCTTTCAGTTACTTGTTTTTCTACTCCAAAAATCCCAATGCACCCATAGTTCCTTAAAAAAAATGATCACACAAAGCCTGAGTATCCCACTGGGCTTTTTGATACATGTCCTCTGCTATTCCCTAGTAAGCATTTTATTATCTAATTGTCTTCCATCAAGATGTTTCTATTTCCCCAATTTATCTTGTTCACCACCTATCTTGTTTTAATTCCTTTATTCTCTGCTTCCCTAAACTTTGGAATTTCCAATTTTTCCTCATTTGGGAGTTAATATTAACTCTTTCAGCTCCATTTTCTGCTGCATCTTTAGCTTCCTGACCTGCTAAATTATTTCCTCTTATTTCTGGGGTCTTTACCTTTTGGTGTCCCTTAATATGCACTATAGCTATCTCTCTTAGGTAATTTTAATGCCTCTAAAACCTCTAAGATAAGTTTCTCATGTACTAATCCTTTTCCTCTTGAATTAAGCAATCTCCCTTTTAAAATTTTTCTTAAGGTATGTGCTACTCTAAAGGCATACCTTGAATCAATAAATAACTCCTTTCTTTTGTGTTAAATATTCTAATGTTCTTTTTAAAGTACATAATTCACAAGTTTACATGTTTTTTCTCATCAACTTCTGCATACCCTATATTTTGCAAGGAGTTGTATTTCTGTTTGCTAACATAACTCCCAAAGGGCTGTCTTCGGGGTACCTCTTCTAGTATGCTTTTATTCTCCTTTTTTCCCCCTGTGTCAAACTTACTGGTTTTCTATTCCATTTTCAAGATCTTATCTATTCATCCCCTGCCTCTGTTTCTCACTTTCACTAACAGCTTAAATACCACTTTTCTTTCAACTACTTACATTCAAAAAAACCTTTTTCTCACACTACCTTACAATACAATACACCTCTATCCAAAGAGATATGGTAAGGTTTAAAATGCACAATCCACATTACCTATACTTTCATTCATCTACATTCACTCACTTTTATTTCTCATTCACTTTCAAACATTTCTTCACACTCTCAAGACACAAAGTGGATCCCTGTTGCCAGAAAATCACGGGTCCCTGTGGCCCCCCCTCGCCTTGGGGTTGGACTCCGGGTCTCAGTATAGCCAGGCCTCCTGGAAGGGCCCTGACTCTGGTTGCCTCCGGTGCCCATTCACCTGTGAGACTGTGTGCCGGTCACTAACACTCTTCAGCAAAGGCCCCCTCACACACCTGGAGAACAATAGCCTGGTGTGCGGGTCACACACACCCGTCGGCTGAAGGCCCCACCTGCCCTGAGGACACTAGCCTGGTATGCAGGTCACTTGCACCCCTCGGCCCAAGACCACCTGCCCAGGGTACACTAGCCTGGTGTGCAGGTCGGTCACACACCTCGACCCAAGCCTCCACCTGCCAGGGGGACACAAGCCTGGTGTGCGGGTCACTCACGCTGTTTGGCCCAAGCCCCCACTGGCCCGGGGGGACGCTAGCCTGTTGTGCTGGTCACTCGCACCCCTCGGCCAAAGCCTCCACCTGCCTGGGGAATACTAGCCTTAGTGCGCTGGTCACTCGCACGCCTCGGCCCAAGACCCCACCTGCTAGGGGGACACTAACTAGCCTGTCGCAGACACTTTTTATGAAAAAACCTTTCCTTATGATTTTTCCTCCTGAGAAGCTGAGAGGTCTCAGGAACAAAATGGAAACATTGATTATCTGCTACCGTGGAATGCAACAGGTGGATCTTTGATCGGCCCATGTTGGTTGCTTCTAATTAACGGCCAATCACAGCCCAGCTGGCTTGGAAAGAGAGCCCGAGCCACAAGCCGTTGTTATCATTCATTCTTATTATATTCTTAGCTAGCATTCTGAGGAAATCCTTTCTTCTATTCTTTTAGTGTAGTTTTAATGTAATATAGATCATAAAAAAATAAATCAAGCCTTCTGAAACATGGAGTCAAATCCTCGTCTCTTCCCTCAACCTGAGACCCCTGTGAACACAGTCACACTAGCCTGGTGTGCGGGTCAGTCACACCACTCGGCCCAAGCCCCCGCCTGCCCGGGGGACTCTAGCCTGGTGTGCAGGTCACTCACACCGTTCGGCCCAAGCCTCCACCTGCCCGGGGGACACTAGACGTTGTGCGGCTCGGGCACACCCCCTCGGCCCAAGCCCCGACCTGCTCGGGGGACATTAGCCTGGTGTGCAGGTCACTCACGCCGTTTGGGCCAAGCCCCCACCTGCCCGGGGTACACTAGTGTTATAAATGATGTAATCAGAAGCCAAATTTATAAGAAAATGTAGCAATGATTTATTAGATTGTCAGCGAAACAGAATTTCGAGAAAAACTACCACAGCCAAGGCAGCGCCTACCCTGGGATTGACGCTGGGTGAACCTGGATCTGACCGACCAAAGTGTCAGAGTCTCCCCTTCGGTTCACCCTGACTGCTTCACACAGCGAGCTTATATACAGTTTATTCTGCCTGAGGCAGAGATGACTGAATGTTCCTTTGTGTCCCTTCACATGTAGAACTGGGGCCATACATGTGCAGGGATAGACAAAAGTGGTTCCAGGTGTCTAGATGTTGTCAGAGCACTCTGGAGAAGTCCGCATTCACATGTAACAGGGTGGCGCCAGTGCTTGAGCGTAGTAGATGCAATCTTCGAGGTGCGAGATCACTCCTACATTCCAGGGAAGTTGTTGATCATCGCTCAGGAAGGTTCCATTCATACGTTAACAAACTTGATATTATCTTATCTGGGAACTAGTTGAATAAAAATAAGACTCCTGCTCCCGGCTGGGGTGGTCAAAAGACATGGCTTGGATTTTACAATATTTTAGACATAAACAGCATGAATTATCTCTACCATATACTACAATCCCTCCCCATTTATTTCACCAACTTAATTCATGCTTACAATTTGCTAAATTTTTCATTTCCTACATCTACCCATCACCATTAAGGGTTCCTCACAAACAGAGTACCCCTTTACACTATTCGGTACTCCCCTTGTGGGATGCCCTGATACCCTACATTATTCATTTTCACATTTGCTTGTTCTTCAAATTTTGCCAATGCCTCTGCAGCATTGCTGGCATACTTTCTTTCTCCCAACCGCATGATCTTAGATGTGTTGCCTCCGGAAGCCCCTTCCGAATCCACAGGAACTATTGCAATCTGCATTCCCTGGACCAAGGAGTGCATCAGTCTGATAAAGCATGGAATCAGATAAGGGAGGAATAGGATTCCAGCTACTGAACAGAGCATAAGAAACATCACTTTGTTCCACCATGCCCCATCAAATAATTTGTCCCACCATGAAGACTGTAAGATTGAATTCCATTTTTTGCACAGGGACATGGGCCACCTTTTTGATTTCGGCCGCCAAACCTCTAATGGTTTCCCCATAATCATTGATCTCAATACAACATTCTGATTCATTGAACTTTCCACACACTCCCCCTTCCTCGGCCAGCAAATTGTCTAAAGCTATTCGGTTCTGGTACACAAAGGCCCGTACCTGAGTGTGCTGCCGACTCAGTAAATCCAGGGCTTCAGAAGTGTGATTTGAAACAATTTCCACAACTGCCTGCAGCCTAATCAATCTGTTCAGAAGATAAATCGGAGTCCTATACCCGTAGCTTCCATCCTGGGCCCACGTGGCCGACCCATAATAATCAATTATTCGTGCCGCTGGCCACTCTTCCTCCCCCCAGGTTTGTTTACTGCTTATCACCGGCATTATCTTTTTCAAGCTTCTCCTCTCCCTTCTCAGGGTCTCGTATAACGGAGCCCCCAACAGATTACTTTTTGTCCTCGGGAGAGTAAACAAAACTGGTCAGATCATGCCTAAAGTGCAAGATCCCTTCCACCTTGGGGGGTAACTCACTGTATGCCTTTTTCCCACAGATCCAGTAAATTCCATCAGGGGCTTTCGACTTAATATTTATTCTCCCTGGGTCTCCCCAGTATTCCCTCATACCTTCCAAGGATTGGAAAGGGTTGGCTCCTGGATTTTTGACCCAGCACAATCCAATCCTTTTGTCCCATTCACAATTTGTCTCGTTCCTCCGGCTCCAGTACCCCAAAGGAGGGGCTGGGTGCCAGACCTTGATTTTTGTGTCTGAGTTCACCGTCAGGGTAGATGCACACGGAGTGTATCCCACCATCTCAGTCTACTCCCTTCCTGACTGACACAGATTGTACCAATTACCCTTTGGTCCAAAACCCACCCCTCAGGTCTCTGCGCCAATTTTGAGACCCTCGGATTGTCCCACTTCAAGAGGTGTTCTGGAGCCAAACCTTCCCCTTTCCAAGGCCAATTCTCTGCAGATTTCAGCCTCCCACAAATCCAACAATTCGACAAACCCAATTCTGTTGCAATTTCTTGCATCAAGTCAATGAACAGGTTCCTGTCTGGGGAAGGTAATTCCCCATCAGCATATTGTTTTTCCAGTATTTCATACTGTTCGCCCAATGTTTTCAATCGTTCCTGTTCAACTCTCTGCTTCCTCAATTCTGACTCCCTTCGCTTCAGTTCCTGAGTTATCTCTCTCATTCTTCCCTCAGGATCCTCATCATTTCTGGTTTTTGTGAAACAAACAACCCGATCATATTGCAGGCACACCCTGTCATCATTTGCCAGTGTCAGGTCCAATATGAGTGGGTCCTTGTTCAGGGTGAATTTGCTGTCAAATTTCGTATTTCTCGCCATCCAGTACATTTTCCCATTCATCATGCATATTCCCAGCCTTGCATTGTCATAGCACAATGGGTTCACCTGGTGATATGCAATGAAGATAGATTCTGTCTTCCCCCTGACCCACATGGTTCGGTTACATTGATTACAAATGGGGATCGACATCGGTTCCACGCTTCGTTTTCTCATTTGATGCTTGTGTTCACTTGACTGCCTGTTCCTTAGCCCAGCCTCAGGATTGATACACCAAGTCCCGATCTCCAATTCTCATAATTTTACCTGAGTGCCATTTCTCCAACAGTACCTGCCAGTTTCCCTGAGACATTCTCTTGGGACTTGGTATGCTGAGTGTCCCCCGTCCCCTGCGACTGGGACCACCTGAGTGCACTTTCCGCACTCATCTGCGGAGCTTTCGCTTCCGCCTTTGCTTGGGACCTCAGTGCGCAGACTCTGCGTCCCGCACACAACTAGGCTCAGGCCAATCAGGATTCCCACCAGGCCTACTCCTCTGCCTTTGCCTCCGCCCCCTGGGGTGCCACTAGCGGCGAGGAAGACCATCTTCGCGGCAGCAGGAGTATTCTTCGGGGAAGACGCCCTCCGACCTAGCCGCATACCTCCTCTTAAAGGCTCCCCACCGCGACACTCTGATTGCATCAGAACTGCACGGCACCCTGATGGATTTCTGGCACTCCACATCCAAGATTTCTGCTTGGGATCTAAGCTTCCCACGCACCCCGTTTTGAAAAATGCGAAACCACTCCTGTGAGTCCAATTCAGTGATTCCCAAATTGGTGGCTAAGGTCAGGATACGGTCAGTCAATTCAAGCTCCTCCTCTAAACACTGAGTACACAGTCCCTTTGGCCTCTGTCCCCTTCTACAACGAATGACAAAAACCCCTTGACAATATTCACACTTAAAGTGTACAAACGGATAGCATACACAATCTGACAGTATACAACTTATCCGCTCGCCGTCAGTCATTTACAAGGACGTTGGAGTCTGATCTTCAAGTCTCCGGGGGAAGAAGTGACCCTCCACTCGGGTGCTTCCTCCTGCGGTTCGACTTTCTTCACTCTAGACATGTACGTCCAGCCTTTCTCCACTGTCCGAATGGCCGTGTCTGTTGTCAGGAGCACAAGAAAAGGACCTTCCCAGTGAGGGGAGAGCGGCATCTCTTTCCACACTTTCACAAACACTTTGTCACCCGGTTGGATTTTGTGAATAGCAAATCCCAGAGGAGCACTCTGGGCCACTATTCCCTGCTTTCTGAGTTCCTGTAAATTCTTGTTGATTGCAACCAGATATGGTTGAATCTGACCATCCTCAAACCTGGGGTGTCCCACCAGCATTCCATGTCTATATGGCATTCCATATAACATTTCGAACGGTGAAAGCCCCGTCTCCGAATGAGGCATGGTTCGGATATTAAGCAGTGCCAAAGGCAGGCACTTCAGCCAGGACATTTTTGTTTCTAAAATTAATTTAGATAACTGTGCCTTCAAGGTCTGATTCATTCTTTCCACTTGTCCTGAACTCTGGGGGTGCCACGGAGTGCGGTACTCCCATTGGATGCCCAAGGCATCAGCCATCTGCTTAATAACCTTTGAAGTGAAATGTGTTCCTTGATCTGAATCAATGCAATTCACTACCCCATAACGGGGTACAATTTCCTCTAACAATTTTCTGGCCATGGTCTGGGCCGTTGCCCGTGAGCTGGGAAAGGCCTCCACTCAATGAGTCAATTTGTCCACAATTACCAGTACAAATTTGAACCTTCCCACTTTTGGCAACTCTGTGAAATCGACTTGGATTCTTTCAAATGGTCGGTACGCAATGGGGCGACTCCCCAGGGCAGCCTGTTTGGCTCTTGATTTGTTTACCCTTTGACAAATCAGGCACCCTTTTACCTCTTGTTTTGCCAATTCATAAATTCTCTTGCACCCGAAAAATTTCAGAAATTGTTCCGCCAGGGCTTGTGCCCCCCAATGAGTTTTCTGGTGCAATTTCTGCAGAATCCTTCTGGTAAAACCTCTGGAAACCAATTCTCTCCCGTCAGGTAATCTCCACTTACCTTCCCTCAGTTTTCCTCTGATCTTCTCATAGCATTCGATCTCCTTTTGGGAGAGCTGAGGGGGATCGTCAGGGGTTTCTTCCCTTTCAATCTCTGGGGTACTTACCATCATCAACGCCGCGGTTTTGGCCTCCTGGTCTGCCAAGTTGTTCCCTCTGGTGCGGAACTGAATTCCTGTCTGGTGTCCCATCACATGGACCACCGCAATTTCCTCCAGCCCCCTTAGAGCTTCTAGAATTTGCCCAATTAACTCCCCGTGCATCAGTCCCTTTCCTCTCATGTTGATCAGTCCCCTTTCCTCCCAAATTTTCCCAAACGTGTGAACCACCCCAAAGGCATACCTTGAATCTGTAAAAATCGTCCCCTTTTTCCCTTTCAGTCCCTTCAATGCTCTCAGAACTACGTACAGTTCGCATGCTTGCGCTGACCAGCTCGCATTCAGGGGACCTGCCTCAATCACCTTTCCTGTTCTCCCATCCACGACTGCGTACCCTGACTTCCTTTTCCCTTTGATCACTCTGCTTGACCCATCCACAAACCACTTCTCCCCCTCGTCCAATTCCTCTTCTTCCAAATCCTCCCTGATCTTGGTCTGCAACTCGACCACCTCCATGCAGTCACGAACCAACTCCTCTGCAGCTTCCCCAAACAGAAACTGCGCAGGATTCTGCGCAGTTTTTGTCCTCAATTCCAAGTCCTGCGAGTGAATCAAAATGGCTTCATATTTTAGCAACCTTGCATCAGTGAGCCATTTGTCCGCTTTCTGCTGTAGTATGCCCCGCACATTGTGCGCTGCGAATACTACCAGAGGTGCCCCGAAGGTCACCTTTTTTGCCTCCTCCACTAGCAAAGCCATGGCCACAATCGCATGCAAGCAGGTGGGCCAACCCCTGCTGACCAGGTCCAAAAGCCGGGACAAGTAACCCACAGGTTTCCTGACCCCCTCCCAGTCTTGCGTCAACACCCTGTGTGCCATGTGATTGCTAGCATCCACAAACAACTGAAAGGGTTTTCTCACATCAGGGAGACTCAGCACTGGTGCTGCCGTGAGTGCCTCCTTGACTCCCTTAAATTCCTCTTCATCTTCCTGTGTCCATTTGATCCGGTCTGTGGTGAGTTTCTCATATAGAAACTTCACCTTCTCACTGTACCCTTCAATCCACTGCCGGCAATATCCCAACAACCCCAAAAGCTGCCTGACCTCCCTTTTTGTCTGCGGGGGCGACAAGGCAATAATCCCTGCTACCCTTTCCGGGTCCAGTTTCTTTTTGCCCTTGGTTAACCAATGTCCCAAGTACCTGATGTTGGGCTCTGTGAACTGCAACTTTGACTTCAAAACCTTCAACCCTCTTTCCCCCAAAAAGTTCAAAAGTTCAGTTGTGCTTGTCCTTACCGCCTCCTCCCTTTGACCTGAGACCAACAAATCATCTACATACTGTAGAAGCTTTGTCCCTTCGGTTGGTACAAAATGACTTAAAACCTGTTCAAGTGCCTGTCCAAATAAATTTGGAGAGTCCACGAAGCCCTGAGGCAACAAAGTCCACCTGAGTTGCTGCTTTCTGTTCGTCTCCAGGTCTTCCCACTGAAACGTGAAATAATCGCGACTGTCCTCAGCGAGAGGGCAGGTCCAGAAAGCATCTTTTAGGTCAATTACACTGTACTAAGTGTCCTCAGGAGAGATATTGTTCAACAACGTGTAAGGATTCAAAACCATGGGGAAAAATGTCTTAGTTCTCTGATTGACAGCCCTGCACCAGCCTAAAGCTGCTGTCTGCTTTACTCACTGCCAGAATTGGGGTGTTGTGTCTTGACATGCACGGCTCCAGTGTGCCTTTCTTTATTAATTCATCAATCACTGGTTTCAAACCCCTCCTTCCTTCCATGGAGAGGGGATATTGTTTGACCTGTATCGGGTCTTCTGGCCTTTCAATTTCAACCTGAATTGGTTCTATGTCCAGCCTCCCAGCTTCTCCCTGGACATACCACACCCTCGGGTCTATCTTTTCCTCTTCTTGGACAGTGAGGCTGTAAAGTCTCACCTTGAGCCGGGATTTTTCCACCGCTAACCCAATTCCCAGAGCAACCATCATGTCCCGCCCCAGCAAATTGAAGTCCGCGTCCCTGGCCAACAATATATTTCCGTTGTGCTTTTTGTTTCCTGTGTCTATTTCTACATTTTTTATGATTGGGACCTCGAAAGGTTCCCCTTTTGCCCCAGTCACCATCATGGAGTCACTGTTCAGAGAGCACCCCTTTGGTAACTGTAGCACCATTGTCCGCTCTGCCCCCGAGTCCACCATAAACCAAATTTCTTCCTTGTGAGGTCCCACTCTTAATTTTATCAAGGGCTCTCTCGGTGTTCCGGACCCCAAACTGAAAAGCCCCTGACACCCCTAATCCTCCTGAAACATTGCCTGGTCCTTGGCTTTGTTGGGACAATTCCGTTGGATATGCCCCTTCTGTTTGCAGTAAAAGCACTCAAAATCCCACTTCTGTTCGCCCGAGCCCCTCCCCTGGGATGGACTCGGTTTCTTCGCCGACGCCTTTTTCGCCGTGTCCTTCCCTTGCTCCTGTTTCTGTGCCTCCCTTACTGCCACCACCAGGACCTTGGCTTGAATCTTCTGTTTTTCCTCATCCCGTCTCATGTACACTTTCTGGGCTTCCCGCAGCCGTTCTTGCAACCCCTGCTCTTGCCACCCGTCTATTTTCTCTAGCTTTTTCCAAATATCTTCTCAAGACTTCGCCACAAACTGCATTTTCAACAACACCATTCCCACCCAGGAATCAGGGTCTGTTCCTGAGTACATTATCAGACCCTTCCGGAGCCGTTCCAATCACTCCGTGGGGGTTTCATCTTTCCCCTGACATTCTCGGAGTATCTTGCTCATGTTCTGACCTTTTGGTACCACCTCCCGGATACCTTGAATGACCACATTTCTTAAATTTATCATTTTCTGTCTCCCCTCGTCCATCTGGGCTTCCCAAGACGGCTTCTAGTTTGGCCACCATTCCTCCCCTGCCCCCCGTTCGGGTTTCATTTTTCCCAATCCTTGATCGCGGCTTGCCGGATCATGTCTCTCTTTGTTGTTAAACAGCGATCTTAAGATCGCTTGGAGATCCTCATAGGTGTATATGCTGGTTCCCAAAAACTCATCCAACCTCTCTGCCACCCCCAAAGGATCATACATCAATTTTCCCATTTCCTTTTTGAACACCCTCACATCACTGCTGTCAGTTGGGGTGTGCACGTATCCAATCACCCCCAGAGCTGTTGGCACCTCCCATAAAGGATAGATGCTGGGTTTTTCCTCCTCGTCCCCACTTTCCCCCATGGTCGCCCTCCTTGTTCACCGCCTCGTTCGGTGTGCCGGGGGAGAGACGTCCCTAGAGACATCTACCTTTCTTTCCTCAATTTTCGGAGACGCCTGCCGCTGCGGCTGTGCCACCACCGCGTGGCCATGTGGGAAAGCGGATGCCGCCGCCTGCTCCAGTGGTGGCAGGGGTGCAGTCACCTGGGCTTGCAGAGTCCCTGCCTCGGGAGGCATCCCTGGCACCGCTTGTGCCTGCGCGGGATCGGGCTGCTGCGGGGCCACAAGTTAAGGGGGTGGAACATTTTCCAACGGTTCCCATTCCTTTCCCGCTTTTGCCACGCACCGGAGAGCTCATACTGGGTATAGACCCGAACAAGCTATGCCTCCACATGTCAGCGTACTTGATTTCCTCAGGATCCCATGTGCTGAGACTGGACACGTGGTCAAACAAAGACTCACAAGTCCAGGTTTCAAATGTGCCAAATATCGTCCAGACCACGTATTTTCCAATCTCCCTCCCTCCCCATTTTTCCATACAAAAATGGATCATCTTCTCCTTGGACTTTCCCACCCTCCGCGGGTTTTTGTCCCAGTGTTCCAGCATCCGCCCCAGGGAACTATCTCTGGGGATTTCTAGCAGGATTCTTCCAGGGACCGGGAGGGTTTTTCTCTGGAGTCTGCTCTTTCCCAACCCCATTTTCTCAAGAAGTGTTACGATTTTTCTTACCTTTTCTCGTTTCGCCAGGACGTCCGTCGCGGGTCCCGTCTTTGTCTCCCATGTTGGGTCTTCCGGCTGGCAAAAAGCCACCAGCCTGACTCAGTCAAACAGCGAACCGCTCTGCCGACTTTTTGGGCTGATTTTTACCTGTTTCTTTCAGTTTCAGAAGGCAGACGGGTTTCTGGAATTTTCCAGGCTCATCTCTTCCCTCCTCCTGATCCCAACTGTGACCGGTTTTCCCCCTAGTCTCCCTCCCTAAGCCTAGGGTCTCGTGTGTTTGAAAAAGCCTTGCACTTCCCCCTTGACCAATCACGTCCCTAGTGGGATGGTGAAACTGCGATCTTGGTGTCCGCTCTCACCTCGTGACAACGTCACGTCTCACACAGGCATCTGATCACGCTCCCTCCAACCACACAATACTTACGGTTCCTTTTCCTGTGTGGATTTCTTCATGCACGTCGATTTTTATGAGTGAAAAAACCTCGGGTCTCGGAGATCTCTCTAGATCGTTCCAAGCTTGCCAAGAATTGGGCCCTTTTATCCCCCTTGGCTGTGGTTCTGGTTGTGGCTGGCGACTCCGGTAACGGCTCACGGCTCTGGTTGCGGCTCTTTGTGAATTTGATTGTTTTTTTCAGAATCCAATCCCGCTCGGGCCGTTGAAATCAGCGGGGCACGCCCCGGGTGGAAAGGGGATCCCGAACCCCAATATCAAATCACTTCGGGCTGTCACAAAATTGTTATAAATGATCTAATTGGAAGCCAAATTTATAAGAAAATTTAGCAATGATTTATTAGATTGTCAGCAAAACAGAATTTTGAGAAAAACTACCACAGCCAAGGCAGCGTCAACCCTGGGATCGGCGCTGGGTGAACCTGGATCTGACCACCAAAATGTCAGACTCCCCTTCGGTTCACCCCGACTGCTTCATGCAGCGAGCTTATATACAGTTTATTCTGCCTGAGGCAGAGATGACTGAATGTTCCTTTGTGTCCCTTCACATGTAGAACTGGGGCCATACATGTGCAGGGATAGACAAAAGTGGTTCCAGGTGTCTAGATGTTGTCAGAGCACTCTGGAGAAGTCCGCATTCACATGTAACAGGGTGGCGCCAGTGCTTGAGCGTAGTAGATGCAATCTTCGAGGTGCGAGATCACTCCTACATTCCAGGGAAGTTGTTGATCATCGCTCAGGAAGGTTCCATTCATACGTTAACAAACTGGACGTTGTCGTCTGGGAACTAGTTGAAAAAAAATAAGACTCTGCTCCCGGCTGGGGTGGTCAAAAGACATAGCTTGGATTTTACAATATTTTAGACATAAACAGCATGAATTATCTCTACCATATACTACACTAGCCTGGTGTGTGGGTCACTCCCATCGTTTTGCCCAAGACCCCACCTACCCGGGGGACCCTAGCCTGTCGAAGACATCATTTATGAAAAATCCTTTTCGTTAGGATTTTTCTTCCTGAGAACCTGAGAGGCCTCCAGAACAAAATGGAAACATTCATTATCTGCTGCTGTGGAATGCAACAGGTGGATCTTTGATTGGCCCATATTGGTTGTTTCTAATTAATGGCCAATCACAGCCCAGCTGGCTCGGACACAGAGCCCGAGCCGCAAGCCTCTGTTTTCATTCCTTCTTATTCTATTCTTAGCGGGCCTTCTGAGGAAATCTTTTCTTCTATTCTTTTAGTGTAGTTTTAATGAAATATATATCATAAAATAATAAATCAAACCCTCGGAAAAATGGAGTGAAATCCTCATCTCTTCCCTCAACCTGAGACCCCTGTGAACACGGTCACACTAGCCTGGTGTGTGGGTCACTCGCACCGCTCAGCCCAAGCCCCCGCCTGCCTGGGGGACACTAGCCTGGTCTGCAGGATATTCACACCCCTCGGCCCAAGCGCCCGCCTGCCGAGGAGACACTAGCCTGGTGTGCAGGATACTCACACCCCTCAGCCCAAGCCCCGACCTGCCGAGGAGACACTAGCCTGGTGTGCAGGACGGTGGCACCCCTAGGCCCAAGCCCCCACCTTCCTGGGGAACACTAGCCTTGTGTGCGGGTTCGTTACACCCGGCGGCCCTAGACCCCACCTGCCTGGGGAACACTAGCCTCGTGTGCCTGTCACTCGCTCCCCTCGGCCCAAGCCCCCGCCTTCCTGGGGTACACTAGCCTGTCACAGACACCGTTTATGGAAAATCCTTTTTGTTATGTTTTTTCCTCCTGAGAAGCTGAGAGGCCTCAGGAACAAAATGTAAACATTGATTATCTGCGCCTGCGGAATGCAGCAGGTGGATCTTTGATTGGCCCGTGTTGGTTGTTTCTAATTAACGGCCAATCACAGCCCAGCAGGCTTAGACACAGAGCCCGAGCCACAAGCCTTTGTTATCATTCCTTCTTATACTACTCTTAGCTGGCCTTCTGAGGAATTCCTTTCTTCTATTCCTTTAGTGTAGTTTTATGCAATATAGATCATAAAAAAATAAATCAAGCCTTCTGAAACATGGAGTCAAACCCTCGTCTCTTCCCTCAACCTGAGACCCCTGTGAACACGGGCACACTAGCCTGGTGTGCGGGTCGGTCGCACCCCTCGGCCCAAGCCCCAACCTGCCTGGGGGACACTAGCCTGGTGTACGTAACAATCGCAACGTTTGGCCCCAAGCCCCCACCTGCCCGGGGAACACTAGCCTGGTGTGCGGGTTCGTTACACCCCGTGGCCCTAGACCCCACCTGCCCGGGGGACACTAGCCTGGTGTGTGGGTCACTCACACTCCTCGGCCCAAGCCCCCATCTGCATGGGGGAAACAAGCCTGTTGTGCGGGTCACTCGCACTGTTTGGCTCAAGCCCCAACCTGCCCGGGGGGCACTAGCCTGGTGTGTGGGTCACTGGAAACCAGTTTTTTTTAAAAAGGTTGCAGAGTGAACAGGTTGGACCAGTTGCTGCCAGGGTGGAGTTCTAACTGTTTGTTATTGTAATCACCGGTCGTTTTCATTAACTACCTGTCGTTGATGGTTAAGAATGCCCCCTTTTGTCGAGTGACACCCTGCTGCTTCCTAGAAGATGACACCCAGACCGTGGAGGGGAAGGAACATCGAGGCAACATGCAAATGACATCGGATCCAGAATGCAGCGGGAGAGACCCCTCACCAAACCTAGCCAAAAACCTCTAAAACAACGAGCCAACACAAAATTGACAAATCAAAGTGATGTCTAGACGTGAAGAACAAAGTCCAGAGCCTGCAGAGATGCTGAGACTCTTTTTAGCCCCTCGCCCTAGCCGGGGAGGACCTCGGCTAGAGCCAGGAGCCTGGGAGGCAACCTTATTAAACCAATGAGGTATCTTCTTGATGTTTTCGAGCGGTCGGGATTCTCAGCCCTGTCCACAAACTACCGGTCAAAGCTGCCCACTTCCTCCTCCGAGTCATTCCTGGGAGCAGCAGCGGCGGCATGAGCGCGGCCCCGTCGATTCTCCCCCCAGAGCTGATCACTCTTAACAAAGGGGTTAAAAGGAGAAAACTCTCCTTCTCGTGTTTAATTCATAGCACGACTCATTTAATATTCATTTTAATGTTTGCGAAAAGCCAGTCATAAAATACGCATCTCTCACACAAGGACCTGGGAAGACCGCGGCTACTGCCGTGCGGTCTGTCGGCGTTTGAAAGCAGGCAGGGAAGGGAGACTCCGCGCCGCTGCTAAGGGCATTAGTGAAACACTGATTGTGATTTATGGGTCTGTGTTTGCAACCCCCGGTCCGGAACCCGGACCGTGTTCCCGTTCGCTTGTTCCAAGCGGTTTCTGTCCAACAGCCTCCGTCTGCCCCCGGCTCATCTCCGCGAACGTGCTGAAAGCAAAGCCGTGCTTGTTACGTTTAAAAATTGCCGCGGAGCCGCTGAGGCCGCCCCGCTGGCACTAAATGCAATCCCACCCGCACCGGGCTGCGCCACTTCTTAATTTTCCGCTGTTTGCGGTGGCTGCGCACTTTGCGTAGCCTGATCTGTCTGTGCAGTTCCTGGCTGAGCAGATTGCGTATCTTGGGAGCTTTTCACGGTTTCAAACTGTTGCCCGCCGGGGAGCGATCCACCCGCTCTCGGGCTGGTCCCCAGTAATTCAGGGGGTCCCCTGTCTGTGGGGAGCGTTTCCGCAGGGTTAAAATGTCCCCTGGGGGAGCTGTGGTGAGCGATTTCTCAGGCTCTGCCGATGCTGCTGGGGCGGGAGCGGGAGGGGCTCCCCCTCTCGCTGCTTTTGGCTGCCTGGGCTGGAGTGGATGGGCTGCTCCATGCAGGCTGGGAGGCTGCGCAGTTTGGAGGGGAGGGGCAAGGCTGACGTCTCTTGGGTGCGGGGCCGCCCCTGCTGACCGAGGGGGGTGGAGAGACCCTTCTGACGTCAATTTTGGGGCATGGACGGGGGCAGGAGCTATGGGTGGACCACCAGGTAACAGGGGCGTTGCCACCCTAGCTCCGGAGGCTGGCTCAGCCGTTTGGAACTGCCCCCAAGGTGTGGAGAGGGGTGGGGAAAACGGCGACTCCCCGAGCCCCCCCCCACTCCTGTCTCCGAGACACGCGCAGATGCAAAGAATCCGAAAAATGCCATGTCTGCTTCGGCCGCCTCCCACACCAACAGTTTCATCTTCGGAAATCCCCCTGGGTCCCTTTCGGGCTTTGCCTGGGCTGCATCACCCACACCGCGCACCTCTCCCGGACCAGGGGATGACTCCAAGACAGCATTTATAGGGATAAGACCTCCCTCTTGTAATTCAGGAGGGACGGGGGGGCAGTCTCTCCCCCTGTGGGGGCCGCAGGTCCCTGGTCTCCTGGCTGCGAGGAAACACCCTGCAGCTGCTGAGATGTTTGCAAAGCAGCCTCTGCAAAGGGTTTTTTGCATTTTGCCGTATGTAAAACTTCATGCACAAGTCTACCAACTGAAAGCAGTCTCACAGCACCCCTGCCCCCACGCGCAGCCACGCGGCAAAGCTTAGCATCTGCATCTTCCCACAGATTTGGGTCAAACAAGTCATTAACAGAGATATTTTGGCACATCTCCCTCACCCAGGATAGCAAAAGTTCCAGTTCCTGTCTTGAGACTCGAATTGGATGCTATTTCATCAATATTTCTAGGTTATTTATGACATCCAAGTCAGTTTTTGAGAAGTTACCACCCATCCTGATTGCTTGTCAGCTTAATGGACCCTAATGGGCCTGTCATTCTCTGGTCTGGTCCGTGCTGCGACCTTGGAATCGGCTCCTTCCACCAGGTTCTCCGAATGTTCAAACGCTGAGATGTTCATCTGCAGAGGAGTTTTCCTGGGTCCTGGTTTTCGTCAAGGGTTCCTGGCACAGTTTCTTCTTACTGAGCTGCTACTTTTATATGGAGGCACCAGTCGTCGGTTTCTCTGGGTCTGGATTGAAGGCACTTGAGACAGTAGTTCATGTTCGGACTTAGGAGTTTATTATTTCTTATCAGTACAACAGTCTCACAACCATGAGTTCTGCAGCTTTTCATTAGAAGGCACAACATGGCTAACTATCTCTTGTTACAAGGTCTTTTAAGACTAAACTATCCAATTAAGAACTGACACCTAGATTATTTTCCCTTTTAACCCAATACCTGATCCCAAAGAGCCCCCAATGGGGACTTTTCTGCCCAATTACAAAATGCCACCCAAACCCATGAAGAAGGAAGAAGAAGCATGAAGAAGAAACTCAGGACGACACCCTGAGCCCTCCATCTTGCTTCCATCTACAACATACTAAAAATCCCAAAACCTCAATTTTTCACCAAATGATACACCTACACTACTCTCTATAATCTATTTCACACTTTTGTGGATTCTAGTCTATTCTGAAGTCTAGGAAACTTTCTCCAATCAAGATAGTCAGCGACCCAAACTTATACATCTGAACGCATGGCTTCTCTGGAGCCCATCAACGCTGACTACACACCTGGAGCCGATCTTTGTCCAGCTCTGCACATTGAAAAGAACAACGATGAATGTGAAGAGTTACAAAAGAAATTGGGACACCTTTGCCTCGGGCACAATAAACTGTATAAAACCTCGCCGCAAGAAGCGGCATTTGTGAACGGGGCAGATTCGGACGTGCTAGAGGTCAGGTACAGGTTCACCCTGCATCGATCCCGGGCTCGACGCTGCCTCTTTGGCTGTGGTGGTTTCAGAGACCAAAATTCAGTCGCACAGAAAGATTAATAAATCTTTTCGAAATTTTTGATAATTTGGCTCACTATTGATCATTTATAACACTATCATTTCTATAACTGCTTGGAGTCTTGTAATATGACTCCACAGATAATTTTGGGTCAATACAGAGTTAAATTGCTGTGCTGGTTTTACTTTTTTGTTTACTATTTGGTTTTTTTACTGAATCTTGAACCGTATCTTTAAGATTAAATGTAAAACAAATCTATCTCTCTCCTTTTGGACATTCAATTCCAAATCTATTACCACTTTTTCCTAAGTTTCTTGTAATCTAATAATTTACTCAGTTTTGCCTACAGGTTCTTAATTTGGATGGGTTATAACAGTGGCTGTTGACATGGGTGTGTGTAATAAAAGAGGAACTTTGGTTTCTTTTCATGTGATGCATTCTGTAGCATTTGTGACACGATCTTGCTGGTATCCCAAAAGGGAAAAGACAACAAATGAGTGACAAAAACAGGAATAACAGAGGTCCAGTATGGCTTCTACTCCCACCTCCCATGCCTGTGAGTTGCAACCCACAGCAGGTGTATTTGATCTTCTTGGTGGCAAAATACAGAGGCCAATCTGGTCTTGCCCTCTATTTCCTTGTCACTTTCTCTTAACTAATTTCCAGGCAAATTGGTTTTCACACCCTTTAACTGTGGTCTCTTACTGTTCTTCAGGTATCTCTCATTCAACAGGCACTAATAATTCCCATCCACAAAACTAAGTTATTACTTTAACACTTTTTGCAATAAGAGCATAAATTTTGTGAACTACAATACTAATTCTCACAATTCAAGCATTTACTTATAACCCAGCTAGCATGTCCAGTATTGGAATGTGTCGGGTCGGCGGAGGAAGAACAGCACTCAATATGAGTGAACAGCAAATCCCAAAGTTTATTGATAGCTCACACATATTTATATTGGTGTTAATGAAGCTTATACATATTACAAAGCTGAGCTCATTATTGGTTAAAACACACATAAATCAACCACACCTACTTCTATGCTCTAATGATTATTTTGTTTCTACATTTACATTCCTGTGGCTATTCTACCAAGGCTATCTTCATTTTTCTGGCAAAAGATTCTCTCCCCCATCTTCATGTTGCAGCAAGGTCACCATGACCCTTGTCAGTGATTGGACACTGACTACTTAATCCCCAGCTTGTCTCCTTGAAACTTATCCAACGGTATCATGTCAAAGTGACCTTTCTCAGCTAGCCAATTATCCACAAAGCTCTCCACAGGAATGAATCAAATGAAGTTTACTGATGGAAATGGTAATTCTCCTTCTCCCCTGTACAACTCTCAGGCTAAGGTCAGAATACAAAAACAGTCTTGATCTTTCTATCTGAAGTATTCCTCTCCAAAGGAGATGTTTTATTCAGGCAGTGCTCAAAACCAGTGATATAAGTGTTGCCTTATTTCTTAATTAGGTGTTATTCTTCGTACATTTCTTGGATCATTTGGGTTTTTCTAAACTATTACCACTCACTCCCCATTGGAAAGTCAGTTCGGTATCACCCGGTTTAAATGTGATAGTCTATTCTTCAGGTTTCTTCACAAGTCCTTTGATTCTGCAAGCATGAATTCACCCTCTTTCCGTGATCTGTGCTAATAGCTGCAGAGGCAAATTCTTCTTTCTGTGAGTTACAGTTAGTTAAATAAGAAAAGCCTGACCAATTTTAACATGAGATGTATCACATCTATTGCTTTTTACTTTTTGGGCAGCATTTAATTTTTTTAGCCTTACAAACCCATTCTTCAGGGAAAAAAAAACCAAAAAACAAAACAAAAAAACAAAAACAAAAAAAAAACTTCTTTTTAACAGCAAACAAAACACACAAAAGAAAAAACCACTTAAGAAAAACAAACCACTTTGTGAGGTTTGGAGAGTCATCAATCTCTGCTTTGATTTTATCTTTTAGTGCTAGCCCCCTTCCCCTCTTTTCACAGCTTTGCTGTCAATGTCGTTCTTTGCCCTTCCCCCGGTGCTGCCACTTCTCTGCAGGGCCGGAGCAGGGGAGAACAGCCACGGGCATGGGGACCCTGGAGGCAGCCTTGGGTCCCTTTTGCCCCCCCCCCCCCTTCTCTCTTCTTCTCTCTCTTTCTCTTTCCTTCTCTCTCTCTCTCTCGGCTCACTTACCGGGGCCGACGTCATCCTGGACTCGGACCCCGGCAGTCTGGGAGCCACCCCGGCAGTTCTGCCACGGAGCCAGCCCGTTCCTGGCCGGCAAACCTGTGTCCTCTGCTGCCAGCACCGCCGCCGGGTCACCTCCATGAATCGGTCCCTGCCGCAGCCCCCGAGACCCCGCCGCTCGTAGGGAGCGGTCAGACACCTCCCAACCTTGACAACCCCAAAACTTGGTGTCCTCAGGTGCTCCCGACATTCTTTTTCTTTCTCTAGTCAACTGATCCTCTTTTCTCTTCAAGGAGGGCCCGTTCTGCTAAACCCTTTCTGGACCCCAGTTCGGCATTGAATAACCTCCTAACAACCATGTGTTAAAACACTTCCTGCCTTTCATGCAAAAAACCCACATTCACACTTCTGCTCTCTTCCAGCACCAAGATGTCATCACTCCACATTCCAACATCTCAGAGTTTGCTAACCACCCCCTACTTCAACTTCTCTCTTTCTTCTCTTCTTACCTGGTGTTTTTTTTTTTTTTTTTTTTTGATTCAACACACCTCAGACGGTACGAGGCGAACCTAACTAATTTACTTCCAAAAGTAAGCTTACAACTTTCTTTTACTAGGATTGCAGTAGCTGTTATAACTTAAATACATACTGGCTAGCTGTGCCTTACTGAGTCTAACATCTTTGATATATAAGCTACTAGATATTTTTTACTCTTCTTCACTCTTGAACTAAAATTTTATGAGCTACTCCATTTTCTCTATTTATGTATAAATGATAAAGGATTTTTCTAACAAGGGTAAGCTTAAAGCTGGTACTTAGGCTAGTTTTAACTTAACTCTTTTAATTTAACAATATCTTTCTTGGTCTGTTTTATATCATCTCCCTCTGTCAATTTTTCATACACAAATTTTACTGCCTGTGTGTAGCCCTCAATCCATAATCTATAATATTTCAATAATCCAAGTAATTTTCTGATCTCCCTCTTTGAAGAGGGAGGGAGAAGGGATAAAATTCCTGCAATTCTCTCATGGTTGGGTTTCCAGCTACCTTTATTTATTAAGTGTCTAAGATATTTTACCTCTGGTTCTACAAATTACAGTTTCCCTTTTGATACCCTTAGTCCTCTTTTCCCCTAGAAAATTAAAAAGTTATATAGTAGCCTCTCTCATTTCAACTTCAGCTTCCTCAGATAGTAAAAGATCATCCTCATATTGGATAATTTGTATTCCAGGAGGAGTAGGGAAATCTAGTAGTATTGTTTCTAAAGCTTGCCCAAATAAGTTTGGGGATTCTGTAAACCCCTGTGGTAACTTTGTCCATCTTAATTGCTTCTTTCTCCCAGTTTTGGTTTTTTTTTTTTTTTTTTTGGATCCTCCTATTTGAAGGCAAAAATATCTCGGCTCTCCTAGGCTAGTGGGCAAGCCCAAAAAGCCTCTTTAAGATCCACCACACTAAACCTCTGATGCTGGGGTGGGACTTAGAAGAGTATAAGGCTTTGGTACCACTGGGTAGGGAGTCCAAGTTCTTTTATTAACCTCCCTTAAATCTTGTACTAGTCTATAACTCCCGTCCGACTTTACTGGGAGAATAGGGGTATTATGAGGAGACATACAAGGTTCTAATGTCTCATCCTTTATTAGTCCTTCTATTACTGGCTTCAAACCTTCCCTTCCTTCTAAAGATATAGGATACTGATGTACACATATGGGACAATCTTCTCTCTCAACTGTAACCTTTATGGGGTCGATATTTAATCCTCCCCTATTTCCTTCCCCAGCCCAAACTTCTTTGTTGATTTTTTTTCTTCATCCTCTTGGCCTAATTTTAAAACTCTAGCTTCCATTTTCCCATTTTCTGGTATAACTCCTGTAATATATGGTAAGGATAATTCATGCTATTAATGTATGGTATAAAATATTGTAAAATCCAAACCATGTCATGTAGTAGTTTCGAAGACCGAACTTCGGTCTTGCAAACAAATTAATAAATGTTAGCTAAATTTTTGATAATTTTAGCTCACGATTTGATCATTTATAACCATCTGGTGACATCGACATGATTTGAATTTGGGGTTCGGGACCCCTTCCCGTCTGGAGGGCGCCCTGCTGATTTCAGTGGTCTGAGCGGGATTGGAGTCCGCGAGGCCAATCAAAGATCACCAAACTGAAACTGGAGCCACAGCCAAAGAGGGATAAAAACTGGCCCAGTTCTCAGAAACTAGGAAAGATCCAGGGGATCTACGAGCCCGAGGTTTTTTCCACTCGGAAAATTGATGTGCACGAAGAATCCACGCGGGAAAAGGAACCGTGAGTATCGCGTGGTTGAGTGGGGTGTGACCGAATGTGTGTGTGAGACGTGACTCTGTCATGAAGCCAGTGTGGACCCTATGATCGCAGTTCCACCATCCCGCAAGGGATGTGGTCGGTCAAGGGGGAAGCGGACGCTCTTTGCTTAACACACATGGGACCTGAGACTCGCAGGGAGTTCGAGGGGGAAAATCGGTCACGGTTGGGTCAGGAGGGGGAAGAGACGGTCCTAGAAAATTCTAGGAATCCGTCTGTCTTCTGATCTGGACAAAACAGGTAAGAAAACCGGAGATCAGTCAAAAAGTCAGCAGAACAGTTCTCCGCTTGACTGAGTAAGACTGGCAGCATTTCGCAAGCTCAGGAAAGCGACATCAGACAAAGAATTGGGACTCATGACGAGCGTCCCTGCCGGAGGAGACAAGGTGAGAAAATCGCAGAAGAGATTTTTAGAAAAATGGGGTTGAGAAAGAGCAGGTTTCAGAGAAAATCCCAGGAAAAATCTCCCCAGGGTCCCGGGAAAGTTCTGCCAGAAATCCCAAGAGATAGTTCGTTGAGGTAGATAGTAGAACATTAAGACAAGAGCCCAAGGAGAGCGGGCAGATCCAAGGAGACAATGATCCATTTTTTTTATAGAAAAATGGGGATGGAAGGAGATCGGAAAATACATGGTATAGCCGATTTTCTGCACATTTGAGGCATGGACTTGCGAGTCCTTGTATGATCACGTATTTGATCACCGCCCGCAGGATTTTGAAGAAATTGAGTATGCCGAGATGTAAAAGTACGCTTGTACAAGTTTATACCCGGTACAAGCCCTCCGACACACGGCGAACAGGGGAAAAGAATGAGAACCTTTGGACAATCTTCCACTTCCTTACCTTGTTCGTCCACCCCAGCCCGGACCAGCTCAGGCACAGCCGGTGCCCGCGCCGCCTCTCGAGGCAGCGATCCCGCTGGGTCAGGTCTCGGCACCGCCGCTCCCACCGGAGCAGGCTGCGGCGACTTCCCCTCCACGTGAACAAGCGGCGGCGGCGACTCCGCTCCCATGTGAGCAACTGCTGCGGCAGACCCTTCCCGAAACCAAAGAAAAACAGGTAACCGTCCCCAGAGACAGCTCTCCCCTGGCCCATCGGACGAGGCAGGCAACCACGGGAGACAGTGGGGACGAGGAAGAGAAGCCCGGCTTCTTCCCTTTACGGGAAGTGACGACGGCCCCGGGAGTGATCAGCTTTGTACATGCGCTTATCGACACCAATGATGTGAAGGTGTTCAAGAAAGAGATGGGAAAATTGATAGATGATCCTTTGGGGGTGGCAGAAAAGCTAGATGAATTTCTAAGGACCAGCACATACACCTATGAAGATCTCCAAGCGATCCTAAGATTGCTGTTTAACAACAAAGAAAGAGACATGATCAGGCAAGCCCCAATCAAAGATTAAAAAAAAAAAGAACCCCAATGGGGAGAGCAGAGATGAGAGGTGGCCAAACCAGAAACCGTCCTACAATGCCCAGACAGAAGAGGGGAAGCAGAAAATAATAAATTTAAGAAATATGATAATTCAAAGTATCAAAGAAGCAGTACCCAAAAGACAGAACATGAGCAAGGTACTCAGAGAGTGCCAGGGGAAGGATGAGACTCCCACAGAATGGTTGGAGAGACTCCGCAAGAGTTTGAAAATGTATTCAGGGATGGATCCCAATTCTCCGGTTGGGATAGTTTTGCTAAAAACTCAGTTTGTAGCAAAATCTTAGGAGGACATTCGGAAAAAGTTAGAAAAGATAGATAAGTTGCAAGAACAAGAGTTGCAAGAGCTGCTTCGGGAAGCCCAGAAAGTCTACATGAGACAGGATGAAGAAAAACAGAAGATCCAAACAAAAGTATTAGTAGCTGCAGTAAGAAAAGCACAAAAGCCAAAACAGAGTAGAGACACGGCGAAGTAAGCGCCGGTGAAGAAACAGAGTTCTTCACAGAGAAAAAGATCGAACGATCAGAAGAAGAAATTTTGAGTGCTATTACTGCAAGCAAAAGGGACACATCCAAAGGAATTGTCCCAACAAAGCCAAGGACCAAGCGATGTTTCAAGAAGATTAGGGGTGTCAAGGGCTTTTCAGTTTAAGGTCCGGAACACCGAGAGAGCCCTTGATAAAATTAAAAGCAAGATCCCACAGGGAAGAAATGTAGTTTATAGTAGACTCGGGGGGCGGAACAAACAGCAGTGCAACAGCTGCTGAAAGGGTGCTCTCTGAGCGACGATTCCATGATGGTAAAAGGGGCAAAGGGGGAACCTTTCGAGGTTCCAATCATAAAAGATGTAGAAATAGAAACAGAAAACAAAAAGTGTACAGGAAATATATTACTGATACAAGATGCAGACTTCAATTTGCTGGGGTGAGACATGATAGTTGCCCTAGAAATTGACTTGGCAGTAGAAAAGTCTCAGCTCAAGGTGAAAATGTATAAACTCACCATTCAAGATGAAGAAAAAATAGACCCGAAGGTGTAGTATGTCCAAGGGGAAGCTGAGAAGTTAGACACAGAGCCGATTCGTGTCGAAATTGAGAGACCAGAAGACCCTATACGGGTCAAACAATATCCCATCTCCATGGAAGGGAAGAAGAGATTGAAACCGGTGATTGACAAATTGATAAAGAAAAAAACGTTACAGCCATGCATGTCTCAGCACAACACCCCAATTCTGGCTCTGAAAAAGACAAACAGCAGCTTTAAGCTGGTGCAGGATTTAAGGGCTGTGAATCAGAGGACTAAGACTTTGTTCCCCACGGTCTAGAATCCTTACACTTTGTTAAATAAGATTTCTCCCGAAGATACGTGGTACAGTGTGATCGACTTGAAGGATGCTTTCTGGACTTGTCCTCTAGCAGAGGACAGCAGATATTATTTTGCATTTCAGTGAGAAGATCCAAAGACAAACAGAAAGCAGCAGCTAAGGTAGACATCGTTGCCTCAGGGCTTCGTGGACTCCCCGAACTTATTTGGGCAAGCACTTGAGCAAGTTTTAAGTCATTTTGTACCAACAAAGGGGGAAAAATTGTTACAATATGTAAACAACTTGTTGGTTGCAAGTTCGAGGGAGGAGGTTGTAAAGACAAGCACCACTGAGCTTCTGAACTTTTTAGAAATAAAAAAGTTAAAAGTGTCAAAGTTGCAATTCACAGATCCCGAGGTCAGGTACTTGGGACATTGGTTAACCAAGGGAAAAAAAAGTTAGATCCAGAGAAAGTAGCAAAGATTATTGCCTTACCACCGCTGCAAACAAAAAGGGAGGTCAGGCAGCTTTTAAAGTTGTTGAGATATTGCCGGCAGTAGATTGAAGGGTACAGCAAAAAGGTGAAGTTTTTATATGAGAAACTCACCACAGAATGGATCAAGTAGACGAAAGCAGGCGAAGAGGAATTCAGGGGAGTCAAAGAAGCACTCACAGCGGCACCAGTGCTGAGCCTCCCTGATGTGAAGAAACCCTTTCAGTTGTTCGTGGATGTAAGCAGTCACACAGCACATGGGGTGCTGACGCAGGACTGGGCAGGGGTCAGGAAACCGGTAGGTTACTTGTCAAGGCTTTTGGACCCGATCAGCAGGGGCTGGCCCACCTGCTTGCAGGCAATTGTCGCTGTAGCATTGCTAAGAGAAGAAGCCAAGAAGGTAACCTTCAGCGCACTGTTGGTAGTATTTGTACTGCACAACATGTGGGACATACTACAGCAGAAGGCAGACAAATGGCTCACTGATGCAAAGTTGCTGAAGTATGAGGCCATTTTGATTCACTCGCAGGACTTGGAGTTGCGAACAACGACAGCGCAGAACCCTATGCAGTTTTTGTTTGAAGAAGCTTCAGAGGAGCTGGTTCATGATTGCATAGAAGTAATTGAATTACAAACAAAAATCAGAAAAGATTTAAAAGAAAAATAGTTAAACAAAAAAGAAAAGTAATTTATAAATAAATCAAGCAAAGTAGTTGATAAGAAAAAAAAAATCAAAATACACAGTCGTAAATAGACAGACAAAAAAAGTGATTGAAGTAAGTCCCCTGAGTGCAAGTTAATCAGCACAGGCTTGCAAACTGTACGCAGTTCTGAGAGCCTTGAAAAGACTGAAAAAGAAAAAGAAAACAATTTTTACAGATTCTAAGTATGCCTTTGGAGTGGTTCATACTTTTGAGAAAATCTGAGAAGAAAAAGAGTTGATCAACACAAGGGAGAAGAGACTGATGCACGGAGAATTAATCCGCCAAATCTTAGAAGCTCTAAGGGGGCCAGAAGAAATTGCAGTGGTCCATGTAAAGGGACACCAGGCAAGAATTCAGTTCCAGACCAGGAGAAACAATTTGGCAGACCAAGAAGCCAAGACCGCGGCGTTGATGACGGTGAGTACCCCAGAGATCAAAGGGACTGAGGTCCCAGATGATCCTCCCCAGCCCTCTCAAGAGAAGATTGAATGCTATGAAAAGATTAGAAAAAAATTTTTAAAAAAACAGTAAAAATTACCTGACAAGAAAGAACTAGTTTCTAAAAGTTTTACCAGGAGGATTTTGCAGAAACTGCACCAGCAAGCACATTGGGGGTCACAGGCCCTGGCAGAGCAATTTTTGAAATTTTTTGAGTGCAAAAAAATTTACAAATTAGCCAAACAAGAAGTACAAAGATACCTGATTTGTCAGAAAGTCAACAAGACAAAGACAAAACAGGCCATCCTGGGGAGTCGCCCCATTGCGTACTGACCATTTGAAAGAATTCAAGTTGATTTCACAGAATTGCCAAAAGTAAAGAGATTCAAATTTGTGCTTGTGATTGTAGACAAATTGACCCATTAAGTAGAAGCCTTTCCTAGCCCACAAGCAACGGCTCAGACCGTGTCCAGAAAATTACTAGAAGAAATTGTACCCCGATATGGGGTGGTGAATTGCATTGATTCAGACCAAAAGACACATTTTACATCAAAGATTATTAAGCAAATGACTGATGTGCTAAGCATTCAGTAAAAATACCACACTCCGTGGCATCCCCAAAGCTCAAGGCAAGTAAAAAAAATAAATCAAACCTTAAAAGCACAGTTATCTAAATTGATTTTAGAAACTCAGATGTCTTAGTTGAAATGCCTGCCTTTAGCATTGCTTAATATCAGAACAATGCCTCATTCAGAGACGAGACTCTCACCGTTTGAAATGCTATATGAAATGCCATATAGACATAAAATGCCAGTAAGACACCCCAGGCTTGAAGACTGTAAGATTCAACCTTATTTAGTTGCAATCAACAGAAATTTGCAAGAACTCAAAAAACAAAAGGTAGTATCTGCAACGGTGTTCACAGGGGTTTTCAGGTGAGGGAAGAGACGAGAATGTTGACTCCATGTTCTGAAGGCTTGATTTATTATTTTATGATATATATATTACATTATAACTATACTAAAAAGAATGGAAGGAAAAGTTTCATCTCAGAAGGCTAGCTAAGAATAGAATAGAAAGGAATGAAAACAAAGGTCTGTGGCTCAGACAGAGAGAGCCAGCTCTGCCGTGACTGGTCACTAATTCCAAACATCCACACGAGACCAATCGCGGATCCACCTGTTGCATTCCACAGCAGCAGATAACTATTGTTTACATTTTGTTTCTGAGGCGTCTCAGCTTCTCAGAAGGAAAAATCCTAAGAAAGGATTTTTAATGAAAAGGTGTCTGCGACAAGTATCTCAGAGTGCTCCTCTGAGATTCGCTATCCACAAAATCCAACCGAGTAACAAAGTGCTTGTGAAAGTGTAAAAAAATGTACCTGTCTCTCCTCACTGAGAAAGTCCTTTTCTTGTGCTCCTGACAACAGACACGGCCATTTGGACAGCAGAGAAAGGCTGGACGCACGCGTCTAGGGTGAACAAAGTCGAGCATCAAGAAGAAGCGCCCGAGTAGAGGGTCACTTCTTCCCCAGGCGACCTGAAACTCAGACTCCAACATCCTTGTAAATGACCGATGGCGAGCGGATAAGTTGTATACTGTCAGATTGTGTATGCTATCTGTTTGTACACTTCAAGTGTGAATATTGTCAGGGGGCGTTTGTTGTCCACTGTAGAAGGGGACAGTGGCCGAAGGGGCTGTGCACTCAGTGTCTAGAAGAAAAGCTCAAGCTAACTGACCGAATCCTAACCCTAGCCACAAATTTAAGAATCATTAAATTAGATTCACAAGAGTAGTTTCAAATTTTTCAGAACAAAGTACGTAGAAAGCTTAGATCAAAAGCAAAGGTTCTGGATGTGGAGTGCCAGAAGTCAATCAAAGTACCGTGCAGCTCCGATGCCATCAGAGTTTCACAGTGAGGCGCCTTTAAAAGGAAGTATGCAGCTAAGTCAGAGAACGTGTTCCCTGAAGAATACTCCTGCTGCCGCGAAGATGGTCTTCCTCGCCGCTGGTGGCACCCCAGGGGGCGGAGGAAAAGGCAGAGGAGTACGCCTGGTGGGAATCCTGATTGGCCTGAGCCTTGCCATGTGCAAGACGCAGAGTCTGCACATTGAAGTCCCGATGAGAAACAAAAATGAGAGCTCCGCAGATGAGTGCAAAAATTGCGCTCAGGTAGTCCCAGTTGTGCAAAGAGATGGAAGACCCTCAGCATACCAAGCCCCGGAAGAATGTCTCAAAGAGCCTGGTGGGTACTGTTAGAAAAACAGCACAAAAGTCAAATTGTGTGAATTAGAAAAAAAATTTAATATATCAATCCCAAGGCAGGGCTAAAGAACAGGCAGTCAAATGAGTACAAACATCAGATACAGAAACAAAATGCAGAAATAATGTCAATCCCCATTTGTAACCAATGCAACCGAACCATGTGGGTTGGGGGGAAGATGAAATTGATCTTTGTCGCGTATCACCAAGTGAATCCATTGTGTTATGACAATGCAAAGCTAAAAATATGCACGATGAACAAAAAAATGTATTAAATAAGAAAAAATGTTAAATTTGATAGCAAATTTACCTTGAACAAAGAACCAATCATATTAAATTTAACACAAGCGAATGATAATAAAGTGTGCCTGCAATATGACCGAGTTGTCTGTTTCACGATAAATAAAAATAGTGAAAATCCTAAAAAAAGAATGAAAAACCCCTCAAAAATTAAAGCAAAAAAAAGTCAAAAATAAAAAAAAAAAAAACAAGTTAAACAAGAAAAATTAAAAACTCTAAAAAAACTGTATAAATTACTAAAAAAACAATATGCTAATAAAAAAATACCTTCCCCAGACAAAAACCCCCTCGGTGCGGTCGGCGCAGTGACCACGTTTCCACGAGGCAGTAGAGACCCCCACCCCCGCCAGCACGACCGGCAGAGCGGCCACAGGCCAGGCGGCCGGACCGGGGCAGACTGGCTCTGCCGGAGCCGGCACAGGGGCGGGGGGGGGGGGGGGGGGGGGGGGGGTGGTGCAGCTGCGAACGAGTGGGGGAACAAACAGGAATGGATGAAGTAATATTTTGTTCCTAGCCTTTTTTTTTTCACGGTTTTTCTTCTATTGCTTTTTAAAAATGCTATTTTTTTACAATCCCCCCCCCCCCCCCCCAGCATGTGGTATATTTTTTTTTCTTCTGGATTAAATGGTTTTTTACAAATAAATCCAGAGCTTAACAAATCTAAACATCTGCTTGGATACTTTGAAATGGTCAATGAGCTAACTCACAACCTTCTCATGTTGTTTTTCTCATCACCCTTTCATTTATCCTTTGGCAAATTATGCATCTTTCAGTTACTTGTTTTTCTACTCCAAAAATCCCAATGCACCCATAGTTCCTTAAAAAAAATGATCACACAAAGCCTGAGTATCCCACTGGGCTTTTTGATACATGTCCTCTGCTATTCCCTAGTAAGCATTTTATTATCTAATTGTCTTCCATCAAGATGTTTCTATTTCCCCAATTTATCTTGTTCACCACCTATCTTGTTTTAATTCCTTTATTCTCTGCTTCCCTAAACTTTGGAATTTCCAATTTTTCCTCATTTGGGAGTTAATATTAACTCTTTCAGCTCCATTTTCTGCTGCATCTTTAGCTTCCTGACCTGCTAAATTATTTCCTCTTATTTCTGGGGTCTTTACCTTTTGGTGTCCCTTAATATGCACTATAGCTATCTCTCTTAGGTAATTTTAATGCCTCTAAAACCTCTAAGATAAGTTTCTCATGTACTAATCCTTTTCCTCTTGAATTAAGCAATCTCCCTTTTAAAATTTTTCTTAAGGTATGTGCTACTCTAAAGGCATACCTTGAATCAATAAATAACTCCTTTCTTTTGTGTTAAATATTCTAATGTTCTTTTTAAAGTACATAATTCACAAGTTTACATGTTTTTTCTCATCAACTTCTGCATACCCTATATTTTGCAAGGAGTTGTATTTCTGTTTGCTAACATAACTCCCAAAGGGCTGTCTTCGGGGTACCTCTTCTAGTATGCTTTTATTCTCCTTTTTTCCCCCTGTGTCAAACTTACTGGTTTTCTATTCCATTTTCAAGATCTTATCTATTCATCCCCTGCCTCTGTTTCTCACTTTCACTAACAGCTTAAATACCACTTTTCTTTCAACTACTTACATTCAAAAAAACCTTTTTCTCACACTACCTTACAATACAATACACCTCTATCCAAAGAGATATGGTAAGGTTTAAAATGCACAATCCACATTACCTATACTTTCATTCATCTACATTCACTCACTTTTATTTCTCATTCACTTTCAAACATTTCTTCACACTCTCAAGACACAAAGTGGATCCCTGTTGCCAGAAAATCACGGGTCCCTGTGGCCCCCCCTCGCCTTGGGGTTGGACTCCGGGTCTCAGTATAGCCAGGCCTCCTGGAAGGGCCCTGACTCTGGTTGCCTCCGGTGCCCATTCACCTGTGAGACTGTGTGCCGGTCACTAACACTCTTCAGCAAAGGCCCCCTCACACACCTGGAGAACAATAGCCTGGTGTGCGGGTCACACACACCCGTCGGCTGAAGGCCCCACCTGCCCTGAGGACACTAGCCTGGTATGCAGGTCACTTGCACCCCTCGGCCCAAGACCACCTGCCCAGGGTACACTAGCCTGGTGTGCAGGTCGGTCACACACCTCGACCCAAGCCTCCACCTGCCAGGGGGACACAAGCCTGGTGTGCGGGTCACTCACGCTGTTTGGCCCAAGCCCCCACTGGCCCGGGGGGACGCTAGCCTGTTGTGCTGGTCACTCGCACCCCTCGGCCAAAGCCTCCACCTGCCTGGGGAATACTAGCCTTAGTGCGCTGGTCACTCGCACGCCTCGGCCCAAGACCCCACCTGCTAGGGGGACACTAACTAGCCTGTCGCAGACACTTTTTATGAAAAAACCTTTCCTTATGATTTTTCCTCCTGAGAAGCTGAGAGGTCTCAGGAACAAAATGGAAACATTGATTATCTGCTACCGTGGAATGCAACAGGTGGATCTTTGATCGGCCCATGTTGGTTGCTTCTAATTAACGGCCAATCACAGCCCAGCTGGCTTGGAAAGAGAGCCCGAGCCACAAGCCGTTGTTATCATTCATTCTTATTATATTCTTAGCTAGCATTCTGAGGAAATCCTTTCTTCTATTCTTTTAGTGTAGTTTTAATGTAATATAGATCATAAAAAAATAAATCAAGCCTTCTGAAACATGGAGTCAAATCCTCGTCTCTTCCCTCAACCTGAGACCCCTGTGAACACAGTCACACTAGCCTGGTGTGCGGGTCAGTCACACCACTCGGCCCAAGCCCCCGCCTGCCCGGGGGACTCTAGCCTGGTGTGCAGGTCACTCACACCGTTCGGCCCAAGCCTCCACCTGCCCGGGGGACACTAGACGTTGTGCGGCTCGGGCACACCCCCTCGGCCCAAGCCCCGACCTGCTCGGGGGACATTAGCCTGGTGTGCAGGTCACTCACGCCGTTTGGGCCAAGCCCCCACCTGCCCGGGGTACACTAGTGTTATAAATGATGTAATCAGAAGCCAAATTTATAAGAAAATGTAGCAATGATTTATTAGATTGTCAGCGAAACAGAATTTCGAGAAAAACTACCACAGCCAAGGCAGCGCCTACCCTGGGATTGACGCTGGGTGAACCTGGATCTGACCGACCAAAGTGTCAGAGTCTCCCCTTCGGTTCACCCTGACTGCTTCACACAGCGAGCTTATATACAGTTTATTCTGCCTGAGGCAGAGATGACTGAATGTTCCTTTGTGTCCCTTCACATGTAGAACTGGGGCCATACATGTGCAGGGATAGACAAAAGTGGTTCCAGGTGTCTAGATGTTGTCAGAGCACTCTGGAGAAGTCCGCATTCACATGTAACAGGGTGGCGCCAGTGCTTGAGGTAGTAGATGCAATCTTCGAGGTGCGAGATCACTCCTACATTCCAGGGAAGTTGTTGATCATCGCTCAGGAAGGTTCCATTCATACGTTAACAAACTTGATATTATCTTATCTGGGAACTAGTTGAATAAAAATAAGACTCCTGCTCCCGGCTGGGGTGGTCAAAAGACATGGCTTGGATTTTACAATATTTTAGACATAAACAGCATGAATTATCTCTACCATATACTACAATCCCTCCCCATTTATTTCACCAACTTAATTCATGCTTACAATTTGCTAAATTTTTCATTTCCTACATCTACCCATCACCATTAAGGGTTCCTCACAAACAGAGTACCCCTTTACACTATTCGGTACTCCCCTTGTGGGATGCCCTGATACCCTACATTATTCATTTTCACATTTGCTTGTTCTTCAAATTTTGCCAATGCCTCTGCAGCATTGCTGGCATACTTTCTTTCTCCCAACCGCATGATCTTAGATGTGTTGCCTCCGGAAGCCCCTTCCGAATCCACAGGAACTATTGCAATCTGCATTCCCTGGACCAAGGAGTGCATCAGTCTGATAAAGCATGGAATCAGATAAGGGAGGAATAGGATTCCAGCTACTGAACAGAGCATAAGAAACATCACTTTGTTCCACCATGCCCCATCAAATAATTTGTCCCACCATGAAGACTGTAAGATTGAATTCCATTTTTTGCACAGGGACATGGGCCACCTTTTTGATTTCGGCCGCCAAACCTCTAATGGTTTCCCCATAATCATTGATCTCAATACAACATTCTGATTCATTGAACTTTCCACACACTCCCCCTTCCTCGGCCAGCAAATTGTCTAAAGCTATTCGGTTCTGGTACACAAAGGCCCGTACCTGAGTGTGCTGCCGACTCAGTAAATCCAGGGCTTCAGAAGTGTGATTTGAAACAATTTCCACAACTGCCTGCAGCCTAATCAATCTGTTCAGAAGATAAATCGGAGTCCTATACCCGTAGCTTCCATCCTGGGCCCACGTGGCCGACCCATAATAATCAATTATTCGTGCCGCTGGCCACTCTTCCTCCCCCCAGGTTTGTTTACTGCTTATCACCGGCATTATCTTTTTCAAGCTTCTCCTCTCCCTTCTCAGGGTCTCGTATAACGGAGCCCCCAACAGATTACTTTTTGTCCTCGGGAGAGTAAACAAAACTGGTCAGATCATGCCTAAAGTGCAAGATCCCTTCCACCTTGGGGGGTAACTCACTGTATGCCTTTTTCCCACAGATCCAGTAAATTCCATCAGGGGCTTTCGACTTAATATTTATTCTCCCTGGGTCTCCCCAGTATTCCCTCATACCTTCCAAGGATTGGAAAGGGTTGGCTCCTGGATTTTTGACCCAGCACAATCCAATCCTTTTGTCCCATTCACAATTTGTCTCGTTCCTCCGGCTCCAGTACCCCAAAGGAGGGGCTGGGTGCCAGACCTTGATTTTTGTGTCTGAGTTCACCGTCAGGGTAGATGCACACGGAGTGTATCCCACCATCTCAGTCTACTCCCTTCCTGACTGACACAGATTGTACCAATTACCCTTTGGTCCAAAACCCACCCCTCAGGTCTCTGCGCCAATTTTGAGACCCTCGGATTGTCCCACTTCAAGAGGTGTTCTGGAGCCAAACCTTCCCCTTTCCAAGGCCAATTCTCTGCAGATTTCAGCCTCCCACAAATCCAACAATTCGACAAACCCAATTCTGTTGCAATTTCTTGCATCAAGTCAATGAACAGGTTCCTGTCTGGGGAAGGTAATTCCCCATCAGCATATTGTTTTTCCAGTATTTCATACTGTTCGCCCAATGTTTTCAATCGTTCCTGTTCAACTCTCTGCTTCCTCAATTCTGACTCCCTTCGCTTCAGTTCCTGAGTTATCTCTCTCATTCTTCCCTCAGGATCCTCATCATTTCTGGTTTTTGTGAAACAAACAACCCGATCATATTGCAGGCACACCCTGTCATCATTTGCCAGTGTCAGGTCCAATATGAGTGGGTCCTTGTTCAGGGTGAATTTGCTGTCAAATTTCGTATTTCTCGCCATCCAGTACATTTTCCCATTCATCATGCATATTCCCAGCCTTGCATTGTCATAGCACAATGGGTTCACCTGGTGATATGCAATGAAGATAGATTCTGTCTTCCCCCTGACCCACATGGTTCGGTTACATTGATTACAAATGGGGATCGACATCGGTTCCACGCTTCGTTTTCTCATTTGATGCTTGTGTTCACTTGACTGCCTGTTCCTTAGCCCAGCCTCAGGATTGATACACCAAGTCCCGATCTCCAATTCTCATAATTTTACCTGAGTGCCATTTCTCCAACAGTACCTGCCAGTTTCCCTGAGACATTCTCTTGGGACTTGGTATGCTGAGTGTCCCCCGTCCCCTGCGACTGGGACCACCTGAGTGCACTTTCCGCACTCATCTGCGGAGCTTTCGCTTCCGCCTTTGCTTGGGACCTCAGTGCGCAGACTCTGCGTCCCGCACACAACTAGGCTCAGGCCAATCAGGATTCCCACCAGGCCTACTCCTCTGCCTTTGCCTCCGCCCCCTGGGGTGCCACTAGCGGCGAGGAAGACCATCTTCGCGGCAGCAGGAGTATTCTTCGGGGAAGACGCCCTCCGACCTAGCCGCATACCTCCTCTTAAAGGCTCCCCACCGCGACACTCTGATTGCATCAGAACTGCACGGCACCCTGATGGATTTCTGGCACTCCACATCCAAGATTTCTGCTTGGGATCTAAGCTTCCCACGCACCCCGTTTTGAAAAATGCGAAACCACTCCTGTGAGTCCAATTCAGTGATTCCCAAATTGGTGGCTAAGGTCAGGATACGGTCAGTCAATTCAAGCTCCTCCTCTAAACACTGAGTACACAGTCCCTTTGGCCTCTGTCCCCTTCTACAACGAATGACAAAAACCCCTTGACAATATTCACACTTAAAGTGTACAAACGGATAGCATACACAATCTGACAGTATACAACTTATCCGCTCGCCGTCAGTCATTTACAAGGACGTTGGAGTCTGATCTTCAAGTCTCCGGGGGAAGAAGTGACCCTCCACTCGGGTGCTTCCTCCTGCGGTTCGACTTTCTTCACTCTAGACATGTACGTCCAGCCTTTCTCCACTGTCCGAATGGCCGTGTCTGTTGTCAGGAGCACAAGAAAAGGACCTTCCCAGTGAGGGGAGAGCGGCATCTCTTTCCACACTTTCACAAACACTTTGTCACCCGGTTGGATTTTGTGAATAGCAAATCCCAGAGGAGCACTCTGGGCCACTATTCCCTGCTTTCTGAGTTCCTGTAAATTCTTGTTGATTGCAACCAGATATGGTTGAATCTGACCATCCTCAAACCTGGGGTGTCCCACCAGCATTCCATGTCTATATGGCATTCCATATAACATTTCGAACGGTGAAAGCCCCGTCTCCGAATGAGGCATGGTTCGGATATTAAGCAGTGCCAAAGGCAGGCACTTCAGCCAGGACATTTTTGTTTCTAAAATTAATTTAGATAACTGTGCCTTCAAGGTCTGATTCATTCTTTCCACTTGTCCTGAACTCTGGGGGTGCCACGGAGTGCGGTACTCCCATTGGATGCCCAAGGCATCAGCCATCTGCTTAATAACCTTTGAAGTGAAATGTGTTCCTTGATCTGAATCAATGCAATTCACTACCCCATAACGGGGTACAATTTCCTCTAACAATTTTCTGGCCATGGTCTGGGCCGTTGCCCGTGAGCTGGGAAAGGCCTCCACTCAATGAGTCAATTTGTCCACAATTACCAGTACAAATTTGAACCTTCCCACTTTTGGCAACTCTGTGAAATCGACTTGGATTCTTTCAAATGGTCGGTACGCAATGGGGCGACTCCCCAGGGCAGCCTGTTTGGCTCTTGATTTGTTTACCCTTTGACAAATCAGGCACCCTTTTACCTCTTGTTTTGCCAATTCATAAATTCTCTTGCACCCGAAAAATTTCAGAAATTGTTCCGCCAGGGCTTGTGCCCCCCAATGAGTTTTCTGGTGCAATTTCTGCAGAATCCTTCTGGTAAAACCTCTGGAAACCAATTCTCTCCCGTCAGGTAATCTCCACTTACCTTCCCTCAGTTTTCCTCTGATCTTCTCATAGCATTCGATCTCCTTTTGGGAGAGCTGAGGGGGATCGTCAGGGGTTTCTTCCCTTTCAATCTCTGGGGTACTTACCATCATCAACGCCGCGGTTTTGGCCTCCTGGTCTGCCAAGTTGTTCCCTCTGGTGCGGAACTGAATTCCTGTCTGGTGTCCCATCACATGGACCACCGCAATTTCCTCCAGCCCCCTTAGAGCTTCTAGAATTTGCCCAATTAACTCCCCGTGCATCAGTCCCTTTCCTCTCATGTTGATCAGTCCCCTTTCCTCCCAAATTTTCCCAAACGTGTGAACCACCCCAAAGGCATACCTTGAATCTGTAAAAATCGTCCCCTTTTTCCCTTTCAGTCCCTTCAATGCTCTCAGAACTACGTACAGTTCGCATGCTTGCGCTGACCAGCTCGCATTCAGGGGACCTGCCTCAATCACCTTTCCTGTTCTCCCATCCACGACTGCGTACCCTGACTTCCTTTTCCCTTTGATCACTCTGCTTGACCCATCCACAAACCACTTCTCCCCCTCGTCCAATTCCTCTTCTTCCAAATCCTCCCTGATCTTGGTCTGCAACTCGACCACCTCCATGCAGTCACGAACCAACTCCTCTGCAGCTTCCCCAAACAGAAACTGCGCAGGATTCTGCGCAGTTTTTGTCCTCAATTCCAAGTCCTGCGAGTGAATCAAAATGGCTTCATATTTTAGCAACCTTGCATCAGTGAGCCATTTGTCCGCTTTCTGCTGTAGTATGCCCCGCACATTGTGCGCTGCGAATACTACCAGAGGTGCCCCGAAGGTCACCTTTTTTGCCTCCTCCACTAGCAAAGCCATGGCCACAATCGCATGCAAGCAGGTGGGCCAACCCCTGCTGACCAGGTCCAAAAGCCGGGACAAGTAACCCACAGGTTTCCTGACCCCCTCCCAGTCTTGCGTCAACACCCTGTGTGCCATGTGATTGCTAGCATCCACAAACAACTGAAAGGGTTTTCTCACATCAGGGAGACTCAGCACTGGTGCTGCCGTGAGTGCCTCCTTGACTCCCTTAAATTCCTCTTCATCTTCCTGTGTCCATTTGATCCGGTCTGTGGTGAGTTTCTCATATAGAAACTTCACCTTCTCACTGTACCCTTCAATCCACTGCCGGCAATATCCCAACAACCCCAAAAGCTGCCTGACCTCCCTTTTTGTCTGCGGGGGCGACAAGGCAATAATCCCTGCTACCCTTTCCGGGTCCAGTTTCTTTTTGCCCTTGGTTAACCAATGTCCCAAGTACCTGATGTTGGGCTCTGTGAACTGCAACTTTGACTTCAAAACCTTCAACCCTCTTTCCCCCAAAAAGTTCAAAAGTTCAGTTGTGCTTGTCCTTACCGCCTCCTCCCTTTGACCTGAGACCAACAAATCATCTACATACTGTAGAAGCTTTGTCCCTTCGGTTGGTACAAAATGACTTAAAACCTGTTCAAGTGCCTGTCCAAATAAATTTGGAGAGTCCACGAAGCCCTGAGGCAACAAAGTCCACCTGAGTTGCTGCTTTCTGTTCGTCTCCAGGTCTTCCCACTGAAACGTGAAATAATCGCGACTGTCCTCAGCGAGAGGGCAGGTCCAGAAAGCATCTTTTAGGTCAATTACACTGTACTAAGTGTCCTCAGGAGAGATATTGTTCAACAACGTGTAAGGATTCAAAACCATGGGGAAAAATGTCTTAGTTCTCTGATTGACAGCCCTGCACCAGCCTAAAGCTGCTGTCTGCTTTACTCACTGCCAGAATTGGGGTGTTGTGTCTTGACATGCACGGCTCCAGTGTGCCTTTCTTTATTAATTCATCAATCACTGGTTTCAAACCCCTCCTTCCTTCCATGGAGAGGGGATATTGTTTGACCTGTATCGGGTCTTCTGGCCTTTCAATTTCAACCTGAATTGGTTCTATGTCCAGCCTCCCAGCTTCTCCCTGGACATACCACACCCTCGGGTCTATCTTTTCCTCTTCTTGGACAGTGAGGCTGTAAAGTCTCACCTTGAGCCGGGATTTTTCCACCGCTAACCCAATTCCCAGAGCAACCATCATGTCCCGCCCCAGCAAATTGAAGTCCGCGTCCCTGGCCAACAATATATTTCCGTTGTGCTTTTTGTTTCCTGTGTCTATTTCTACATTTTTTATGATTGGGACCTCGAAAGGTTCCCCTTTTGCCCCAGTCACCATCATGGAGTCACTGTTCAGAGAGCACCCCTTTGGTAACTGTAGCACCATTGTCCGCTCTGCCCCCGAGTCCACCATAAACCAAATTTCTTCCTTGTGAGGTCCCACTCTTAATTTTATCAAGGGCTCTCTCGGTGTTCCGGACCCCAAACTGAAAAGCCCCTGACACCCCTAATCCTCCTGAAACATTGCCTGGTCCTTGGCTTTGTTGGGACAATTCCGTTGGATATGCCCCTTCTGTTTGCAGTAAAAGCACTCAAAATCCCACTTCTGTTCGCCCGAGCCCCTCCCCTGGGATGGACTCGGTTTCTTCGCCGACGCCTTTTTCGCCGTGTCCTTCCCTTGCTCCTGTTTCTGTGCCTCCCTTACTGCCACCACCAGGACCTTGGCTTGAATCTTCTGTTTTTCCTCATCCCGTCTCATGTACACTTTCTGGGCTTCCCGCAGCCGTTCTTGCAACCCCTGCTCTTGCCACCCGTCTATTTTCTCTAGCTTTTTCCAAATATCTTCTCAAGACTTCGCCACAAACTGCATTTTCAACAACACCATTCCCACCCAGGAATCAGGGTCTGTTCCTGAGTACATTATCAGACCCTTCCGGAGCCGTTCCAATCACTCCGTGGGGGTTTCATCTTTCCCCTGACATTCTCGGAGTATCTTGCTCATGTTCTGACCTTTTGGTACCACCTCCCGGATACCTTGAATGACCACATTTCTTAAATTTATCATTTTCTGTCTCCCCTCGTCCATCTGGGCTTCCCAAGACGGCTTCTAGTTTGGCCACCATTCCTCCCCTGCCCCCCGTTCGGGTTTCATTTTTCCCAATCCTTGATCGCGGCTTGCCGGATCATGTCTCTCTTTGTTGTTAAACAGCGATCTTAAGATCGCTTGGAGATCCTCATAGGTGTATATGCTGGTTCCCAAAAACTCATCCAACCTCTCTGCCACCCCCAAAGGATCATACATCAATTTTCCCATTTCCTTTTTGAACACCCTCACATCACTGCTGTCAGTTGGGGTGTGCACGTATCCAATCACCCCCAGAGCTGTTGGCACCTCCCATAAAGGATAGATGCTGGGTTTTTCCTCCTCGTCCCCACTTTCCCCCATGGTCGCCCTCCTTGTTCACCGCCTCGTTCGGTGTGCCGGGGGAGAGACGTCCCTAGAGACATCTACCTTTCTTTCCTCAATTTTCGGAGACGCCTGCCGCTGCGGCTGTGCCACCACCGCGTGGCCATGTGGGAAAGCGGATGCCGCCGCCTGCTCCAGTGGTGGCAGGGGTGCAGTCACCTGGGCTTGCAGAGTCCCTGCCTCGGGAGGCATCCCTGGCACCGCTTGTGCCTGCGCGGGATCGGGCTGCTGCGGGGCCACAAGTTAAGGGGGTGGAACATTTTCCAACGGTTCCCATTCCTTTCCCGCTTTTGCCACGCACCGGAGAGCTCATACTGGGTATAGACCCGAACAAGCTATGCCTCCACATGTCAGCGTACTTGATTTCCTCAGGATCCCATGTGCTGAGACTGGACACGTGGTCAAACAAAGACTCACAAGTCCAGGTTTCAAATGTGCCAAATATCGTCCAGACCACGTATTTTCCAATCTCCCTCCCTCCCCATTTTTCCATACAAAAATGGATCATCTTCTCCTTGGACTTTCCCACCCTCCGCGGGTTTTTGTCCCAGTGTTCCAGCATCCGCCCCAGGGAACTATCTCTGGGGATTTCTAGCAGGATTCTTCCAGGGACCGGGAGGGTTTTTCTCTGGAGTCTGCTCTTTCCCAACCCCATTTTCTCAAGAAGTGTTACGATTTTTCTTACCTTTTCTCGTTTCGCCAGGACGTCCGTCGCGGGTCCCGTCTTTGTCTCCCATGTTGGGTCTTCCGGCTGGCAAAAAGCCACCAGCCTGACTCAGTCAAACAGCGAACCGCTCTGCCGACTTTTTGGGCTGATTTTTACCTGTTTCTTTCAGTTTCAGAAGGCAGACGGGTTTCTGGAATTTTCCAGGCTCATCTCTTCCCTCCTCCTGATCCCAACTGTGACCGGTTTTCCCCCTAGTCTCCCTCCCTAAGCCTAGGGTCTCGTGTGTTTGAAAAAGCCTTGCACTTCCCCCTTGACCAATCACGTCCCTAGTGGGATGGTGAAACTGCGATCTTGGTGTCCGCTCTCACCTCGTGACAACGTCACGTCTCACACAGGCGTCCGATCACGCTCCCTCCAACCACACAATACTTACGGTTCCTTTTCCTGTGTGGATTTCTTCATGCACGTCGATTTTTATGAGTGAAAAAACCTCGGGTCTCGGAGATCTCTCTAGATCGTTCCAAGCTTGCCAAGAATTGGGCCCTTTTATCCCCCTTGGCTGTGGTTCTGGTTGTGGCTGGCGACTCCGGTAACGGCTCGCGGCTCTGGTTGCGGCTCTTTGTGAATTTGATTGTTTTTTTCAGAATCCAATCCCGCTCGGGCCGTTGAAATCAGCGGGGCACGCCCCGGGTGGAAAGGGGATCCCGAACCCCAATATCAAATCACTTCGGGCTGTCACAAAATTGTTATAAATGATCTAATTGGAAGCCAAATTTATAAGAAAATTTAGCAATGATTTATTAGATTGTCAGCAAAACAGAATTTTGAGAAAAACTACCACAGCCAAGGCAGCGTCAACCCTGGGATCGGCGCTGGGTGAACCTGGATCTGACCACCAAAATGTCAGACTCCCCTTCGGTTCACCCCGACTGCTTCATGCAGCGAGCTTATATACAGTTTATTCTGCCTGAGGCAGAGATGACTGAATGTTCCTTTGTGTCCCTTCACATGTAGAACTGGGGCCATACATGTGCAGGGATAGACAAAAGTGGTTCCAGGTGTCTAGATGTTGTCAGAGCACTCTGGAGAAGTCCGCATTCACATGTAACAGGGTGGCGCCAGTGCTTGAGCGTAGTAGATGCAATCTTCGAGGTGCGAGATCACTCCTACATTCCAGGGAAGTTGTTGATCATCGCTCAGGAAGGTTCCATTCATACGTTAACAAACTGGACGTTGTCGTCTGGGAACTAGTTGAAAAAAAATAAGACTCTGCTCCCGGCTGGGGTGGTCAAAAGACATAGCTTGGATTTTACAATATTTTAGACATAAACAGCATGAATTATCTCTACCATATACTACACTAGCCTGGTGTGTGGGTCACTCCCATCGTTTTGCCCAAGACCCCACCTACCCGGGGGACCCTAGCCTGTCGAAGACATCATTTATGAAAAATCCTTTTCGTTAGGATTTTTCTTCCTGAGAACCTGAGAGGCCTCCAGAACAAAATGGAAACATTCATTATCTGCTGCTGTGGAATGCAACAGGTGGATCTTTGATTGGCCCATATTGGTTGTTTCTAATTAATGGCCAATCACAGCCCAGCTGGCTCGGACACAGAGCCCGAGCCGCAAGCCTCTGTTTTCATTCCTTCTTATTCTATTCTTAGCGGGCCTTCTGAGGAAATCTTTTCTTCTATTCTTTTAGTGTAGTTTTAATGAAATATATATCATAAAATAATAAATCAAACCCTCGGAAAAATGGAGTGAAATCCTCATCTCTTCCCTCAACCTGAGACCCCTGTGAACACGGTCACACTAGCCTGGTGTGTGGGTCACTCGCACCGCTCAGCCCAAGCCCCCGCCTGCCTGGGGGACACTAGCCTGGTCTGCAGGATATTCACACCCCTCGGCCCAAGCGCCCGCCTGCCGAGGAGACACTAGCCTGGTGTGCAGGATACTCACACCCCTCAGCCCAAGCCCCGACCTGCCGAGGAGACACTAGCCTGGTGTGCAGGACGGTGGCACCCCTAGGCCCAAGCCCCCACCTTCCTGGGGAACACTAGCCTTGTGTGCGGGTTCGTTACACCCGGCGGCCCTAGACCCCACCTGCCTGGGGAACACTAGCCTCGTGTGCCTGTCACTCGCTCCCCTCGGCCCAAGCCCCCGCCTTCCTGGGGTACACTAGCCTGTCACAGACACCGTTTATGGAAAATCCTTTTTGTTATGTTTTTTCCTCCTGAGAAGCTGAGAGGCCTCAGGAACAAAATGTAAACATTGATTATCTGCGCCTGCGGAATGCAGCAGGTGGATCTTTGATTGGCCCGTGTTGGTTGTTTCTAATTAACGGCCAATCACAGCCCAGCAGGCTTAGACACAGAGCCCGAGCCACAAGCCTTTGTTATCATTCCTTCTTATACTACTCTTAGCTGGCCTTCTGAGGAATTCCTTTCTTCTATTCCTTTAGTGTAGTTTTATGCAATATAGATCATAAAAAAATAAATCAAGCCTTCTGAAACATGGAGTCAAACCCTCGTCTCTTCCCTCAACCTGAGACCCCTGTGAACACGGGCACACTAGCCTGGTGTGCGGGTCGGTCGCACCCCTCGGCCCAAGCCCCAACCTGCCTGGGGGACACTAGCCTGGTGTACGTAACAATCGCAACGTTTGGCCCCAAGCCCCCACCTGCCCGGGGAACACTAGCCTGGTGTGCGGGTTCGTTACACCCCGTGGCCCTAGACCCCACCTGCCCGGGGGACACTAGCCTGGTGTGTGGGTCACTCACACTCCTCGGCCCAAGCCCCCATCTGCATGGGGGAAACAAGCCTGTTGTGCGGGTCACTCGCACTGTTTGGCTCAAGCCCCAACCTGCCCGGGGGGCACTAGCCTGGTGTGTGGGTCACTGGAAACCAGTTTTTTTTAAAAAGGTTGCAGAGTGAACAGGTTGGACCAGTTGCTGCCAGGGTGGAGTTCTAACTGTTTGTTATTGTAATCACCGGTCGTTTTCATTAACTACCTGTCGTTGATGGTTAAGAATGCCCCCTTTTGTCGAGTGACACCCTGCTGCTTCCTAGAAGATGACACCCAGACCGTGGAGGGGAAGGAACATCGAGGCAACATGCAAATGACATCGGATCCAGAATGCAGCGGGAGAGACCCCTCACCAAACCTAGCCAAAAACCTCTAAAACAACGAGCCAACACAAAATTGACAAATCAAAGTGATGTCTAGACGTGAAGAACAAAGTCCAGAGCCTGCAGAGATGCTGAGACTCTTTTTAGCCCCTCGCCCTAGCCGGGGAGGACCTCGGCTAGAGCCAGGAGCCTGGGAGGCAACCTTATTAAACCAATGAGGTATCTTCTTGATGTTTTCGAGCGGTTGGGATTCTCAGCCCTGTCCACAAACTACCGGTCAAAGCTGCCCACTTCCTCCTCCGAGTCATTCCTGGGAGCAGCAGCGGCGGCATGAGCGCGGCCCCGTCGATTCTCCCCCCAGAGCTGATCACTCTTAACAAAGGGGTTAAAAGGAGAAAACTCTCCTTCTCGTGTTTAATTCATAGCACGACTCATTTAATATTCATTTTAATGTTTGCGAAAAGCCAGTCATAAAATACGCATCTCTCACACAAGGACCTGGGAAGACCGCGGCTACTGCCGTGCGGTCTGTCGGCGTTTGAAAGCAGGCAGGGAAGGGAGACTCCGCGCCGCTGCTAAGGGCATTAGTGAAACACTGATTGTGATTTATGGGTCTGTGTTTGCAACCCCCGGTCCGGAACCCGGACCGTGTTCCCGTTCGCTTGTTCCAAGCGGTTTCTGTCCAACAGCCTCCGTCTGCCCCCGGCTCATCTCCGCGAACGTGCTGAAAGCAAAGCCGTGCTTGTTACGTTTAAAAATTGCCGCGGAGCCGCTGAGGCCGCCCCGCTGGCACTAAATGCAATCCCACCCGCACCGGGCTGCGCCACTTCTTAATTTTCCGCTGTTTGCGGTGGCTGCGCACTTTGCGTAGCCTGATCTGTCTGTGCAGTTCCTGGCTGAGCAGATTGCGTATCTTGGGAGCTTTTCACGGTTTCAAACTGTTGCCCGCCGGGGAGCGATCCACCCGCTCTCGGGCTGGTCCCCAGTAATTCAGGGGGTCCCCTGTCTGTGGGGAGCGTTTCCGCAGGGTTAAAATGTCCCCTGGGGGAGCTGTGGTGAGCGATTTCTCAGGCTCTGCCGATGCTGCTGGGGCGGGAGCGGGAGGGGCTCCCCCTCTCGCTGCTTTTGGCTGCCTGGGCTGGAGTGGATGGGCTGCTCCATGCAGGCTGGGAGGCTGCGCAGTTTGGAGGGGAGGGGCAAGGCTGACGTCTCTTGGGTGCGGGGCCGCCCCTGCTGACCGAGGGGGGTGGAGAGACCCTTCTGACGTCAATTTTGGGGCATGGACGGGGGCAGGAGCTATGGGTGGACCACCAGGTAACAGGGGCGTTGCCACCCTAGCTCCGGAGGCTGGCTCAGCCGTTTGGAACTGCCCCCAAGGTGTGGAGAGGGGTGGGGAAAACGGCGACTCCCCGAGCCCCCCCCCACTCCTGTCTCCGAGACACGCGCAGATGCAAAGAATCCGAAAAATGCCATGTCTGCTTCGGCCGCCTCCCACACCAACAGTTTCATCTTCGGAAATCCCCCTGGGTCCCTTTCGGGCTTTGCCTGGGCTGCATCACCCACACCGCGCACCTCTCCCGGACCAGGGGATGACTCCAAGACAGCATTTATAGGGATAAGACCTCCCTCTTGTAATTCAGGAGGGACGGGGGGGCAGTCTCTCCCCCTGTGGGGGCCGCAGGTCCCTGGTCTCCTGGCTGCGAGGAAACACCCTGCAGCTGCTGAGATGTTTGCAAAGCAGCCTCTGCAAAGGGTTTTTTGCATTTTGCCGTATGTAAAACTTCATGCACAAGTCTACCAACTGAAAGCAGTCTCACAGCACCCCTGCCCCCACGCGCAGCCACGCGGCAAAGCTTAGCATCTGCATCTTCCCACAGATTTGGGTCAAACAAGTCATTAACAGAGATATTTTGGCACATCTCCCTCACCCAGGATAGCAAAAGTTCCAGTTCCTGTCTTGAGACTCGAATTGGATGCTATTTCATCAATATTTCTAGGTTATTTATGACATCCAAGTCAGTTTTTGAGAAGTTACCACCCATCCTGATTGCTTGTCAGCTTAATGGACCCTAATGGGCCTGTCATTCTCTGGTCTGGTCCGTGCTGCGACCTTGGAATCGGCTCCTTCCACCAGGTTCTCCGAATGTTCAAACGCTGAGATGTTCATCTGCAGAGGAGTTTTCCTGGGTCTTGGTTTTCGTCAAGGGTTCCTGGCACAGTTTCTTCTTACTGAGCTGCTACTTTTATATGGAGGCACCAGTCGTCGGTTTCTCTGGGTCTGGATTGAAGGCACTTGAGACAGTAGTTCATGTTCGGACTTAGGAGTTTATTATTTCTTATCAGTACAACAGTCTCACAACCATGAGTTCTGCAGCTTTTCATTAGAAGGCACAACATGGCTAACTATCTCTTGTTACAAGGTCTTTTAAGACTAAACTATCCAATTAAGAACTGACACCTAGATTATTTTCCCTTTTAACCCAATACCTGATCCCAAAGAGCCCCCAATGGGGACTTTTCTGCCCAATTACAAAATGCCACCCAAACCCATGAAGAAGGAAGAAGAAGCATGAAGAAGAAACTCAGGACGACACCCTGAGCCCTCCATCTTGCTTCCATCTACAACATACTAAAAATCCCAAAACCTCAATTTTTCACCAAATGATACACCTACACTACTCTCTATAATCTATTTCACACTTTTGTGGATTCTAGTCTATTCTGAAGTCTAGGAAACTTTCTCCATGAATGAGGGTCAAAGTCAGTGCTCCCCTGGGGGTCATGGCACCCCAGAGCAGACAAATATTCCCTGTGCCCTAGGTTTCCACAGCTAGCAGTTGCTCTATCAAACAACAAACCCGTTCCCCCAGTCGCTCTATCAAATGGGGACCTCTGCCGCCGACCGTGCTCTTGGTTGATGGCTGCCTGCAAGCACAGGGATGAGGCTGTGCACTCAGACGTCTCTGAGTGACTTAGCAGCAGCTCTATCTCTCTCTCCCCTGGGGCCCTTTGATATGCATACCGTTTTTCTGCGCACCAGCAGGTCATTCTGTCTCTGCAGGAGGCAAGCTCAGACAGAGTGGAGCTCCTCCAGGGAAAATCCCAGGGTGCGGCTAGGAGGTCCATCCCCCCATCCACCCCTGTGAGGACAGAGACAGACAGTCTCCTGGCTGGCTCACCAAAATTATTTGCGGAAAGAAAAAAACTCCACAACTTGCAAGAAGTTGTAAAGACGGTATGTTTATTACAGCGTTGAAGGCATATGGGGATCGTTCCCCGTAAAGGACATGCTCACCCCTGAGAACTCCCAATCCTTTTTTATCCCCCCTTACTGGTACATATGCATAGAATTTCACAATAGGATCATGCATATTTGTTTTACTGGTTTCGTGTTACACTTGCAGCTATTTTTTTATCAGAAAGTACAGAAAGAACTCCTGGGTCATCCTGTCCTGCCTCCCACAGCCTCAGCTTTGGTTTTCATTTGTTTCAAAGTTCAAGGGGCCTGTCTTATCTCTTTCACATTTTTTCCTTCGGCTGAGGCAGTTTTTTGAGCATAGGTTTTTTTGCGAGAACAGGTAGTCTTGGGCACAGACTAAACAAATTAAAACAGCGTATCTCAGCTATGCTAGTAAGCTACAGACTTAATAATTCAAAATGGCACATTTCACCTAAATCTGAAATGGGTTTCTACCCTAGTAAATTTCCACTCTGTTTCAGAAATTAGGATAAAAAGAAGGCTGAATCCTCTAACAATTTGAGACACCCCATGGGAAATGTCCATGACCTCTCCCTTTATTTGAATAAAGCTACAGGACTCCTCCGTCTCCTTTTTGGACATAAACTTCTGGTGTTTGTGGATTAATTTTCCTGAGAAAATGAGGGCTCTTTTCCAGGATATTTCCATTGTCTGAGGGTGACGGGCAGTGAGCGGAGCTGAAGGCATGCCTCATCCAGTTTCAGTGATCAGCTCCCCTTGCTGGTGTTCAGCACCGGGCGATTGATTGGGTTCTTGAGACTGTTCAGGAGACAGATGAGTGGTGGACCAGGGGAGTCCACAAAGAGTCCACAGGGAAGGACCACTGAAAATCTCACCAGTGAGTAAAATGGGATCTTCAGGGAGTAAACCTGCGAGGGCACCCATGGAGGGTAGCACAGGTAAAACAGGGCACCCATGGAGGGTAGCAAAGGTAAAGCTGAGAAGGGGCCCCGGAAAAAGGGATGATAGTCCCAAAATATCTTCAAAGAATCCCTTGGAAGAATGCTGAGTTAGTTTACACATTCTCCCAGAGGTAATTAAGGACATAGATGCTGAAAGGGGGCAATAGGGAAAGTCAAGAAAGGGTCTAGATAATCCATGCCCAGAGGGGGCAATAAGGAGAGTCAAGAAAGAGTCTTGACAACAGGAGATAGACAAATAGTGTTGATATGTTGAGAAAAGATTAGTTGAAGGGGAGTGTGGAGAGATATGGATGAGGCAAGGAGCGGCAGGACCAGGCACAGAAGTGCGGGAGCCGAAGCACGGCCTGTGGGGCCTGTGGGGGTTGTGGGGAGGCCAGGGCTCAGCTGGGCGGTGCCTTACCCCACCACCCCCGGGCAGGGGAAGCAGTGGCCCCTGGCCCTCATGAGGCTGTGGGCTGCCCTGGCCACCTGTGATGCTGCCAACCCTGCCTGCCAGGAGAGCCGGGGTGGTGGGGAGGGGTGGGGGGCACGTAAGTCCCTGCATGAACTGGTTAGAAAGATACGTGTTAAAAAAGAGGACTGCAATATGATATTGGCTTTTGCATTTATATATATTAGTTTTTGCATTGATCATAAGTACTCAGATATAATATCATGTATACCTTTATATAGCTGTTTGTTAGTATAACAAAATCTATAAGTTTAAGTATGTACTGCATAGTTTATGGAAATAGTAGTGGGGTGAATATACTATATTATAGACCTTAGCTGAACACTAGGTGTTAAAATACCTCTATGTAACCAAACAAATGGTGTAAAGTGATCATGCTGTTCCCCTTTCCATTGACTGAATCCTCCAAGTGATAAGATAACCGTGACACAAACCAGAGCACCAGAGGGCAATTAGAGAATACCATGTTAAATTTAAGGAGGACATACTAAATCCTTACCAGACGATGTGAAACAGCAGGATGGAGACGAAAGAAGAAATAAAATATATTGACCTGACACACAGGATGTCATGCAGATAAGCCAGAGTGTGAAGAAGCCAAACAAAGGAGTTCCCAAAACATCAGAAAGTTCGAAAGAATGTTTGCATAATGTATGAATACATGAATATGCATGTACCTCTTTATGACTATAAAGATAACATTGTCTGTATGTACTGGTGTGTTCTTTGGCTGTTGGCCTGGAGCACTCCAGCGCTGGATATTTGCCTCTTCTTTTATCCCTTATTAAATTTTACAAAAATTCTTTATCTTGAACTCTGTTTTTCACAATACAGAAAGTGTATGTAAGAAGGGATGATAAAAAGGCGAAGGCGAAGGCAAAGGCAAAGGTTATAAGAGAGATTTTACAGCCCCAGAGGGATAAACCTCAGGACCCAAGAAGTCCCCAAGGATAGAAGGGACAGGGTCAGCCACAGGGAAGTGGGAGAAGCATTTTCTCCTCAGCAGGGGAGAGCCAACCCAATCAGCAGTTGGGAAGGAATCAGTGTGCTATCTGCAAGGCAGAGGGACACTGGAAGCAGGAATGTCTGCAGAAATAGCTGGATCCTCAAGAAGAGGAAGTCCAGAGGATAATGGAGATAGATTGCTGTCGGAACTCAGGACATCTCTCTGGCTGTCCTGGATGGCTTGAGCCCCTGCCAGGGGGCTCAGAGACCTTGGCACAGAGCCCAAAACACCTGTGACTTTGATTTTGACCCATGGAGCAAATTACCACCTTTATATGAAGAATCACAAGTCAAGAGAGTTTAAGCAGAATAACAGTTAGTTTGTCACGGGGTGAAAAGTAAATTTTTGGGGTTTTAGAATGGGGGATTGGGGTCCCAAGATGGAGGAATTTGGACGTACCCTGTCCTTCTTCTTTCTTCTTCCTAGCCTCCATCTTCTGGGTGATGCTGGCACTTTTGGATTGGTTTAAGGTAGAAACTCACTGTCTAACATAGGTGATAGGCATTGGGAAGTTATGGTAAATAATGTACACGTAGTTTTTAGTATAAAAGACAACACCACCTCCGAGGGCGGTCAGACAGACCTTGGCAGGTCGGAGAAAGAATGTTATAGATAAGAAATAATAAACAACCTTGAGAATGAGAACAGAAGAATCCTGACTCCTTCTTTGACTGCTGGGCTGGGAAAAGAGACTTGTACTATCTTGCAGTCACTCTGACCAGCAGAAATCCCAAGAGATTGCTAAGGGTGTCAGGGGCTCCCATTATATCAGGGACCCACCACACTGGAGCCCTTGCTAACTTTTAAGGTGGGTCTGGATCCAGAGGAGATGTATTTCCTGGTAGACACAGGAGCCTCTCGAGCTACTTGGAATTTTATCCCCAAGGGGGAAAAATTGTAAAAAAGATCTTTGATTTTCAAGGGGTAAGTGGAAAGGATGAGTGGATGCATTTTATTCGAGCACTATTAGAAGATGTGAGGAATAGGTTTGAAATGCAAGAATTTCTGTTTGTTCCTAATTGTGATTGTAATTTACTGGGAAAGAATTTGATGGCTAAAGTGGAAATGCAAATTAATATTGGGAAAAATGATACAGAGGCTAACACTGTGGTAACTTTGTGTAAAATGTCTGAGAAGGCTTATGCTGAAATAAACCCATGTGTGGGCAGCCCCAGGGAAATATGGAAAATTAGATATAAAGCCTCTCCAAATTACTCTGAGGCAACCAAGACAAGTGGTGTCTAAAAAGCAATCTCCTATTTCAAGGGAAAAAAGGAAGGAAGGAAGGAAGGAAGGAAGGAAGGAAGGAAGGAAGGAAGGAAGGAAGGAAGGAAGGAAGGAAGGAAGGAAGGAAGGAAGGAAGGAAGGAAGGAAGGAAGGAAGGAAGGAAGGAAGGAAGGAAGGAAGGAAGGAAGGAAGGGGTGACAGCCTGTCATTGAGTCCCTGCTAAAGGCAGGTGTTTTGGAGCCATGTGTGTGTTCCTATAACACTCCTGTCCTGCTGGTTAAGAAACCAGATGGAACCTTCAGAATGGTGCAGGAATGATAAATGAAATTGTCAAACCAAGGCATCCCACAGTTCCGGATCCCTATGCCATCCTGAATCAGATCCCTTCTTCCCATCAGTATTATTCAACCCTGGATTTGAAGGATGCTTTCTGGGGATGTGTCCTGGGGTGACTTCATGATGCTGGGGCAGGGAGAAGAAGTGCACAGTTTGTTTGCAGAAACTCCACTTGCTCCCCCGCATTTTTTCTCACACAGATTGTGTTGTCTGCAGCACAGACAGCGAGAGAGAGAGAGATGGTAATAAAGCCTCCGATTTGGCCTTATTATTTATTATGCAGAGCAATATAGCCTGGGGGCCCAGTCCCCAGGGAGACAGGGTGCCCGAAGGCTAAGCTAGCTCAGGCCGGTAGCCACGGGCCAAACCCCATGGCAAGCTTGGTAGCTATCAGCTCTTATAGTGATTGCAAGCTCTTAGGATTTCAGCTCTTGCTTGCTAGGTAGGGATGCCCTGGGCTGAGGCTGCAGCAGACGGTGGAGAGAGGAGAAAGAGAGGCGCTGGCTGGTTCCACAGAGATGGCTTTATTGGGGAAGTCTGTGAAGGGTCCCAGCGACAGCTCTTCTTCTGTTGAATGGGCTACAGTATGCCCGTTTTATAGGGTTGGAAAGAATCCAAATTTAACCAATGGTAAGGGTTTAGGGGAATCCAGATTTGACCAATAGTAAGGGTTAAAGTAACATAGCCTTATAGGGTTACAAAGATAGGCTATGGGGCGGGGGGTCAGGGAGACAGGAACTTATTTGCTGCCTCAGCATTCCTATTGTTCAGATTCTCCAAGGTGCCTTTCCTAAGTCCATGGGGTTTACTACAACACGGAGTTTTTCTTTGTTTTATTGCTGGTTTTCTCCTCAACTACGGCAAGGAAAGTTTTCCCAAGACTGTGTCTTTTTTCTTGGAACTGATTGGCCCTGCTGTGGACTGAAAACTCACAAAAACATCGGGAGCTCATACCTGTGGCCCACCGGGGCCTGGGACAGAGCATTTTCCAGCACAGGAGGGACTGATAAGAGACTGAGCAAGCTGAGCTACACCCCACGAAAAGGACTGTCTCTGAATTTGACATCTCTTCAGAACAATGAGAGGTTCCATCGTTTAATATTATTCTTTTTTTTTCCATGTTTGTGACTACTTTACTTATTAAATAAACAGTTTTTTTCACTTTTCTGCAAGGAGATTTATGTCTCCCAAACTGGTGGGGGGAGGGGCCGCTTGAATTTGCTTTCTAGAGGGACCTCTTCAGAGGTTTCCTCCCAGATTTGCCCTAAACCAGGACAGGGTGTTTGATTACTGTGAAAAACGCCAGTCACTTGTTTTCAAAATTTTAAAAGTTTAATCGTAATAAAATGGTTATAAAAATAGTAATATAATTAGAGTAATAAAAATTTGGACAATTAGGATTTAGGACAATACATGACAATAAAAACAAAGAGTTACGGACAGTCCAGGTACCTCTTTCTGGGCAAAATAAGCTCAAAAAAGAACACCCGTTAACAGAGGATTAACCCTTAAAAACAATAACCTGTTGCATATTCATACATCTCATACATGATGCATAAATTCCATTCAGACAAAGAATTCTGTCTGGTCAGTGTCAGCTTCTTCCTCTTAATCCTAATGGCATCTTCAGAAATGAGCGAGGCGGGATGAAGTTTGTTTCTTCTGCTAAGAGAGCAATAAATTCTTTTTCTCTGAAAGATTTAGGTGTCCTGTGGCTGCTATCTCACTGCAAGTCCTTTCTTAAAAAAAAAGTATCTTACATAGCATAGCTTCTATTCTAACATTATGTTATAACCTAAAACTATATTTAACACACTACTTAAGAAAATTAATGCAGCATAACTTTCTAACATAACACATATAATATTCATTTTAATATTTGCGAAAAGCCAATCATAAAATACCCATTTTTCACAATTACCAAGGACAGCAAACAGTATTTTGCCTTTGAGTGGGAACAGGAAGAAGGAAGGAAGATGGTAAAACAACAATTGACATGGACAGTCCTCCTGCAGGGATATACAGAGTTTCCAGTTTTGTTTGGGCAAGCCTTGCAGAAAATATTAAGAGAGTTTTTGCCACCCTCAGGAGTTAGGTTGTTGCAGTATGTGGATGATTTGCTTTTATCAGGGGAACAGGAAAAGGTGGTTTAAGAGACTACTGTGAAGCTGCTTAATTTTCTTGCTAAAAAGGAACTTGGAGGGTTTGAAAAGAAAGCACAGTTGGTTAAAAGAAAAAACTATTTGGGATACATTTTGACTGGAGGGTTATGGTGTATTGATCCAGAAAGATTTCAAGGAATTTTACAAGTACCATTACCCCAGACTTAAAAAAAAAAAAAAAAAAAAAAAAAAAATTAGTTATGTCAGTTTTTCAGGGTTGGTGGGGTACTGCAGATCATGAATTGAAAATTTTTCTGGTTTAGCCAGACCTTTATATGACTTTTTAACCCAAAACAGTCCTAATGTTGTGGCATGGACACCAGAAGGAGAGCAAAACTTTAAAAGATAAATTGTTTAATGCCCCAGTCTTAGCTCTTCCAAACTCAGAAAAGGAATTTGAGTTATATGTGGACGTTAAACAGGGCCATGCTAAAGGAATTTTGGTACAAGAGCATAGGGGAACACGGTGGCCTGTTGCTTATTTTTCTAAGCTGTTAGACCCAGTGGCCAGAGGCTGGCCTCACTGTCTGCAGAATTGTGCAGCCATAGCCTTGATGGTAACCAAGGCTATGAGGCCCAAAAACTGACAATTAGAAGGTATCTGATTGCTAAAGTTTCACATCAAGTTAAAGCTTTGTTAACTGAAAGAGCCTCGAAGTGAATGACCAGCACTCTGTTATTACAGTATGAATCTTGTTTAATGGAAGAGGAGGAGTTAGAATTGAGAAGCGGGGAAGGGTTTAACCCAGCCTCCTGTCTGAACAGCTCTGAAGAGGGGGGCCAGGAACAAAACCCATGACTGCATTCAAGCAATAGATCTCCAGACCCAGGCTAGGGAAGATTTATGAAACATTCCCTGGCCTGAGGAAGAAAATGTGTTTATTGATGGGTCTTCAAGGGTGATAGAAAGGAAGCGAGTTACAGGGTCAGCTCAGACAGCAGAGCTGTATGTGCTTGTAAGATGCTGGGAATTATATTGGGACAAGATAGTGAATATTTTACTGATTATAAATATGCATATAGGGTGATACATGCATTTGGGAAATTAAGGGAAGAAAAAAGATTTTTAACCTGCAGGGGATAAACGTTAACTCATGAGAGTTTAATTTCTCACTTATTGGAGGTGGTGAATTTACCAAAAGAGGTGGCAATAATACACGTTAGGAGACACCAGGCAGGGTACTCAGACGAAGCAATAGGTAACCAATTGGCTGATGAAGAGGCTCAGAAAGCTGCACTATTGACAGGAATCTTTAAGATCCTTCCCTCACTTCCAGTAGCCCCACTGAGCCAGAGAAACTGTCTTTTCCACCAGAGGAGCTTGAGATAATTAAAAAGAGTGGAGCAGAGGAAAGAGGGGATAATTAGTTTACAAGGGATGGTAAACAGGGGATACAAAAAGTTCTGGCCTTATAGATATTAAAACAACTCCATGAAGGGAGTCATTGGGGCTCTCAAAGATTGGCAGAAGCTTTCCTCAAAATGTATGTTACTGTGAGTCTTTTTATTCTGGCAAAGCAAGCTGTTGAGGGTTGTTTGATTTGTGCTAAACCAATAACAGAGTTACAAAGAAAATTGCCAGGGGAGGGAGGCCTTGGGCTGTACGTCCTTTCCAGAGATGCCAGGTGGATTTTACTGAAATGCCCCGAGTGGCAAGATATAAATATCTTCTGGTAATAGTATGTCAGTTCATAGGGAGGCCAGAAGCATTTACAACTGTTTCAGCAACTACAGGATCAGTTATTAAAGTATTTTTGGAACAAATAATTCCAAGATATGGGATTGTGGAAGCAATAGACTCAGATAAGGGAATTCATTTTACAGGAAAAATTCTTCAAGGGGTTATGACTGCTTTAGGAATACAATGGAACCTCCATACCTATTACCACTTTTTCCTATGTTTCTTGTAATCTAATAATTTACTCAGTTTTGCCTACAGGTTCTTAATTTGGATGGGTTATAACAGTGGCTGTTGACATGGGTGTGTGTAATAAAAGAGGAACTTTGGTTTCTTTTCATGTGATGCATTCTGTAGCATTTGTGACACGATCTTGCTGGTATCCCAAAAGGGAAAAGACAACAAATGAGTGACAAAAACAGGAATAACAGAGGTCCAGTATGGCTTCTACTCCCACCTCCCATGCCTGTGAGTTGCAACCCACAGCAGGTGTATTTGATCTTCTTGGTGGCAAAATACAGAGGCCAATCTGGTCTTGCCCTCTATTTCCTTGTCACTTTCTCTTAACTAATTTCCAGGCAAATTGGTTTTCACACCCTTTAACTGTGGTCTCTTACTGTTCTTCAGGTATCTCTCATTCAACAGGCACTAATAATTCCCATCCACAAAACTAAGTTATTACTTTAACACTTTTTGCAATAAGAGCATAAATTTTGTGAACTACAATACTAATTCTCACAATTCAAGCATTTACTAATAACCCAGCTAGCATGTCCAGTATTGGAATGTGTCGGGTCGGCGGAGGAAGAACAGCACTCAATATGAGTGAACAGCAAATCCCAAAGTTTATTGATAGCTCACACATATTTATATTGGTGTTAATGAAGCTTATACATATTACAAAGCTGAGCTCATTATTGGTTAAAACACACATAAATCAACCACACCTACTTCTATGCTCTAATGATTATTTTGTTTCTACATTTACATTCCTGTGGCTATTCTACCAAGGCTATCTTCATTTTTCTGGCAAAAGATTCTCTCCCCCATCTTCATGTTGCAGCAAGGTCACCATGACCCTTGTCAGTGATTGGACACTGACTACTTAATCCCCAGCTTGTCTCCTTGAAACTTATCCAACGGTATCATGTCAAAGTGACCTTTCTCAGCTAGCCAATTATCCACAAAGCTCTCCACAGGAATGAATCAAATGAAGTTTACTGATGGAAATGGTAATTCTCCTTCTCCCCTGTACAACTCTCAGGCTAAGGTCAGAATACAAAAACAGTCTTGATCTTTCTATCTGAAGTATTCCTCTCCAAAGGAGATGTTTTATTCAGGCAGTGCTCAAAACCAGTGATATAAGTGTTGCCTTATTTCTTAATTAGGTGTTATTCTTCGTACATTTCTTGGATCATTTGGGTTTTTCTAAACTATTACCACTCACTCCCCATTGGAAAGTCAGTTCGGTATCACCCGGTTTAAATGTGATAGTCTATTCTTCAGGTTTCTTCACAAGTCCTTTGATTCTGCAGGCATGAATTCACCCTCTTTCCGTGATCTGTGCTAATAGCTGCAGAGGCAAATTCTTCTTTCTGTGAGTTACAGTTAGTTAAATAAGAAAAGCCTGACCAATTTTAACATGAGATGTATCACATCTATTGCTTTTTACTTTTTGGGCAGCATTTAATTTTTTTAGCCTTACAAACCCATTCTTCAGGGAAAAAAAAACCAAAAAACAAACAAAAAAAAAAAAAAAACAAAAAAAAAAAAAAAAAAACTTCTTTTTAACAGCAAACAAAACACACAAAAGAAAAAACCACTTAAGAAAAACAAACCACTTTGTGAGGTTTGGAGAGTCATCAATCTCTGCTTTGATTTTATCTTTTAGTGCTAGCCCCCTTCCCCTCTTTTCACAGCTTTGCTGTCAATGTCGTTCTTTGCCCTTCCCCCGGTGCTGCCACTTCTCTGCAGGGCCGGAGCAGGGGAGAACAGCCACGGGCATGGGGACCCTGGAGGCAGCCTTGGGTCCCTTTTGCCCCCCCCCCCCCTTCTCTCTTCTTCTCTCTCTTTCTCTTTCCTTCTCTCTCTCTCTCTCGGCTCACTTACCGGGGCCGACGTCATCCTGGACTCGGACCCCGGCAGTCTGGGAGCCACCCCGGCAGTTCTGCCACGGAGCCAGCCCGTTCCTGGCCGGCAAACCTGTGTCCTCTGCTGCCAGCACCGCCGCCGGGTCACCTCCATGAATCGGTCCCTGCCGCAGCCCCCGAGACCCCGCCGCTCGTAGGGAGCGGTCAGACACCTCCCAACCTTGACAACCCCAAAACTTGGTGTCCTCAGGTGCTCCCGACATTCTTTTTCTTTCTCTAGTCAACTGATCCTCTTTTCTCTTCAAGGAGGGCCCGTTCTGCTAAACCCTTTCTGGACCCCAGTTCGGCATTGAATAACCTCCTAACAACCATGTGTTAAAACACTTCCTGCCTTTCATGCAAAAAACCCACATTCACACTTCTGCTCTCTTCCAGCACCAAGATGTCATCACTCCACATTCCAACATCTCAGAGTTTGCTAACCACCCCCTACTTCAACTTCTCTCTTTCTTCTCTTCTTACCTGGTGTTTTTTTTTTTTTTTTTTTTTGATTCAACACACCTCAGACGGTACGAGGCGAACCTAACTAATTTACTTCCAAAAGTAAGCTTACAACTTTCTTTTACTAGGATTGCAGTAGCTGTTATAACTTAAATACATACTGGCTAGCTGTGCCTTACTGAGTCTAACATCTTTGATATATAAGCTACTAGATATTTTTTACTCTTCTTCACTCTTGAACTAAAATTTTATGAGCTACTCCATTTTCTCTATTTATGTATAAATGATAAAGGATTTTTCTAACAAGGGTAAGCTTAAAGCTGGTACTTAGGCTAGTTTTAACTTAACTCTTTTAATTTAACAATATCTTTCTTGGTCTGTTTTATATCATCTCCCTCTGTCAATTTTTCATACACAAATTTTACTGCCTGTGTGTAGCCCTCAATCCATAATCTATAATATTTCAATAATCCAAGTAATTTTCTGATCTCCCTCTTTGAAGAGGGAGGGAGAAGGGATAAAATTCCTGCAATTCTCTCATGGTTGGGTTTCCAGCTACCTTTATTTATTAAGTGTCTAAGATATTTTACCTCTGGTTCTACAAATTACAGTTTCCCTTTTGATACCCTTAGTCCTCTTTTCCCCTAGAAAATTAAAAAGTTATATAGTAGCCTCTCTCATTTCAACTTCAGCTTCCTCAGATAGTAAAAGATCATCCTCATATTGGATAATTTGTATTCCAGGAGGAGTAGGGAAATCTAGTAGTATTGTTTCTAAAGCTTGCCCAAATAAGTTTGGGGATTCTGTAAACCCCTGTGGTAACTTTGTCCATCTTAATTGCTTCTTTCTCCCAGTTTTGGTTTTTTTTTTTTTTTTTTTTGGATCCTCCCATTTGAAGGCAAAAATATCTCGGCTCTCCTAGGCTAGTGGGCAAGCCCAAAAAGCCTCTTTAAGATCCACCACACTAAACCTCTGATGCTGGGGTGGGACTTAGAAGAGTATAAGGCTTTGGTACCACTGGGTAGGGAGTCCAAGTTCTTTTATTAACCTCCCTTAAATCTTGTACTAGTCTATAACTCCCGTCCGACTTTACTGGGAGAATAGGGGTATTATGAGGAGACATACAAGGTTCTAATGTCTCATCCTTTATTAGTCCTTCTATTACTGGCTTCAAACCTTCCCTTCCTTCTAAAGATATAGGATACTGATGTACACATATGGGACAATCTTCTCTCTCAACTGTAACCTTTATGGGGTCGATATTTAATCCTCCCCTATTTCCTTCCCCAGCCCAAACTTCTTTGTTGATTTTTTTTCTTCATCCTCTTGGCCTAATTTTAAAACTCTAGCTTCCATTTTCCCATTTTCTGGTATAACTCCTGTAATATATGGTAAGGATAATTCATGCTATTAATGTATGGTATAAAATATTGTAAAATCCAAACCATGTCATGTAGTAGTTTCGAAGACCGAACTTCGGTCTTGCAAACAAATTAATAAATGTTAGCTAAATTTTTGATAATTTTAGCTCACGATTTGATCATTTATAACCATCTGGTGACATCGACATGATTTGAATTTGGGGTTCGGGACCCCTTCCCGTCTGGAGAGCGCCCTGCTGATTTCAGTGGTCTGAGCGGGATTGGAGTCCGCGAGGCCAATCAAAGATCACCAAACTGAAACTGGAGCCACAGCCAAAGAGGGATAAAAACTGGCCCAGTTCTCAGAAACTAGGAAAGATCCAGGGGATCTACGAGCCCGAGGTTTTTTCCACTCGGAAAATTGATGTGCACGAAGAATCCACGCGGGAAAAGGAACCGTGAGTATCGCGTGGTTGAGTGGGGTGTGACCGAACGTGTGTGTGAGACGTGACTCTGTCATGAAGCCAGTGTGGACCCTATGATCGCAGTTCCACCATCCCGCAAGGGATGTGGTCGGTCAAGGGGGAAGCGGACGCTCTTTGCTTAACACACATGGGACCTGAGACTCGCAGGGAGTTCGAGGGGGAAAATCGGTCACGGTTGGGTCAGGAGGGGGAAGAGACGGTCCTAGAAAATTCTAGGAATCCGTCTGTCTTCTGATCTGGACAAAACAGGTAAGAAAACCGGAGATCAGTCAAAAAGTCAGCAGAACAGTTCTCCGCTTGACTGAGTAAGACTGGCAGCATTTCGCAAGCTCAGGAAAGCGACATCAGACAAAGAATTGGGACTCATGACGAGCGTCCCTGCCGGAGGAGACAAGGTGAGAAAATCGCAGAAGAGATTTTTAGAAAAATGGGGTTGAGAAAGAGCAGGTTTCAGAGAAAATCCCAGGAAAAATCTCCCCAGGGTCCCGGGAAAGTTCTGCCAGAAATCCCAAGAGATAGTTCGTTGAGGTAGATAGTAGAACATTAAGACAAGAGCCCAAGGAGAGCGGGCAGATCCAAGGAGACAATGATCCATTTTTTTTATAGAAAAATGGGGATGGAAGGAGATCGGAAAATACATGGTATAGCCGATTTTCTGCACATTTGAGGCATGGACTTGCGAGTCCTTGTATGATCACGTATTTGATCACCGCCCGCAGGATTTTGAAGAAATTGAGTATGCCGAGATGTAAAAGTACGCTTGTACAAGTTTATACCCGGTACAAGCCCTCCGACACACGGCGAACAGGGGAAAAGAATGAGAACCTTTGGACAATCTTCCACTTCCTTACCTTGTTCGTCCACCCCAGCCCGGACCAGCTCAGGCACAGCCGGTGCCCGCGCCGCCTCTCGAGGCAGCGATCCCGCTGGGTCAGGTCTCGGCACCGCCGCTCCCACCGGAGCAGGCTGCGGCGACTTCCCCTCCACGTGAACAAGCGGCGGCGGCGACTCCGCTCCCATGTGAGCAACTGCTGCGGCAGACCCTTCCCGAAACCAAAGAAAAACAGGTAACCGTCCCCAGAGACAGCTCTCCCCTGGCCCATCGGACGAGGCAGGCAACCACGGGAGACAGTGGGGACGAGGAAGAGAAGCCCGGCTTCTTCCCTTTACGGGAAGTGACGACGGCCCCGGGAGTGATCAGCTTTGTACATGCGCTTATCGACACCAATGATGTGAAGGTGTTCAAGAAAGAGATGGGAAAATTGATAGATGATCCTTTGGGGGTGGCAGAAAAGCTAGATGAATTTCTAAGGACCAGCACATACACCTATGAAGATCTCCAAGCGATCCTAAGATTGCTGTTTAACAACAAAGAAAGAGACATGATCAGGCAAGCCCCAATCAAAGATTAAAAAAAAAAAGAACCCCAATGGGGAGAGCAGAGATGAGAGGTGGCCAAACCAGAAACCGTCCTACAATGCCCAGACAGAAGAGGGGAAGCAGAAAATAATAAATTTAAGAAATATGATAATTCAAAGTATCAAAGAAGCAGTACCCAAAAGACAGAACATGAGCAAGGTACTCAGAGAGTGCCAGGGGAAGGATGAGACTCCCACAGAATGGTTGGAGAGACTCCGCAAGAGTTTGAAAATGTATTCAGGGATGGATCCCAATTCTCCGGTTGGGATAGTTTTGCTAAAAACTCAGTTTGTAGCAAAATCTTAGGAGGACATTCGGAAAAAGTTAGAAAAGATAGATAAGTTGCAAGAACAAGAGTTGCAAGAGCTGCTTCGGGAAGCCCAGAAAGTCTACATGAGACAGGATGAAGAAAAACAGAAGATCCAAACAAAAGTATTAGTAGCTGCAGTAAGAAAAGCACAAAAGCCAAAACAGAGTAGAGACACGGCGAAGTAAGCGCCGGTGAAGAAACAGAGTTCTTCACAGAGAAAAAGATCGAACGATCAGAAGAAGAAATTTTGAGTGCTATTACTGCAAGCAAAAGGGACACATCCAAAGGAATTGTCCCAACAAAGCCAAGGACCAAGCGATGTTTCAAGAAGATTAGGGGTGTCAAGGGCTTTTCAGTTTAAGGTCCGGAACACCGAGAGAGCCCTTGATAAAATTAAAAGCAAGATCCCACAGGGAAGAAATGTAGTTTATAGTAGACTCGGGGGGCGGAACAAACAGCAGTGCAACAGCTGCTGAAAGGGTGCTCTCTGAGCGACGATTCCATGATGGTAAAAGGGGCAAAGGGGGAACCTTTCGAGGTTCCAATCATAAAAGATGTAGAAATAGAAACAGAAAACAAAAAGTGTACAGGAAATATATTACTGATACAAGATGCAGACTTCAATTTGCTGGGGTGAGACATGATAGTTGCCCTAGAAATTGACTTGGCAGTAGAAAAGTCTCAGCTCAAGGTGAAAATGTATAAACTCACCATTCAAGATGAAGAAAAAATAGACCCGAAGGTGTAGTATGTCCAAGGGGAAGCTGAGAAGTTAGACACAGAGCCGATTCGTGTCGAAATTGAGAGACCAGAAGACCCTATACGGGTCAAACAATATCCCATCTCCATGGAAGGGAAGAAGAGATTGAAACCGGTGATTGACAAATTGATAAAGAAAAAAACGTTACAGCCATGCATGTCTCAGCACAACACCCCAATTCTGGCTCTGAAAAAGACAAACAGCAGCTTTAAGCTGGTGCAGGATTTAAGGGCTGTGAATCAGAGGACTAAGACTTTGTTCCCCACGGTCTAGAATCCTTACACTTTGTTAAATAAGATTTCTCCCGAAGATACGTGGTACAGTGTGATCGACTTGAAGGATGCTTTCTGGACTTGTCCTCTAGCAGAGGACAGCAGATATTATTTTGCATTTCAGTGAGAAGATCCAAAGACAAACAGAAAGCAGCAGCTAAGGTAGACATCGTTGCCTCAGGGCTTCGTGGACTCCCCGAACTTATTTGGGCAAGCACTTGAGCAAGTTTTAAGTCATTTTGTACCAACAAAGGGGGAAAAATTGTTACAATATGTAAACAACTTGTTGGTTGCAAGTTCGAGGGAGGAGGTTGTAAAGACAAGCACCACTGAGCTTCTGAACTTTTTAGAAATAAAAAAGTTAAAAGTGTCAAAGTTGCAATTCACAGATCCCGAGGTCAGGTACTTGGGACATTGGTTAACCAAGGGAAAAAAAAGTTAGATCCAGAGAAAGTAGCAAAGATTATTGCCTTACCACCGCTGCAAACAAAAAGGGAGGTCAGGCAGCTTTTAAAGTTGTTGAGATATTGCCGGCAGTAGATTGAAGGGTACAGCAAAAAGGTGAAGTTTTTATATGAGAAACTCACCACAGAATGGATCAAGTAGACGAAAGCAGGCGAAGAGGAATTCAGGGGAGTCAAAGAAGCACTCACAGCGGCACCAGTGCTGAGCCTCCCTGATGTGAAGAAACCCTTTCAGTTGTTCGTGGATGTAAGCAGTCACACAGCACATGGGGTGCTGACGCAGGACTGGGCAGGGGTCAGGAAACCGGTAGGTTACTTGTCAAGGCTTTTGGACCCGATCAGCAGGGGCTGGCCCACCTGCTTGCAGGCAATTGTCGCTGTAGCATTGCTAAGAGAAGAAGCCAAGAAGGTAACCTTCAGCGCACTGTTGGTAGTATTTGTACTGCACAACATGTGGGACATACTACAGCAGAAGGCAGACAAATGGCTCACTGATGCAAAGTTGCTGAAGTATGAGGCCATTTTGATTCACTCGCAGGACTTGGAGTTGCGAACAACGACAGCGCAGAACCCTATGCAGTTTTTGTTTGAAGAAGCTTCAGAGGAGCTGGTTCATGATTGCATAGAAGTAATTGAATTACAAACAAAAATCAGAAAAGATTTAAAAGAAAAATAGTTAAACAAAAAAGAAAAGTAATTTATAAATAAATCAAGCAAAGTAGTTGATAAGAAAAAAAAAATCAAAATACACAGTCGTAAATAGACAGACAAAAAAAGTGATTGAAGTAAGTCCCCTGAGTGCAAGTTAATCAGCACAGGCTTGCAAACTGTACGCAGTTCTGAGAGCCTTGAAAAGACTGAAAAAGAAAAAGAAAACAATTTTTACAGATTCTAAGTATGCCTTTGGAGTGGTTCATACTTTTGAGAAAATCTGAGAAGAAAAAGAGTTGATCAACACAAGGGAGAAGAGACTGATGCACGGAGAATTAATCCGCCAAATCTTAGAAGCTCTAAGGGGGCCAGAAGAAATTGCAGTGGTCCATGTAAAGGGACACCAGGCAAGAATTCAGTTCCAGACCAGGAGAAACAATTTGGCAGACCAAGAAGCCAAGACCGCGGCGTTGATGACGGTGAGTACCCCAGAGATCAAAGGGACTGAGGTCCCAGATGATCCTCCCCAGCCCTCTCAAGAGAAGATTGAATGCTATGAAAAGATTAGAAAAAAATTTTAAAAAAAACAGTAAAAATTACCTGACAAGAAAGAACTAGTTTCTAAAAGTTTTACCAGGAGGATTTTGCAGAAACTGCACCAGCAAGCACATTGGGGGTCACAGGCCCTGGCAGAGCAATTTTTGAAATTTTTTGAGTGCAAAAAAATTTACAAATTAGCCAAACAAGAAGTACAAAGATACCTGATTTGTCAGAAAGTCAACAAGACAAAGACAAAACAGGCCATCCTGGGGAGTCGCCCCATTGCGTACTGACCATTTGAAAGAATTCAAGTTGATTTCACAGAATTGCCAAAAGTAAAGAGATTCAAATTTGTGCTTGTGATTGTAGACAAATTGACCCATTAAGTAGAAGCCTTTCCTAGCCCACAAGCAACGGCTCAGACCGTGTCCAGAAAATTACTAGAAGAAATTGTACCCCGATATGGGGTGGTGAATTGCATTGATTCAGACCAAAAGACACATTTTACATCAAAGATTATTAAGCAAATGACTGATGTGCTAAGCATTCAGTAAAAATACCACACTCCGTGGCATCCCCAAAGCTCAAGGCAAGTAAAAAAAATAAATCAAACCTTAAAAGCACAGTTATCTAAATTGATTTTAGAAACTCAGATGTCTTAGTTGAAATGCCTGCCTTTAGCATTGCTTAATATCAGAACAATGCCTCATTCAGAGACGAGACTCTCACCGTTTGAAATGCTATATGAAATGCCATATAGACATAAAATGCCAGTAAGACACCCCAGGCTTGAAGACTGTAAGATTCAACCTTATTTAGTTGCAATCAACAGAAATTTGCAAGAACTCAAAAAACAAAAGGTAGTATCTGCAACGGTGTTCACAGGGGTTTTCAGGTGAGGGAAGAGACGAGAATGTTGACTCCATGTTCTGAAGGCTTGATTTATTATTTTATGATATATATATTACATTATAACTATACTAAAAAGAATGGAAGGAAAAGTTTCATCTCAGAAGGCTAGCTAAGAATAGAATAGAAAGGAATGAAAACAAAGGTCTGTGGCTCAGACAGAGAGAGCCAGCTCTGCCGTGACTGGTCACTAATTCCAAACATCCACACGAGACCAATCGCGGATCCACCTGTTGCATTCCACAGCAGCAGATAACTATTGTTTACATTTTGTTTCTGAGGCGTCTCAGCTTCTCAGAAGGAAAAATCCTAAGAAAGGATTTTTAATGAAAAGGTGTCTGCGACAAGTATCTCAGAGTGCTCCTCTGAGATTCGCTATCCACAAAATCCAACCGAGTAACAAAGTGCTTGTGAAAGTGTAAAAAAATGTACCTGTCTCTCCTCACTGAGAAAGTCCTTTTCTTGTGCTCCTGACAACAGACACGGCCATTTGGACAGCAGAGAAAGGCTGGACGCACGCGTCTAGGGTGAACAAAGTCGAGCATCAAGAAGAAGCGCCCGAGTAGAGGGTCACTTCTTCCCCAGGCGACCTGAAACTCAGACTCCAACATCCTTGTAAATGACCGATGGCGAGCGGATAAGTTGTATACTGTCAGATTGTGTATGCTATCTGTTTGTACACTTCAAGTGTGAATATTGTCAGGGGGCGTTTGTTGTCCACTGTAGAAGGGGACAGTGGCCGAAGGGGCTGTGCACTCAGTGTCTAGAAGAAAAGCTCAAGCTAACTGACCGAATCCTAACCCTAGCCACAAATTTAAGAATCATTAAATTAGATTCACAAGAGTAGTTTCAAATTTTTCAGAACAAAGTACGTAGAAAGCTTAGATCAAAAGCAAAGGTTCTGGATGTGGAGTGCCAGAAGTCAATCAAAGTACCGTGCAGCTCCGATGCCATCAGAGTTTCACAGTGAGGCGCCTTTAAAAGGAAGTATGCAGCTAAGTCAGAGAACGTGTTCCCTGAAGAATACTCCTGCTGCCGCGAAGATGGTCTTCCTCGCCGCTGGTGGCACCCCAGGGGGCGGAGGAAAAGGCAGAGGAGTACGCCTGGTGGGAATCCTGATTGGCCTGAGCCTTGCCATGTGCAAGACGCAGAGTCTGCACATTGAAGTCCCGATGAGAAACAAAAATGAGAGCTCCGCAGATGAGTGCAAAAATTGCGCTCAGGTAGTCCCAGTTGTGCAAAGAGATGGAAGACCCTCAGCATACCAAGCCCCGGAAGAATGTCTCAAAGAGCCTGGTGGGTACTGTTAGAAAAACAGCACAAAAGTCAAATTGTGTGAATTAGAAAAAAAATTTAATATATCAATCCCAAGGCAGGGCTAAAGAACAGGCAGTCAAATGAGTACAAACATCAGATACAGAAACAAAATGCAGAAATAATGTCAATCCCCATTTGTAACCAATGCAACCGAACCATGTGGGTTGGGGGGAAGATGAAATTGATCTTTGTCGCGTATCACCAAGTGAATCCATTGTGTTATGACAATGCAAAGCTAAAAATATGCACGATGAACAAAAAAATGTATTAAATAAGAAAAAATGTTAAATTTGATAGCAAATTTACCTTGAACAAAGAACCAATCATATTAAATTTAACACAAGCGAATGATAATAAAGTGTGCCTGCAATATGACCGAGTTGTCTGTTTCACGATAAATAAAAATAGTGAAAATCCTAAAAAAAGAATGAAAAACCCCTCAAAAATTAAAGCAAAAAAAAGTCAAAAATAAAAAAAAAAAAAACAAGTTAAACAAGAAAAATTAAAAACTCTAAAAAAACTGTATAAATTACTAAAAAAACAATATGCTAATAAAAAAATACCTTCCCCAGACAAAAACCCCCTCGGTGCGGTCGGCGCAGTGACCACGTTTCCACGAGGCAGTAGAGACCCCCACCCCCGCCAGCACGACCGGCAGAGCGGCCACAGGCCAGGCGGCCGGACCGGGGCAGACTGGCTCTGCCGGAGCCGGCACAGGGGCGGGGGGGGGGGGGGGGGGGGGGGGGGGGTGGTGCAGCTGCGAACGAGTGGGGGAACAAACAGGAATGGATGAAGTAATATTTTGTTCCTAGCCTTTTTTTTTTCACGGTTTTTCTTCTATTGCTTTTTAAAAATGCTATTTTTTTACAATCCCCCCCCCCCCCCCCCAGCATGTGGTATATTTTTTTTTCTTCTGGATTAAATGGTTTTTTACAAATAAATCCAGAGCTTAACAAATCTAAACATCTGCTTGGATACTTTGAAATGGTCAATGAGCTAACTCACAACCTTCTCATGTTGTTTTTCTCATCACCCTTTCATTTATCCTTTGGCAAATTATGCATCTTTCAGTTACTTGTTTTTCTACTCCAAAAATCCCAATGCACCCATAGTTCCTTAAAAAAAATGATCACACAAAGCCTGAGTATCCCACTGGGCTTTTTGATACATGTCCTCTGCTATTCCCTAGTAAGCATTTTATTATCTAATTGTCTTCCATCAAGATGTTTCTATTTCCCCAATTTATCTTGTTCACCACCTATCTTGTTTTAATTCCTTTATTCTCTGCTTCCCTAAACTTTGGAATTTCCAATTTTTCCTCATTTGGGAGTTAATATTAACTCTTTCAGCTCCATTTTCTGCTGCATCTTTAGCTTCCTGACCTGCTAAATTATTTCCTCTTATTTCTGGGGTCTTTACCTTTTGGTGTCCCTTAATATGCACTATAGCTATCTCTCTTAGGTAATTTTAATGCCTCTAAAACCTCTAAGATAAGTTTCTCATGTACTAATCCTTTTCCTCTTGAATTAAGCAATCTCCCTTTTAAAATTTTTCTTAAGGTATGTGCTACTCTAAAGGCATACCTTGAATCAATAAATAACTCCTTTCTTTTGTGTTAAATATTCTAATGTTCTTTTTAAAGTACATAATTCACAAGTTTACATGTTTTTTCTCATCAACTTCTGCATACCCTATATTTTGCAAGGAGTTGTATTTCTGTTTGCTAACATAACTCCCAAAGGGCTGTCTTCGGGGTACCTCTTCTAGTATGCTTTTATTCTCCTTTTTTCCCCCTGTGTCAAACTTACTGGTTTTCTATTCCATTTTCAAGATCTTATCTATTCATCCCCTGCCTCTGTTTCTCACTTTCACTAACAGCTTAAATACCACTTTTCTTTCAACTACTTACATTCAAAAAAACCTTTTTCTCACACTACCTTACAATACAATACACCTCTATCCAAAGAGATATGGTAAGGTTTAAAATGCACAATCCACATTACCTATACTTTCATTCATCTACATTCACTCACTTTTATTTCTCATTCACTTTCAAACATTTCTTCACACTCTCAAGACACAAAGTGGATCCCTGTTGCCAGAAAATCACGGGTCCCTGTGGCCCCCCCTCGCCTTGGGGTTGGACTCCGGGTCTCAGTATAGCCAGGCCTCCTGGAAGGGCCCTGACTCTGGTTGCCTCCGGTGCCCATTCACCTGTGAGACTGTGTGCCGGTCACTAACACTCTTCAGCAAAGGCCCCCTCACACACCTGGAGAACAATAGCCTGGTGTGCGGGTCACACACACCCGTCGGCTGAAGGCCCCACCTGCCCTGAGGACACTAGCCTGGTATGCAGGTCACTTGCACCCCTCGGCCCAAGACCACCTGCCCAGGGTACACTAGCCTGGTGTGCAGGTCGGTCACACACCTCGACCCAAGCCTCCACCTGCCAGGGGGACACAAGCCTGGTGTGCGGGTCACTCACGCTGTTTGGCCCAAGCCCCCACTGGCCCGGGGGGACGCTAGCCTGTTGTGCTGGTCACTCGCACCCCTCGGCCAAAGCCTCCACCTGCCTGGGGAATACTAGCCTTAGTGCGCTGGTCACTCGCACGCCTCGGCCCAAGACCCCACCTGCTAGGGGGACACTAACTAGCCTGTCGCAGACACTTTTTATGAAAAAACCTTTCCTTATGATTTTTCCTCCTGAGAAGCTGAGAGGTCTCAGGAACAAAATGGAAACATTGATTATCTGCTACCGTGGAATGCAACAGGTGGATCTTTGATCGGCCCATGTTGGTTGCTTCTAATTAACGGCCAATCACAGCCCAGCTGGCTTGGAAAGAGAGCCCGAGCCACAAGCCGTTGTTATCATTCATTCTTATTATATTCTTAGCTAGCATTCTGAGGAAATCCTTTCTTCTATTCTTTTAGTGTAGTTTTAATGTAATATAGATCATAAAAAAATAAATCAAGCCTTCTGAAACATGGAGTCAAATCCTCGTCTCTTCCCTCAACCTGAGACCCCTGTGAACACAGTCACACTAGCCTGGTGTGCGGGTCAGTCACACCACTCGGCCCAAGCCCCCGCCTGCCCGGGGGACTCTAGCCTGGTGTGCAGGTCACTCACACCGTTCGGCCCAAGCCTCCACCTGCCCGGGGGACACTAGACGTTGTGCGGCTCGGGCGCACCCCCTCGGCCCAAGCCCCGACCTGCTCGGGGGACATTAGCCTGGTGTGCAGGTCACTCACGCCGTTTGGGCCAAGCCCCCACCTGCCCGGGGTACACTAGTGTTATAAATGATGTAATCAGAAGCCAAATTTATAAGAAAATGTAGCAATGATTTATTAGATTGTCAGTGAAACAGAATTTCGAGAAAAACTACCACAGCCAAGGCAGCGCCTACCCTGGGATTGACGCTGGGTGAACCTGGATCTGACCGACCAAAGTGTCAGAGTCTCCCCTTCGGTTCACCCTGACTGCTTCACACAGCGAGCTTATATACAGTTTATTCTGCCTGAGGCAGAGATGACTGAATGTTCCTTTGTGTCCCTTCACATGTAGAACTGGGGCCATACATGTGCAGGGATAGACAAAAGTGGTTCCAGGTGTCTAGATGTTGTCAGAGCACTCTGGAGAAGTCCGCATTCACATGTAACAGGGTGGCGCCAGTGCTTGAGCGTAGTAGATGCAATCTTCGAGGTGCGAGATGCAATCTTCGAGGTGCGAGATCACTCCTACATTCCAGGGAAGTTGTTGATCATCGCTCAGGAAGGTTCCATTCATACGTTAACAAACTTGATATTATCTTATCTGGGAACTAGTTGAATAAAAATAAGACTCCTGCTCCCGGCTGGGGTGGTCAAAAGACATGGCTTGGATTTTACAATATTTTAGACATAAACAGCATGAATTATCTCTACCATATACTACAATCCCTCCCCATTTATTTCACCAACTTAATTCATGCTTACAATTTGCTAAATTTTTCATTTCCTACATCTACCCATCACCATTAAGGGTTCCTCACAAACAGAGTACCCCTTTACACTATTCGGTACTCCCCTTGTGGGATGCCCTGATACCCTACATTATTCATTTTCACATTTGCTTGTTCTTCAAATTTTGCCAATGCCTCTGCAGCATTGCTGGCATACTTTCTTTCTCCCAACCGCATGATCTTAGATGTGTTGCCTCCGGAAGCCCCTTCCGAATCCACAGGAACTATTGCAATCTGCATTCCCTGGACCAAGGAGTGCATCAGTCTGATAAAGCATGGAATCAGATAAGGGAGGAATAGGATTCCAGCTACTGAACAGAGCATAAGAAACATCACTTTGTTCCACCATGCCCCATCAAATAATTTGTCCCACCATGAAGACTGTAAGATTGAATTCCATTTTTTGCACAGGGACATGGGCCACCTTTTTGATTTCGGCCGCCAAACCTCTAATGGTTTCCCCATAATCATTGATCTCAATACAACATTCTGATTCATTGAACTTTCCACACACTCCCCCTTCCTCGGCCAGCAAATTGTCTAAAGCTATTCGGTTCTGGTACACAAAGGCCCGTACCTGAGTGTGCTGCCGACTCAGTAAATCCAGGGCTTCAGAAGTGTGATTTGAAACAATTTCCACAACTGCCTGCAGCCTAATCAATCTGTTCAGAAGATAAATCGGAGTCCTATACCCGTAGCTTCCATCCTGGGCCCACGTGGCCGACCCATAATAATCAATTATTCGTGCCGCTGGCCACTCTTCCTCCCCCCAGGTTTGTTTACTGCTTATCACCGGCATTATCTTTTTCAAGCTTCTCCTCTCCCTTCTCAGGGTCTCGTATAACGGAGCCCCCAACAGATTACTTTTTGTCCTCGGGAGAGTAAACAAAACTGGTCAGATCATGCCTAAAGTGCAAGATCCCTTCCACCTTGGGGGGTAACTCACTGTATGCCTTTTTCCCACAGATCCAGTAAATTCCATCAGGGGCTTTCGACTTAATATTTATTCTCCCTGGGTCTCCCCAGTATTCCCTCATACCTTCCAAGGATTGGAAAGGGTTGGCTCCTGGATTTTTGACCCAGCACAATCCAATCCTTTTGTCCCATTCACAATTTGTCTCGTTCCTCCGGCTCCAGTACCCCAAAGGAGGGGCTGGGTGCCAGACCTTGATTTTTGTGTCTGAGTTCACCGTCAGGGTAGATGCACACGGAGTGTATCCCACCATCTCAGTCTACTCCCTTCCTGACTGACACAGATTGTACCAATTACCCTTTGGTCCAAAACCCACCCCTCAGGTCTCTGCGCCAATTTTGAGACCCTCGGATTGTCCCACTTCAAGAGGTGTTCTGGAGCCAAACCTTCCCCTTTCCAAGGCCAATTCTCTGCAGATTTCAGCCTCCCACAAATCCAACAATTCGACAAACCCAATTCTGTTGCAATTTCTTGCATCAAGTCAATGAACAGGTTCCTGTCTGGGGAAGGTAATTCCCCATCAGCATATTGTTTTTCCAGTATTTCATACTGTTCGCCCAATGTTTTCAATCGTTCCTGTTCAACTCTCTGCTTCCTCAATTCTGACTCCCTTCGCTTCAGTTCCTGAGTTATCTCTCTCATTCTTCCCTCAGGATCCTCATCATTTCTGGTTTTTGTGAAACAAACAACCCGATCATATTGCAGGCACACCCTGTCATCATTTGCCAGTGTCAGGTCCAATATGAGTGGGTCCTTGTTCAGGGTGAATTTGCTGTCAAATTTCGTATTTCTCGCCATCCAGTACATTTTCCCATTCATCATGCATATTCCCAGCCTTGCATTGTCATAGCACAATGGGTTCACCTGGTGATATGCAATGAAGATAGATTCTGTCTTCCCCCTGACCCACATGGTTCGGTTACATTGATTACAAATGGGGATCGACATCGGTTCCACGCTTCGTTTTCTCATTTGATGCTTGTGTTCACTTGACTGCCTGTTCCTTAGCCCAGCCTCAGGATTGATACACCAAGTCCCGATCTCCAATTCTCATAATTTTACCTGAGTGCCATTTCTCCAACAGTACCTGCCAGTTTCCCTGAGACATTCTCTTGGGACTTGGTATGCTGAGTGTCCCCCGTCCCCTGCGACTGGGACCACCTGAGTGCACTTTCCGCACTCATCTGCGGAGCTTTCGCTTCCGCCTTTGCTTGGGACCTCAGTGCGCAGACTCTGCGTCCCGCACACAACTAGGCTCAGGCCAATCAGGATTCCCACCAGGCCTACTCCTCTGCCTTTGCCTCCGCCCCCTGGGGTGCCACTAGCGGCGAGGAAGACCATCTTCGCGGCAGCAGGAGTATTCTTCGGGGAAGACGCCCTCCGACCTAGCCGCATACCTCCTCTTAAAGGCTCCCCACCGCGACACTCTGATTGCATCAGAACTGCACGGCACCCTGATGGATTTCTGGCACTCCACATCCAAGATTTCTGCTTGGGATCTAAGCTTCCCACGCACCCCGTTTTGAAAAATGCGAAACCACTCCTGTGAGTCCAATTCAGTGATTCCCAAATTGGTGGCTAAGGTCAGGATACGGTCAGTCAATTCAAGCTCCTCCTCTAAACACTGAGTACACAGTCCCTTTGGCCTCTGTCCCCTTCTACAACGAATGACAAAAACCCCTTGACAATATTCACACTTAAAGTGTACAAACGGATAGCATACACAATCTGACAGTATACAACTTATCCGCTCGCCGTCAGTCATTTACAAGGACGTTGGAGTCTGATCTTCAAGTCTCCGGGGGAAGAAGTGACCCTCCACTCGGGTGCTTCCTCCTGCGGTTCGACTTTCTTCACTCTAGACATGTACGTCCAGCCTTTCTCCACTGTCCGAATGGCCGTGTCTGTTGTCAGGAGCACAAGAAAAGGACCTTCCCAGTGAGGGGAGAGCGGCATCTCTTTCCACACTTTCACAAACACTTTGTCACCCGGTTGGATTTTGTGAATAGCAAATCCCAGAGGAGCACTCTGGGCCACTATTCCCTGCTTTCTGAGTTCCTGTAAATTCTTGTTGATTGCAACCAGATATGGTTGAATCTGACCATCCTCAAACCTGGGGTGTCCCACCAGCATTCCATGTCTATATGGCATTCCATATAACATTTCGAACGGTGAAAGCCCCGTCTCCGAATGAGGCATGGTTCGGATATTAAGCAGTGCCAAAGGCAGGCACTTCAGCCAGGACATTTTTGTTTCTAAAATTAATTTAGATAACTGTGCCTTCAAGGTCTGATTCATTCTTTCCACTTGTCCTGAACTCTGGGGGTGCCACGGAGTGCGGTACTCCCATTGGATGCCCAAGGCATCAGCCATCTGCTTAATAACCTTTGAAGTGAAATGTGTTCCTTGATCTGAATCAATGCAATTCACTACCCCATAACGGGGTACAATTTCCTCTAACAATTTTCTGGCCATGGTCTGGGCCGTTGCCCGTGAGCTGGGAAAGGCCTCCACTCAATGAGTCAATTTGTCCACAATTACCAGTACAAATTTGAACCTTCCCACTTTTGGCAACTCTGTGAAATCGACTTGGATTCTTTCAAATGGTCGGTACGCAATGGGGCGACTCCCCAGGGCAGCCTGTTTGGCTCTTGATTTGTTTACCCTTTGACAAATCAGGCACCCTTTTACCTCTTGTTTTGCCAATTCATAAATTCTCTTGCACCCGAAAAATTTCAGAAATTGTTCCGCCAGGGCTTGTGCCCCCCAATGAGTTTTCTGGTGCAATTTCTGCAGAATCCTTCTGGTAAAACCTCTGGAAACCAATTCTCTCCCGTCAGGTAATCTCCACTTACCTTCCCTCAGTTTTCCTCTGATCTTCTCATAGCATTCGATCTCCTTTTGGGAGAGCTGAGGGGGATCGTCAGGGGTTTCTTCCCTTTCAATCTCTGGGGTACTTACCATCATCAACGCCGCGGTTTTGGCCTCCTGGTCTGCCAAGTTGTTCCCTCTGGTGCGGAACTGAATTCCTGTCTGGTGTCCCATCACATGGACCACCGCAATTTCCTCCAGCCCCCTTAGAGCTTCTAGAATTTGCCCAATTAACTCCCCGTGCATCAGTCCCTTTCCTCTCATGTTGATCAGTCCCCTTTCCTCCCAAATTTTCCCAAACGTGTGAACCACCCCAAAGGCATACCTTGAATCTGTAAAAATCGTCCCCTTTTTCCCTTTCAGTCCCTTCAATGCTCTCAGAACTACGTACAGTTCGCATGCTTGCGCTGACCAGCTCGCATTCAGGGGACCTGCCTCAATCACCTTTCCTGTTCTCCCATCCACGACTGCGTACCCTGACTTCCTTTTCCCTTTGATCACTCTGCTTGACCCATCCACAAACCACTTCTCCCCCTCGTCCAATTCCTCTTCTTCCAAATCCTCCCTGATCTTGGTCTGCAACTCGACCACCTCCATGCAGTCACGAACCAACTCCTCTGCAGCTTCCCCAAACAGAAACTGCGCAGGATTCTGCGCAGTTTTTGTCCTCAATTCCAAGTCCTGCGAGTGAATCAAAATGGCTTCATATTTTAGCAACCTTGCATCAGTGAGCCATTTGTCCGCTTTCTGCTGTAGTATGCCCCGCACATTGTGCGCTGCGAATACTACCAGAGGTGCCCCGAAGGTCACCTTTTTTGCCTCCTCCACTAGCAAAGCCATGGCCACAATCGCATGCAAGCAGGTGGGCCAACCCCTGCTGACCAGGTCCAAAAGCCGGGACAAGTAACCCACAGGTTTCCTGACCCCCTCCCAGTCTTGCGTCAACACCCTGTGTGCCATGTGATTGCTAGCATCCACAAACAACTGAAAGGGTTTTCTCACATCAGGGAGACTCAGCACTGGTGCTGCCGTGAGTGCCTCCTTGACTCCCTTAAATTCCTCTTCATCTTCCTGTGTCCATTTGATCCGGTCTGTGGTGAGTTTCTCATATAGAAACTTCACCTTCTCACTGTACCCTTCAATCCACTGCCGGCAATATCCCAACAACCCCAAAAGCTGCCTGACCTCCCTTTTTGTCTGCGGGGGCGACAAGGCAATAATCCCTGCTACCCTTTCCGGGTCCAGTTTCTTTTTGCCCTTGGTTAACCAATGTCCCAAGTACCTGATGTTGGGCTCTGTGAACTGCAACTTTGACTTCAAAACCTTCAACCCTCTTTCCCCCAAAAAGTTCAAAAGTTCAGTTGTGCTTGTCCTTACCGCCTCCTCCCTTTGACCTGAGACCAACAAATCATCTACATACTGTAGAAGCTTTGTCCCTTCGGTTGGTACAAAATGACTTAAAACCTGTTCAAGTGCCTGTCCAAATAAATTTGGAGAGTCCACGAAGCCCTGAGGCAACAAAGTCCACCTGAGTTGCTGCTTTCTGTTCGTCTCCAGGTCTTCCCACTGAAACGTGAAATAATCGCGACTGTCCTCAGCGAGAGGGCAGGTCCAGAAAGCATCTTTTAGGTCAATTACACTGTACTAAGTGTCCTCAGGAGAGATATTGTTCAACAACGTGTAAGGATTCAAAACCATGGGGAAAAATGTCTTAGTTCTCTGATTGACAGCCCTGCACCAGCCTAAAGCTGCTGTCTGCTTTACTCACTGCCAGAATTGGGGTGTTGTGTCTTGACATGCACGGCTCCAGTGTGCCTTTCTTTATTAATTCATCAATCACTGGTTTCAAACCCCTCCTTCCTTCCATGGAGAGGGGATATTGTTTGACCTGTATCGGGTCTTCTGGCCTTTCAATTTCAACCTGAATTGGTTCTATGTCCAGCCTCCCAGCTTCTCCCTGGACATACCACACCCTCGGGTCTATCTTTTCCTCTTCTTGGACAGTGAGGCTGTAAAGTCTCACCTTGAGCCGGGATTTTTCCACCGCTAACCCAATTCCCAGAGCAACCATCATGTCCCGCCCCAGCAAATTGAAGTCCGCGTCCCTGGCCAACAATATATTTCCGTTGTGCTTTTTGTTTCCTGTGTCTATTTCTACATTTTTTATGATTGGGACCTCGAAAGGTTCCCCTTTTGCCCCAGTCACCATCATGGAGTCACTGTTCAGAGAGCACCCCTTTGGTAACTGTAGCACCATTGTCCGCTCTGCCCCCGAGTCCACCATAAACCAAATTTCTTCCTTGTGAGGTCCCACTCTTAATTTTATCAAGGGCTCTCTCGGTGTTCCGGACCCCAAACTGAAAAGCCCCTGACACCCCTAATCCTCCTGAAACATTGCCTGGTCCTTGGCTTTGTTGGGACAATTCCGTTGGATATGCCCCTTCTGTTTGCAGTAAAAGCACTCAAAATCCCACTTCTGTTCGCCCGAGCCCCTCCCCTGGGATGGACTCGGTTTCTTCGCCGACGCCTTTTTCGCCGTGTCCTTCCCTTGCTCCTGTTTCTGTGCCTCCCTTACTGCCACCACCAGGACCTTGGCTTGAATCTTCTGTTTTTCCTCATCCCGTCTCATGTACACTTTCTGGGCTTCCCGCAGCCGTTCTTGCAACCCCTGCTCTTGCCACCCGTCTATTTTCTCTAGCTTTTTCCAAATATCTTCTCAAGACTTCGCCACAAACTGCATTTTCAACAACACCATTCCCACCCAGGAATCAGGGTCTGTTCCTGAGTACATTATCAGACCCTTCCGGAGCCGTTCCAATCACTCCGTGGGGGTTTCATCTTTCCCCTGACATTCTCGGAGTATCTTGCTCATGTTCTGACCTTTTGGTACCACCTCCCGGATACCTTGAATGACCACATTTCTTAAATTTATCATTTTCTGTCTCCCCTCGTCCATCTGGGCTTCCCAAGACGGCTTCTAGTTTGGCCACCATTCCTCCCCTGCCCCCCGTTCGGGTTTCATTTTTCCCAATCCTTGATCGCGGCTTGCCGGATCATGTCTCTCTTTGTTGTTAAACAGCGATCTTAAGATCGCTTGGAGATCCTCATAGGTGTATATGCTGGTTCCCAAAAACTCATCCAACCTCTCTGCCACCCCCAAAGGATCATACATCAATTTTCCCATTTCCTTTTTGAACACCCTCACATCACTGCTGTCAGTTGGGGTGTGCACGTATCCAATCACCCCCAGAGCTGTTGGCACCTCCCATAAAGGATAGATGCTGGGTTTTTCCTCCTCGTCCCCACTTTCCCCCATGGTCGCCCTCCTTGTTCACCGCCTCGTTCGGTGTGCCGGGGGAGAGACGTCCCTAGAGACATCTACCTTTCTTTCCTCAATTTTCGGAGACGCCTGCCGCTGCGGCTGTGCCACCACCGCGTGGCCATGTGGGAAAGCGGATGCCGCCGCCTGCTCCAGTGGTGGCAGGGGTGCAGTCACCTGGGCTTGCAGAGTCCCTGCCTCGGGAGGCATCCCTGGCACCGCTTGTGCCTGCGCGGGATCGGGCTGCTGCGGGGCCACAAGTTAAGGGGGTGGAACATTTTCCAACGGTTCCCATTCCTTTCCCGCTTTTGCCACGCACCGGAGAGCTCATACTGGGTATAGACCCGAACAAGCTATGCCTCCACATGTCAGCGTACTTGATTTCCTCAGGATCCCATGTGCTGAGACTGGACACGTGGTCAAACAAAGACTCACAAGTCCAGGTTTCAAATGTGCCAAATATCGTCCAGACCACGTATTTTCCAATCTCCCTCCCTCCCCATTTTTCCATACAAAAATGGATCATCTTCTCCTTGGACTTTCCCACCCTCCGCGGGTTTTTGTCCCAGTGTTCCAGCATCCGCCCCAGGGAACTATCTCTGGGGATTTCTAGCAGGATTCTTCCAGGGACCGGGAGGGTTTTTCTCTGGAGTCTGCTCTTTCCCAACCCCATTTTCTCAAGAAGTGTTACGATTTTTCTTACCTTTTCTCGTTTCGCCAGGACGTCCGTCGCGGGTCCCGTCTTTGTCTCCCATGTTGGGTCTTCCGGCTGGCAAAAAGCCACCAGCCTGACTCAGTCAAACAGCGAACCGCTCTGCCGACTTTTTGGGCTGATTTTTACCTGTTTCTTTCAGTTTCAGAAGGCAGACGGGTTTCTGGAATTTTCCAGGCTCATCTCTTCCCTCCTCCTGATCCCAACTGTGACCGGTTTTCCCCCTAGTCTCCCTCCCTAAGCCTAGGGTCTCGTGTGTTTGAAAAAGCCTTGCACTTCCCCCTTGACCAATCACGTCCCTAGTGGGATGGTGAAACTGCGATCTTGGTGTCCGCTCTCACCTCGTGACAACGTCACGTCTCACACAGGCGTCCGATCACGCTCCCTCCAACCACACAATACTTACGGTTCCTTTTCCTGTGTGGATTTCTTCATGCACGTCGATTTTTATGAGTGAAAAAACCTCGGGTCTCGGAGATCTCTCTAGATCGTTCCAAGCTTGCCAAGAATTGGGCCCTTTTATCCCCCTTGGCTGTGGTTCTGGTTGTGGCTGGCGACTCCGGTAACGGCTCGCGGCTCTGGTTGCGGCTCTTTGTGAATTTGATTGTTTTTTTCAGAATCCAATCCCGCTCGGGCCGTTGAAATCAGCGGGGCACGCCCCGGGTGGAAAGGGGATCCCGAACCCCAATATCAAATCACTTCGGGCTGTCACAAAATTGTTATAAATGATCTAATTGGAAGCCAAATTTATAAGAAAATTTAGCAATGATTTATTAGATTGTCAGTGAAACAGAATTTTGAGAAAAACTACCACAGCCAAGGCAGCGTCAACCCTGGGATCGGCGCTGGGTGAACCTGGATCTGACCACCAAAATGTCAGACTCCCCTTCGGTTCACCCCGACTGCTTCATGCAGCGAGCTTATATACAGTTTATTCTGCCTGAGGCAGAGATGACTGAATGTTCCTTTGTGTCCCTTCACATGTAGAACTGGGGCCATACATGTGCAGGGATAGACAAAAGTGGTTCCAGGTGTCTAGATGTTGTCAGAGCACTCTGGAGAAGTCCGCATTCACATGTAACAGGGTGGCGCCAGTGCTTGAGCGTAGTAGATGCAATCTTCGAGGTGCGAGATCACTCCTACATTCCAGGGAAGTTGTTGATCATCGCTCAGGAAGGTCCCATTCATACGTTAACAAACTTGATATTATCTTAAGTCGTCGTCTGGGAACTAGTTGAAAAAAAATAAGACTCTGCTCCCGGCTGGGGTGGTCAAAAGACATAGCTTGGATTTTACAATATTTTAGACATAAACAGCATGAATTATCTCTACCATATACTACACTAGCCTGGTGTGCGGGTAACTCACACTCCTCGGCCCAAGCCCCCACCTGCCCGGGGGACACTAGCCTGGTTTGCGGGTCAGTCACACCCCTCTAGACAAGACCCCACACACCCGTGGGACACTAGCCTGGTGTGTGGGTCACTCCCATCGTTTTGCCCAAGACCCCACCTACCCGGGGGACCCTAGCCTGTCGAAGACATCATTTATGAAAAATCCTTTTCGTTAGGATTTTTCTTCCTGAGAACCTGAGAGGCCTCCAGAACAAAATGGAAACATTCATTATCTGCTGCTGTGGAATGCAACAGGTGGATCTTTGATTGGCCCATATTGGTTGTTTCTAATTAATGGCCAATCACAGCCCAGCTGGCTCGGACACAGAGCCCGAGCCGCAAGCCTCTGTTTTCATTCCTTCTTATTCTATTCTTAGCGGGCCTTCTGAGGAAATCTTTTCTTCTATTCTTTTAGTGTAGTTTTAATGAAATATATATCATAAAATAATAAATCAAACCCTCGGAAAAATGGAGTGAAATCCTCATCTCTTCCCTCAACCTGAGACCCCTGTGAACACGGTCACACTAGCCTGGTGTGTGGGTCACTCGCACCGCTCAGCCCAAGCCCCCGCCTGCCTGGGGGACACTAGCCTGGTCTGCAGGATATTCACACCCCTCGGCCCAAGCGCCCGCCTGCCGAGGAGACACTAGCCTGGTGTGCAGGATACTCACACCCCTCAGCCCAAGCCCCGACCTGCCGAGGAGACACTAGCCTGGTGTGCAGGACGGTGGCACCCCTAGGCCCAAGCCCCCACCTTCCTGGGAACACTAGCCTTGTGTGCGGGTTCGTTACACCCGGCGGCCCTAGACCCCACCTGCCTGGGGAACACTAGCCTCGTGTGCCTGTCACTCGCTCCCCTCGGCCCAAGCCCCCACCTTCCTGGGGTACACTAGCCTGTCACAGACACCGTTTATGGAAAATCCTTTTTGTTATGTTTTTTCCTCCTGAGAAGCTGAGAGGCCTCAGGAACAAAATGTAAACATTGATTATCTGCGCCTGCGGAATGCAGCAGGTGGATCTTTGATTGGCCCGTGTTGGTTGTTTCTAATTAACGGCCAATCACAGCCCAGCAGGCTTAGACACAGAGCCCGAGCCACAAGCCTTTGTTATCATTCCTTCTTATACTACTCTTAGCTGGCCTTCTGAGGAATTCCTTTCTTCTATTCCTTTAGTGTAGTTTTATGCAATATAGATCATAAAAAAATAAATCAAGCCTTCTGAAACATGGAGTCAAACCCTCGTCTCTTCCCTCAACCTGAGACCCCTGTGAACACGGGCACACTAGCCTGGTGTGCGGGTCGGTCGCACCCCTCGGCCCAAGCCCCAACCTGCCTGGGGGACACTAGCCTGGTGTACGTAACAATCGCAACGTTTGGCCCCAAGCCCCCACCTGCCCGGGGAACACTAGCCTGGTGTGCGGGTTCGTTACACCCCGTGGCCCTAGACCCCACCTGCCCGGGGGACACTAGCCTGGTGTGTGGGTCACTCACACTCCTCGGCCCAAGCCCCCATCTGCATGGGGGAAACAAGCCTGTTGTGCGGGTCACTCGCACTGTTTGGCTCAAGCCCCAACCTGCCCGGGGGGCACTAGCCTGGTGTGTGGGTCACTGGAAACCAGTTTTTTTTAAAAAGGTTGCAGAGTGAACAGGTTGGACCAGTTGCTGCCAGGGTGGAGTTCTAACTGTTTGTTATTGTAATCACCGGTCGTTTTCATTAACTACCTGTCGTTGATGGTTAAGAATGCCCCCTTTTGTCGAGTGACACCCTGCTGCTTCCTAGAAGATGACACCCAGACCGTGGAGGGGAAGGAACATCGAGGCAACATGCAAATGACATCGGATCCAGAATGCAGCGGGAGAGACCCCTCACCAAACCTAGCCAAAAACCTCTAAAACAACGAGCCAACACAAAATTGACAAATCAAAGTGATGTCTAGACGTGAAGAACAAAGTCCAGAGCCTGCAGAGATGCTGAGACTCTTTTTAGCCCCTCGCCCTAGCCGGGGAGGACCTCGGCTAGAGCCAGGAGCCTGGGAGGCAACCTTATTAAACCAATGAGGTATCTTCTTGATGTTTTCGAGCGGTCGGGATTCTCAGCCCTGTCCACAAACTACCGGTCAAAGCTGCCCACTTCCTCCTCCGAGTCATTCCTGGGAGCAGCAGCGGCGGCATGAGCGCGGCCCCGTCGATTCTCCCCCCAGAGCTGATCACTCTTAACAAAGGGGTTAAAAGGAGAAAACTCTCCTTCTCGTGTTTAATTCATAGCACGACTCATTTAATATTCATTTTAATGTTTGCGAAAAGCCAGTCATAAAATACGCATCTCTCACACAAGGACCTGGGAAGACCGCGGCTACTGCCGTGCGGTCTGTCGGCGTTTGAAAGCAGGCAGGGAAGGGAGACTCCGCGCCGCTGCTAAGGGCATTAGTGAAACACTGATTGTGATTTATGGGTCTGTGTTTGCAACCCCCGGTCCGGAACCCGGACCGTGTTCCCGTTCGCTTGTTCCAAGCGGTTTCTGTCCAACAGCCTCCGTCTGCCCCCGGCTCATCTCCGCGAACGTGCTGAAAGCAAAGCCGTGCTTGTTACGTTTAAAAATTGCCGCGGAGCCGCTGAGGCCGCCCCGCTGGCACTAAATGCAATCCCACCCGCACCGGGCTGCGCCACTTCTTAATTTTCCGCTGTTTGCGGTGGCTGCGCACTTTGCGTAGCCTGATCTGTCTGTGCAGTTCCTGGCTGAGCAGATTGCGTATCTTGGGAGCTTTTCACGGTTTCAAACTGTTGCCCGCCGGGGAGCGATCCACCCGCTCTCGGGCTGGTCCCCAGTAATTCAGGGGGTCCCCTGTCTGTGGGGAGCGTTTCCGCAGGGTTAAAATGTCCCCTGGGGGAGCTGTGGTGAGCGATTTCTCAGGCTCTGCCGATGCTGCTGGGGCGGGAGCGGGAGGGGCTCCCCCTCTCGCTGCTTTTGGCTGCCTGGGCTGGAGTGGATGGGCTGCTCCATGCAGGCTGGGAGGCTGCGCAGTTTGGAGGGGAGGGGCAAGGCTGACGTCTCTTGGGTGCGGGGCCGCCCCTGCTGACCGAGGGGGGTGGAGAGACCCTTCTGACGTCAATTTTGGGGCATGGACGGGGGCAGGAGCTATGGGTGGACCACCAGGTAACAGGGGCGTTGCCACCCTAGCTCCGGAGGCTGGCTCAGCCGTTTGGAACTGCCCCCAAGGTGTGGAGAGGGGTGGGGAAAACGGCGACTCCCCGAGCCCCCCCCCACTCCTGTCTCCGAGACACGCGCAGATGCAAAGAATCCGAAAAATGCCATGTCTGCTTCGGCCGCCTCCCACACCAACAGTTTCATCTTCGGAAATCCCCCTGGGTCCCTTTCGGGCTTTGCCTGGGCTGCATCACCCACACCGCGCACCTCTCCCGGACCAGGGGATGACTCCAAGACAGCATTTATAGGGATAAGACCTCCCTCTTGTAATTCAGGAGGGACGGGGGGGCAGTCTCTCCCCCTGTGGGGGCCGCAGGTCCCTGGTCTCCTGGCTGCGAGGAAACACCCTGCAGCTGCTGAGATGTTTGCAAAGCAGCCTCTGCAAAGGGTTTTTTGCATTTTGCCGTATGTAAAACTTCATGCACAAGTCTACCAACTGAAAGCAGTCTCACAGCACCCCTGCCCCCACGCGCAGCCACGCGGCAAAGCTTAGCATCTGCATCTTCCCACAGATTTGGGTCAAACAAGTCATTAACAGAGATATTTTGGCACATCTCCCTCACCCAGGATAGCAAAAGTTCCAGTTCCTGTCTTGAGACTCGAATTGGATGCTATTTCATCAATATTTCTAGGTTATTTATGACATCCAAGTCAGTTTTTGAGAAGTTACCACCCATCCTGATTGCTTGTCAGCTTAATGGACCCTAATGGGCCTGTCATTCTCTGGTCTGGTCCGTGCTGCGACCTTGGAATCGGCTCCTTCCACCAGGTTCTCCGAATGTTCAAACGCTGAGATGTTCATCTGCAGAGGAGTTTTCCTGGGTCCTGGTTTTCGTCAAGGGTTCCTGGCACAGTTTCTTCTTACTGAGCTGCTACTTTTATATGGAGGCACCAGTCGTCGGTTTCTCTGGGTCTGGATTGAAGGCACTTGAGACAGTAGTTCATGTTCGGACTTAGGAGTTTATTATTTCTTATCAGTACAACAGTCTCACAACCATGAGTTCTGCAGCTTTTCATTAGAAGGCACAACATGGCTAACTATCTCTTGTTACAAGGTCTTTTAAGACTAAACTATCCAATTAAGAACTGACACCTAGATTATTTTCCCTTTTAACCCAATACCTGATCCCAAAGAGCCCCCAATGGGGACTTTTCTGCCCAATTACAAAATGCCACCCAAACCCATGAAGAAGGAAGAAGAAGCATGAAGAAGAAACTCAGGACGACACCCTGAGCCCTCCATCTTGCTTCCATCTACAACATACTAAAAATCCCAAAACCTCAATTTTTCACCAAATGATACACCTACACTACTCTCTATAATCTATTTCACACTTTTGTGGATTCTAGTCTATTCTGAAGTCTAGGAAACTTTCTCCAATCAAGATAGTCAGCGACCCAAACTTATACATCTGAACGCATGGCTTCTCTGGAGCCCATCAACGCTGACTACACACCTGGAGCCGATCTTTGTCCAGCTCTGCACATTGAAAAGAACAACGATGAATGTGAAGAGTTACAAAAGAAATTGGGACACCTTTGCCTCGGGCACAATAAACTGTATAAAACCTCGCCGCAAGAAGCGGCATTTGTGAACGGGGCAGATTCGGACGTGCTAGAGGTCAGGTACAGGTTCACCCTGCATCGATCCCGGGCTCGACGCTGCCTCTTTGGCTGTGGTGGTTTCAGAGACCAAAATTCAGTCGCACAGAAAGATTAATAAATCTTTTCGAAATTTTTGATAATTTGGCTCACTATTGATCATTTATAACACTATCATTTCTATAACTGCTTGGAGTCTTGTAATATGACTCCACAGATAATTTTGGGTCAATACAGAGTTAAATTGCTGTGCTGGTTTTACTTTTTTGTTTACTATTTGGTTTTTTTACTGAATCTTGAACCGTATCTTTAAGATTAAATGTAAAACAAATCTATCTCTCTCCTTTTGGACATTCAATTCCAAATCTATTACCACTTTTTCCTAAGTTTCTTGTAATCTAATAATTTACTCAGTTTTGCCTACAGGTTCTTAATTTGGATGGGTTATAACAGTGGCTGTTGACATGGGTGTGTGTAATAAAAGAGGAACTTTGGTTTCTTTTCATGTGATGCATTCTGTAGCATTTGTGACACGATCTTGCTGGTATCCCAAAAGGGAAAAGACAACAAATGAGTGACAAAAACAGGAATAACAGAGGTCCAGTATGGCTTCTACTCCCACCTCCCATGCCTGTGAGTTGCAACCCACAGCAGGTGTATTTGATCTTCTTGGTGGCAAAATACAGAGGCCAATCTGGTCTTGCCCTCTATTTCCTTGTCACTTTCTCTTAACTAATTTCCAGGCAAATTGGTTTTCACACCCTTTAACTGTGGTCTCTTACTGTTCTTCAGGTATCTCTCATTCAACAGGCACTAATAATTCCCATCCACAAAACTAAGTTATTACTTTAACACTTTTTGCAATAAGAGCATAAATTTTGTGAACTACAATACTAATTCTCACAATTCAAGCATTTACTAATAACCCAGCTAGCATGTCCAGTATTGGAATGTGTCGGGTCGGCGGAGGAAGAACAGCACTCAATATGAGTGAACAGCAAATCCCAAAGTTTATTGATAGCTCACACATATTTATATTGGTGTTAATGAAGCTTATACATATTACAAAGCTGAGCTCATTATTGGTTAAAACACACATAAATCAACCACACCTACTTCTATGCTCTAATGATTATTTTGTTTCTACATTTACATTCCTGTGGCTATTCTACCAAGGCTATCTTCATTTTTCTGGCAAAAGATTCTCTCCCCCATCTTCATGTTGCAGCAAGGTCACCATGACCCTTGTCAGTGATTGGACACTGACTACTTAATCCCCAGCTTGTCTCCTTGAAACTTATCCAACGGTATCATGTCAAAGTGACCTTTCTCAGCTAGCCAATTATCCACAAAGCTCTCCACAGGAATGAATCAAATGAAGTTTACTGATGGAAATGGTAATTCTCCTTCTCCCCTGTACAACTCTCAGGCTAAGGTCAGAATACAAAAACAGTCTTGATCTTTCTATCTGAAGTATTCCTCTCCAAAGGAGATGTTTTATTCAGGCAGTGCTCAAAACCAGTGATATAAGTGTTGCCTTATTTCTTAATTAGGTGTTATTCTTCGTACATTTCTTGGATCATTTGGGTTTTTCTAAACTATTACCACTCACTCCCCATTGGAAAGTCAGTTCGGTATCACCCGGTTTAAATGTGATAGTCTATTCTTCAGGTTTCTTCACAAGTCCTTTGATTCTGCAGGCATGAATTCACCCTCTTTCCGTGATCTGTGCTAATAGCTGCAGAGGCAAATTCTTCTTTCTGTGAGTTACAGTTAGTTAAATAAGAAAAGCCTGACCAATTTTAACATGAGATGTATCACATCTATTGCTTTTTACTTTTTGGGCAGCATTTAATTTTTTTAGCCTTACAAACCCATTCTTCAGGGAAAAAAAAACCAAAAAACAAACAAAAAAAAAAAAAAAAAAAACCAAAAAAAAAACTTCTTTTTAACAGCAAACAAAACACACAAAAGAAAAAACCACTTAAGAAAAACAAACCACTTTGTGAGGTTTGGAGAGTCATCAATCTCTGCTTTGATTTTATCTTTTAGTGCTAGCCCCCTTCCCCTCTTTTCACAGCTTTGCTGTCAATGTCGTTCTTTGCCCTTCCCCCGGTGCTGCCACTTCTCTGCAGGGCCGGAGCAGGGGAGAACAGCCACGGGCATGGGGACCCTGGAGGCAGCCTTGGGTCCCTTTTGCCCCCCCCCCCCTTCTCTCTTCTTCTCTCTCTTTCTCTTTCCTTCTCTCTCTCTCTCTCGGCTCACTTACCGGGGCCGACGTCATCCTGGACTCGGGACCCCGGCAGTCTGGGAGCCACCCCGGCAGTTCTGCCACGGAGCCAGCCCGTTCCTGGCCGGCAAACCTGTGTCCTCTGCTGCCAGCACCGCCGCCGGGTCACCTCCATGAATCGGTCCCTGCCGCAGCCCCCGAGACCCCGCCGCTCGTAGGGAGCGGTCAGACACCTCCCAACCTTGACAACCCCAAAACTTGGTGTCCTCAGGTGCTCCCGACATTCTTTTTCTTTCTCTAGTCAACTGATCCTCTTTTCTCTTCAAGGAGGGCCCGTTCTGCTAAACCCTTTCTGGACCCCAGTTCGGCATTGAATAACCTCCTAACAACCATGTGTTAAAACACTTCCTGCCTTTCATGCAAAAAACCCACATTCACACTTCTGCTCTCTTCCAGCACCAAGATGTCATCACTCCACATTCCAACATCTCAGAGTTTGCTAACCACCCCCTACTTCAACTTCTCTCTTTCTTCTCTTCTTACCTGGTGTTTTTTTTTTTTTTTTTTTTTGATTCAACACACCTCAGACGGTACGAGGCGAACCTAACTAATTTACTTCCAAAAGTAAGCTTACAACTTTCTTTTACTAGGATTACAGTAGCTGTTATAACTTAAATACATACTGGCTAGCTGTGCCTTACTGAGTCTAACATCTTTGATATATAAGCTACTAGATATTTTTTACTCTTCTTCACTCTTGAACTAAAATTTTATGAGCTACTCCATTTTCTCTATTTATGTATAAATGATAAAGGATTTTTCTAACAAGGGTAAGCTTAAAGCTGGTACTTAGGCTAGTTTTAACTTAACTCTTTTAATTTAACAATATCTTTCTTGGTCTGTTTTATATCATCTCCCTCTGTCAATTTTTCATACACAAATTTTACTGCCTGTGTGTAGCCCTCAATCCATAATCTATAATATTTCAATAATCCAAGTAATTTTCTGATCTCCCTCTTTGAAGAGGGAGGGAGAAGGGATAAAATTCCTGCAATTCTCTCATGGTTGGGTTTCCAGCTACCTTTATTTATTAAGTGTCTAAGATATTTTACCTCTGGTTCTACAAATTACAGTTTCCCTTTTGATACCCTTAGTCCTCTTTTCCCCTAGAAAATTAAAAAGTTATATAGTAGCCTCTCTCATTTCAACTTCAGCTTCCTCAGATAGTAAAAGATCATCCTCATATTGGATAATTTGTATTCCAGGAGGAGTAGGGAAATCTAGTAGTATTGTTTCTAAAGCTTGCCCAAATAAGTTTGGGGATTCTGTAAACCCCTGTGGTAACTTTGTCCATCTTAATTGCTTCTTTCTCCCAGTTTTGGTTTTTTTTTTTTTTTTTTTTGGATCCTCCCATTTGAAGGCAAAAATATCTCGGCTCTCCTAGGCTAGTGGGCAAGCCCAAAAAGCCTCTTTAAGATCCACCACACTAAACCTCTGATGCTGGGGTGGGACTTAGAAGAGTATAAGGCTTTGGTACCACTGGGTAGGGAGTCCAAGTTCTTTTATTAACCTCCCTTAAATCTTGTACTAGTCTATAACTCCCGTCCGACTTTACTGGGAGAATAGGGGTATTATGAGGAGACATACAAGGTTCTAATGTCTCATCCTTTATTAGTCCTTCTATTACTGGCTTCAAACCTTCCCTTCCTTCTAAAGATATAGGATACTGATGTACACATATGGGACAATCTTCTCTCTCAACTGTAACCTTTATGGGGTCGATATTTAATCCTCCCCTATTTCCTTCCCCAGCCCAAACTTCTTTGTTGATTTTTTTTCTACTCTCTATAATCTATTTCACACTTTTGTGGATTCTAGTCTATTCTGAAGTCTAGGAATCTTTCTCCATGAATGAGGGTCAAAGTCAGTGCTCCCCTGGGGGTCATGGCACCCCAGAGCAGACAAATATTCCCTGTGCCCTAGGTTTCCACAGCTAGCAGTTGCTCTATCAAACAACAAACCCGTTCCCCCAGTCGCTCTATCAAATGGGGACCTCTGCCGCCGACCGTGCTCTTGGTTGATGGCTGCCTGCAAGCACAGGGATGAGGCTGTGCACTCAGACGTCTCTGAGTGACTTAGCAGCAGCTCTATCTCTCTCTCCCCTGGGGCCCTTTGATATGCATACCGTTTTTCTGCGCACCAGCAGGTCATTCTGTCTCTGCAGGAGGCAAGCTCAGACAGAGTGGAGCTCCTCCAGGGAAAATCCCAGGGTGCGGCTAGGAGGTCCATCCCCCCATCCACCCCTGTGAGGACAGAGACAGACAGTCTCCTGGCTGGCTCACCAAAATTATTTGCGGAAAGAAAAAAACTCCACAACTTGCAAGAAGTTGTAAAGACGGTATGTTTATTACAGCGTTGAAGGCATATGGGGATCGTTCCCCGTAAAGGACATGCTCACCCCTGAGAACTCCCAATCCTTTTTTATCCCCCCTTACTGGTACATATGCATAGAATTTCACAATAGGATCATGCATATTTGTTTTACTGGTTTCGTGTTACACTTGCAGCTATTTTTTTATCAGAAAGTACAGAAAGAACTCCTGGGTCATCCTGTCCTGCCTCCCACAGCCTCAGCTTTGGTTTTCATTTGTTTCAAAGTTCAAGGGGCCTGTCTTATCTCTTTCACATTTTTTCCTTCGGCTGAGGCAGTTTTTTGAGCATAGGTTTTTTTGCGAGAACAGGTAGTCTTGGGCACAGACTAAACAAATTAAAACAGCGTATCTCAGCTATGCTAGTAAGCTACAGACTTAATAATTCAAAATGGCACATTTCACCTAAATCTGAAATGGGTTTCTACCCTAGTAAATTTCCACTCTGTTTCAGAAATTAGGATAAAAAGAAGGCTGAATCCTCTAACAATTTGAGACACCCCATGGGAAATGTCCATGACCTCTCCCTTTATTTGAATAAAGCTACAGGACTCCTCCGTCTCCTTTTTGGACATAAACTTCTGGTGTTTGTGGATTAATTTTCCTGAGAAAATGAGGGCTCTTTTCCAGGATATTTCCATTGTCTGAGGGTGACGGGCAGTGAGCGGAGCTGAAGGCATGCCTCATCCAGTTTCAGTGATCAGCTCCCCTTGCTGGTGTCCAGCACCGGGCGATTGATTGGGTTCTTGAGACTGTTCAGGAGACAGATGAGTGGTGGACCAGGGGAGTCCACAAAGAGTCCACAGGGAAGGACCACTGAAAATCTCACCAGTGAGTAAAATGGGATCTTCAGGGAGTAAACCTGCGAGGGCACCCATGGAGGGTAGCACAGGTAAAACAGGGCACCCATGGAGGGTAGCAAAGGTAAAGCTGAGAAGGGGCCCCGGAAAAAGGGATGATAGTCCCAAAATATCTTCAAAGAATCCCTTGGAAGAATGCTGAGTTAGTTTACACATTCTCCCAGAGGTAATTAAGGACATAGATGCTGAAAGGGGGCAATAGGGAAAGTCAAGAAAGGGTCTAGATAATCCATGCCCAGAGGGGGCAATAAGGAGAGTCAAGAAAGAGTCTTGACAACAGGAGATAGACAAATAGTGTTGATATGTTGAGAAAAGATTAGTTGAAGGGGAGTGTGGAGAGATATGGATGAGGCAAGGAGCGGCAGGACCAGGCACAGAAGTGCGGGAGCCGAAGCACGGCCTGTGGGGCCTGTGGGGGTTGTGGGGAGGCCAGGGCTCAGCTGGGCGGTGCCTTACCCCACCACCCCCGGGCAGGGGAAGCAGTGGCCCCTGGCCCTCATGAGGCTGTGGGCTGCCCTGGCCACCTGTGATGCTGCCAACCCTGCCTGCCAGGAGAGCCGGGGTGGTGGGGAGGGGTGGGGGGCACGTAAGTCCCTGCATGAACTGGTTAGAAAGATACGTGTTAAAAAAGAGGACTGCAATATGATATTGGCTTTTGCATTTATATATATTAGTTTTTGCATTGATCATAAGTACTCAGATATAATATCATGTATACCTTTATATAGCTGTTTGTTAGTATAACAAAATCTATAAGTTTAAGTATGTACTGCATAGTTTATGGAAATAGTAGTGGGGTGAATATACTATATTATAGACCTTAGCTGAACACTAGGTGTTAAAATACCTCTATGTAACCAAACAAATGGTGTAAAGTGATCATGCTGTTCCCCTTTCCATTGACTGAATCCTCCAAGTGATAAGATAACCGTGACACAAACCAGAGCACCAGAGGGCAATTAGAGAATACCATGTTAAATTTAAGGAGGACATACTAAATCCTTACCAGACGATGTGAAACAGCAGGATGGAGACGAAAGAAGAAATAAAATATATTGACCTGACACACAGGATGTCATGCAGATAAGCCAGAGTGTGAAGAAGCCAAACAAAGGAGTTCCCAAAACATCAGAAAGTTCGAAAGAATGTTTGCATAATGTATGAATACATGAATATGCATGTACCTCTTTATGACTATAAAGATAACATTGTCTGTATGTACTGGTGTGTTCTTTGGCTGTTGGCCTGGAGCACTCCAGCGCTGGATATTTGCCTCTTCTTTTATCCCTTATTAAATTTTACAAAAATTCTTTATCTTGAACTCTGTTTTTCACAATACAGAAAGTGTATGTAAGAAGGGATGATAAAAAGGCGAAGGCGAAGGCAAAGGCAAAGGTTATAAGAGAGATTTTACAGCCCCAGAGGGATAAACCTCAGGACCCAAGAAGTCCCCAAGGATAGAAGGGACAGGGTCAGCCACAGGGAAGTGGGAGAAGCATTTTCTCCTCAGCAGGGGAGAGCCAACCCAATCAGCAGTTGGGAAGGAATCAGTGTGCTATCTGCAAGGCAGAGGGACACTGGAAGCAGGAATGTCTGCAGAAATAGCTGGATCCTCAAGAAGAGGAAGTCCAGAGGATAATGGAGATAGATTGCTGTCGGAACTCAGGACATCTCTCTGGCTGTCCTGGATGGCTTGAGCCCCTGCCAGGGGGCTCAGAGACCTTGGCACAGAGCCCAAAACACCTGTGACTTTGATTTTGACCCATGGAGCAAATTACCACCTTTATATGAAGAATCACAAGTCAAGAGAGTTTAAGCAGAATAACAGTTAGTTTGTCACGGGGTGAAAAGTAAATTTTTGGGGTTTTAGAATGGGGGATTGGGGTCCCAAGATGGAGGAATTTGGACGTACCCTGTCCTTCTTCTTTCTTCTTCCTAGCCTCCATCTTCTGGGTGATGCTGGCACTTTTGGATTGGTTTAAGGTAGAAACTCACTGTCTAACATAGGTGATAGGCATTGGGAAGTTATGGTAAATAATGTACACGTAGTTTTTAGTATAAAAGACAACACCACCTCCGAGGGCGGTCAGTATGCCTCAACCCGACCTGCCAGACAGACCTTGGCAGGTCGGAGAAAGAATGTTATAGATAAGAAATAATAAACAACCTTGAGAATGAGAACAGAAGAATCCTGACTCCTTCTTTGACTGCTGGGCTGGGAAAAGAGACTTGTACTATCTTGCAGTCACTCTGACCAGCAGAAATCCCAAGAGATTGCTAAGGGTGTCAGGGGCTCCCATTATATCAGGGACCCACCACACTGGAGCCCTTGCTAACTTTTAAGGTGGGTCTGGATCCAGAGGAGATGTATTTCCTGGTAGACACAGGAGCCTCTCGAGCTACTTGGAATTTTATCCCCAAGGGGGAAAAATTGTAAAAAAGATCTTTGATTTTCAAGGGGTAAGTGGAAAGGATGAGTGGATGCATTTTATTCGAGCACTATTAGAAGATGTGAGGAATAGGTTTGAAATGCAAGAATTTCTGTTTGTTCCTAATTGTGATTGTAATTTACTGGGAAAGAATTTGATGGCTAAAGTGGAAATGCAAATTAATATTGGGAAAAATGATACAGAGGCTAACACTGTGGTAACTTTGTGTAAAATGTCTGAGAAGGCTTATGCTGAAATAAACCCATGTGTGGGCAGCCCCAGGGAAATATGGAAAATTAGATATAAAGCCTCTCCAAATTACTCTGAGGCAACCAAGACAAGTGGTGTCTAAAAAGCAATCTCCTATTTCAAGGGAAAAAAGGAAGGAAGGAAGGAAGGAAGGAAGGAAGGAAGGAAGGAAGGAAGGAAGGAAGGAAGGAAGGAAGGAAGGAAGGAAGGAAGGAAGGAAGGAAGGAAGGAAGGAAGGAAGGAAGGAAGGAAGGAAGGGGTGACAGCCTGTCATTGAGTCCCTGCTAAAGGCAGGTGTTTTGGAGCCATGTGTGTGTTCCTATAACACTCCTGTCCTGCTGGTTAAGAAACCAGATGGAACCTTCAGAATGGTGCAGGAATGATAAATGAAATTGTCAAACCAAGGCATCCCACAGTTCCGGATCCCTATGCCATCCTGAATCAGATCCCTTCTTCCCATCAGTATTATTCAACCCTGGATTTGAAGGATGCTTTCTGGGGATGTGTCCTGGGGTGACTTCATGATGCTGGGGCAGGGAGAAGAAGTGCACAGTTTGTTTGCAGAAACTCCACTTGCTCCCCCGCATTTTTTCTCACACAGATTGTGTTGTCTGCAGCACAGACAGCGAGAGAGAGAGAGATGGTAATAAAGCCTCCGATTTGGCCTTATTATTTATTATGCAGAGCAATATAGCCTGGGGGCCCAGTCCCCAGGGAGACAGGGTGCCCGAAGGCTAAGCTAGCTCAGGCCGGTAGCCACGGGCCAAACCCCATGGCAAGCTTGGTAGCTATCAGCTCTTATAGTGATTGCAAGCTCTTAGGATTTCAGCTCTTGCTTGCTAGGTAGGGATGCCCTGGGCTGAGGCTGCAGCAGACGGTGGAGAGAGGAGAAAGAGAGGCGCTGGCTGGTTCCACAGAGATGGCTTTATTGGGGAAGTCTGTGAAGGGTCCCAGCGACAGCTCTTCTTCTGTTGAATGGGCTACAGTATGCCCGTTTTATAGGGTTGGAAAGAATCCAAATTTAACCAATGGTAAGGGTTTAGGGGAATCCAGATTTGACCAATAGTAAGGGTTAAAGTAACATAGCCTTATAGGGTTACAAAGATAGACTATGGGGCGGGGGGTCAGGGAGACAGGAACTTATTTGCTGCCTCAGCATTCCTATTGTTCAGATTCTCCAAGGTGCCTTTCCTAAGTCCATGGGGTTTACTACAACACGGAGTTTTTCTTTGTTTTATTGCTGGTTTTCTCCTCAACTACGGCAAGGAAAGTTTTCCCAAGACTGTGTCTTTTTTCTTGGAACTGATTGGCCCTGCTGTGGACTGAAAACTCACAAAAACATCGGGAGCTCATACCTGTGGCCCACCGGGGCCTGGGACAGAGCATTTTCCAGCACAGGAGGGACTGATAAGAGACTGAGCAAGCTGAGCTACACCCCACGAAAAGGACTGTCTCTGAATTTGACATCTCTTCAGAACAATGAGAGGTTCCATCGTTTAATATTATTCTTTTTTTTTCCATGTTTGTGACTACTTTACTTATTAAATAAACAGTTTTTTTCACTTTTCTGCAAGGAGATTTATGTCTCCCAAACTGGTGGGGGGAGGGGCCGCTTGAATTTGCTTTCTAGAGGGACCTCTTCAGAGGTTTCCTCCCAGATTTGCCCTAAACCAGGACAGGGTGTTTGATTACTGTGAAAAACGCCAGTCACTTGTTTTCAAAATTTTAAAAGTTTAATCGTAATAAAATGGTTATAAAAATAGTAATATAATTAGAGTAATAAAAATTTGGACAATTAGGATTTAGGACAATACATGACAATAAAAACAAAGAGTTACGGACAGTCCAGGTACCTCTTTCTGGGCAAAATAAGCTCAAAAAAGAACACCCGTTAACAGAGGATTAACCCTTAAAAACAATAACCTGTTGCATATTCATACATCTCATACATGATGCATAAATTCCATTCAGACAAAGAATTCTGTCTGGTCAGTGTCAGCTTCTTCCTCTTAATCCTAATGGCATCTTCAGAAATGAGCGAGGCGGGATGAAGTTTGTTTCTTCTGCTAAGAGAGCAATAAATTCTTTTTCTCTGAAAGATTTAGGTGTCCTGTGGCTGCTATCTCACTGCAAGTCCTTTCTTAAAAAAAAAGTATCTTACATAGCATAGCTTCTATTCTAACATTATGTTATAACCTAAAACTATATTTAACACACTACTTAAGAAAATTAATGCAGCATAACTTTCTAACATAACACATATAATATTCATTTTAATATTTGCGAAAAGCCAATCATAAAATACCCATTTTTCACAATTACCAAGGACAGCAAACAGTATTTTGCCTTTGAGTGGGAACAGGAAGAAGGAAGGAAGATGGTAAAACAACAATTGACATGGACAGTCCTCCTGCAGGGATATACAGAGTTTCCAGTTTTGTTTGGGCAAGCCTTGCAGAAAATATTAAGAGAGTTTTTGCCACCCTCAGGAGTTAGGTTGTTGCAGTATGTGGATGATTTGCTTTTATCAGGGGAACAGGAAAAGGTGGTTTAAGAGACTACTGTGAAGCTGCTTAATTTTCTTGCTAAAAAGGAACTTGGAGGGTTTGAAAAGAAAGCACAGTTGGTTAAAAGAAAAAACTATTTGGGATACATTTTGACTGGAGGGTTATGGTGTATTGATCCAGAAAGATTTCAAGGAATTTTACAAGTACCATTACCCCAGACTTAAAAAAAAAAAAAAAAAAAAAAAAAATTAGTTATGTCAGTTTTTCAGGGTTGGTGGGGTACTGCAGATCATGAATTGAAAATTTTTCTGGTTTAGCCAGACCTTTATATGACTTTTTAACCCAAAACAGTCCTAATGTTGTGGCATGGACACCAGAAGGAGAGCAAAACTTTAAAAGATAAATTGTTTAATGCCCCAGTCTTAGCTCTTCCAAACTCAGAAAAGGAATTTGAGTTATATGTGGACGTTAAACAGGGCCATGCTAAAGGAATTTTGGTACAAGAGCATAGGGGAACACGGTGGCCTGTTGCTTATTTTTCTAAGCTGTTAGACCCAGTGGCCAGAGGCTGGCCTCACTGTCTGCAGAATTGTGCAGCCATAGCCTTGATGGTAACCAAGGCTATGAGGCCCAAAAACTGACAATTAGAAGGTATCTGATTGCTAAAGTTTCACATCAAGTTAAAGCTTTGTTAACTGAAAGAGCCTCGAAGTGAATGACCAGCACTCTGTTATTACAGTATGAATCTTGTTTAATGGAAGAGGAGGAGTTAGAATTGAGAAGCGGGGAAGGGTTTAACCCAGCCTCCTGTCTGAACAGCTCTGAAGAGGGGGGCCAGGAACAAAACCCATGACTGCATTCAAGCAATAGATCTCCAGACCCAGGCTAGGGAAGATTTATGAAACATTCCCTGGCCTGAGGAAGAAAATGTGTTTATTGATGGGTCTTCAAGGGTGATAGAAAGGAAGCGAGTTACAGGGTCAGCTCAGACAGCAGAGCTGTATGTGCTTGTAAGATGCTGGGAATTATATTGGGACAAGATAGTGAATATTTTACTGATTATAAATATGCATATAGGGTGATACATGCATTTGGGAAATTAAGGGAAGAAAAAAGATTTTTAACCTGCAGGGGATAAACGTTAACTCATGAGAGTTTAATTTCTCACTTATTGGAGGTGGTGAATTTACCAAAAGAGGTGGCAATAATACACGTTAGGAGACACCAGGCAGGGTACTCAGACGAAGCAATAGGTAACCAATTGGCTGATGAAGAGGCTCAGAAAGCTGCACTATTGACAGGAATCTTTAAGATCCTTCCCTCACTTCCAGTAGCCCCACTGAGCCAGAGAAACTGTCTTTTCCACCAGAGGAGCTTGAGATAATTAAAAAGAGTGGAGCAGAGGAAAGAGGGGATAATTAGTTTACAAGGGATGGTAAACAGGGGATACAAAAAGTTCTGGCCTTATAGATATTAAAACAACTCCATGAAGGGAGTCATTGGGGCTCTCAAAGATTGGCAGAAGCTTTCCTCAAAATGTATGTTACTGTGAGTCTTTTTATTCTGGCAAAGCAAGCTGTTGAGGGTTGTTTGATTTGTGCTAAACCAATAACAGAGTTACAAAGAAAATTGCCAGGGGAGGGAGGCCTTGGGCTGTACGTCCTTTCCAGAGATGCCAGGTGGATTTTACTGAAATGCCCCGAGTGGCAAGATATAAATATCTTCTGGTAATAGTATGTCAGTTCATAGGGAGGCCAGAAGCATTTCCAACTGTTTCAGCAACTACAGGATCAGTTATTAAAGTATTTTTGGAACAAATAATTCCAAGATATGGGATTGTGGAAGCAATAGACTCAGATAAGGGAATTCATTTTACAGGAAAAATTCTTCAAGGGGTTATGACTGCTTTAGGAATACAATGGAACCTCCATACCTATTGGCAACCCCAGAGCTCGGGCCAGGTTGAAAGAATGAATGGTGAAATAAAGAAACACCTTCTGGAGCTGGTGATAGAAACTAAGATGCCTTGGGTACAGCTCTTGCCACTAGCTTTAGTAAGAATAAGGGCCAGACCCAGGGGAGATATTCAATTATCTCCCTTTGAACTGATGTTTGGAATTCCTTACCCTTGTAATTCTCAACCTAGGGGGGCTGTGGAAATAATTGATGTCTATTTAAAACAATATGTGGCCAGGATACTGTGTCTTGTGAAATCTCTTCAACAGGAAGCTTAACTGGCACAGATCCTGCCTTTGGACTTTGTTGTTCATAATATTCAACCAAGACGTGGGGTTCTACTTAAGGAGTGGAAAGAAGCACCACTGGCGGCAAAGTGGCATGGATCCTTTCCAAGTGTTACTGACCACAGAAACAGACGTCAAGACAGCTGAACACGGGTGGACTCATCACACTCGGGTCAAGGTCTCTGAGGCCCCGGAGATTTGGACATCTCAGCTGGAAGAAAAGGATGGGAGGCCATGACTGACAGTCTGTAGGAGTGGACCGAGATGCAGCCAGTGCGTCAACATCGGGGGAGGCCTTGTATACCTACCGACAGACTGTCTGCTGAAATAGTCTGTATGGGCATCCCTCCTTTAGAATCTCCAGTCATTGGGGGGCTAATCCTTGCTGTCATTGTTGTCTGTCGCAGACATCTTTTCATTAAAAATCCTTTCTTAGGATTTTTTCCTGCTGAGAAGCTGAGAGGCTTCAGGAACAAAATGTAAACAATGGTTATCTGCTGCTGTGGAATGCAACAGGTGCATCTGTGATTGGCCCATCTTGGATGTTTATAATTAATGGCCAATCACAGCCCAGTTAGCTTGGACTCTCTGTCCGAGACACAAACCTTTATTATTCATTCCTTTCTATTCTTAGCTTACCTAGCCTTCTGAGATGAAACTTTTCCTTCTATTCTTTTTAGTATAGTTTTAATATAATGTATATCATAAAATAATAAATCAAGCCTTCGGAACATGGAGTCAACATTCTCGTCTCTTCCCTCACCTGAAAACCCCTGTGAACACCGTCACAGTTTTCTTTATGTTAAGATTTTTCTGTGCCTTCACTTGCCACAGGTGGTGCGGAAGACAGCATGAGAATTAGATTAGGTGATTAGATGACACCATTAGAATGTTTTTCTTAATAATCTTATCTTTATATTGTCAGTTAGGTTTGGGCTAGAGGAGGGAGAATCATCTTCTAGTCCTAGGAGAAGTAGCAAAAACCTTTGACTTTAGCAATTGTTGGGTCTGTGGAGGGCCAGAAGGATCTGAAGAGTGGCCATAGGTGGCCAGCTGAATCGAACCTAAATGGTGGGTGTCCTGGTTTAGGGCAAATTTGGGAGAAAACCTCCAAAAGGGGCCCCTCCAGAAAACAAACCCACACGGCCCCTCCTCCCAACCCGTTTGGGAAGGATTCCTTGGAGAGAAGTGGAAAAAACATGTTTATTTAACAGGCAAAGCACTCTCCAGCACACAAAATGAACAATACCGGATGACAAAATTCATTTGCCACTCTGAAGAGATGACAAATTCAGAAAGTCCCTCCGGTGGGTGGTTGCTCTGTTATCAGTCCCTCCAGCGCTGGGAAAGACTGCTGAGTAGGCCGCGGCAGGCTGCAAAGTACAATGTTTCCTCAGTGTTTCCCAGGGCCCTGGTCTGGAGCAGGTTTGAACGGATCCAAGAAAAGGGAAAGAAAAACAGTCCAAGGAAAGCTTGGACTGCCTAAGCTAGCTAAACTAACCAACTAACTAAAAAGCAAAAGGAGTGCAGTGTTCTCCCCGTCCGTGCCCAGACAACAACAGTGGAGTTCTGTGTTCCAGCAGACTGTGGGGGAGAAGGCAGCTGATAACGAAACTCCGTGCTCCTTCTTCTCCCCGTCTTTGCTCTCAGCCAGTCTTGAAGGCACAGAACATAATATCCAGAATAAACAGAACACACGACTGGGGATACAAGCATCATAACATCACCCTAGGACAGTGAGTCAGCACCCTGAGTGAGGTCCATAATAGAATGGGATTTTGGGATGAGGAAGCAAGTCCATGGTGACTTTATTCTTCTGAAAGAGGCATTTATTGTCTAAATAGAACAAGAGGCACATGCACAGGAAAAAGTGTTTGTAACTGCACTTTATCTTTGGATTTACATTGCTGGACCCCCAGCTGCCCTCCTTATGATTGTTCCAAATATTGAGGCAGATGGAATCAAACACATGTTAAACTCACTAATGGTAGCTGGGTAAGGTGTTCCTACCATAATTACCAAAGGGATTCTGAAGGCTGTAAAGCAGTGGGGAAGGACAGTTTTTTGGACCACTTATTTTTAAGCTGTCCCCGAGCTAATTCCACAAGTAGGACACGTTGTCTGTGACTATCAGTGGAAGTGGCAACACCAGAATGGAACTTGAACCCTTTTTAATAAGTTCTGGTCCAGATCTAACAAAATAGATCTGGGATGTAACTGCAAGTGGAAACCTCATGTGGGAGCTTGGAAATGCAAATATTGTGATTCTTATGGTGGGGCAACTATTGTTGGAGGACTGTTAGGCCCAGGAAGTAAACTGTATTTTGACCCACCAACTGATGATGAAAATTGGGAAGGCCCCTTTGCCAACAGGACCTGGGCTTTGAAAGGGCATTATTGGATTTGTGGCCAACATGCTTATTGCAGGTTACCTCCAAACTGGTCAGGGATACGTTATGTAGGGTATATTAGACCATTGTTCTTTCTGCTACCACAAGTTCAGGGAAATCAGTTAGGAATCATGGTATATGATGATCTAATTAGAGAAAAGCAGTCAATTGATGCAGCCCTGGCTGGAGGAAGCACCCAAAAGTGGGGAAAAGATGAATGGCCACCTGAGCAAATCATACAACACCATGGACCAGACACTTGGAATCCAAATTAATTAATATCAGGTGCCAGAGAACCCATTTATAATTTAAATCAGATAATTAGGTTACAAGGTGTCTTTGAAATAATAATCAACCAGACAGCTACAGCTCTTGACCTTCTTGCTGACCAATCCACTCAGATGAGAAATGCAATATTTCAACATCGGATGGTATTAGAATATTAGCAGAAGAAAGGGAAGTGTGTGGAAAATTAAAAGACTCAAACTGCTGTTTGCAAATAGATGACAATGGAAAAGTGGTGAAAAAAACAACAAAGGGAATAAGAAAGTTAGCTCATGTACCAGTCCAAACATGGAAAGGATGGGAATGGGACGTTTTGATGGTTATCTGGTGGACTGTGGGTCAAACGAATGCTTTCTTTTCCTTTTATGTGCTATAGCAACTCTCATATTTTTACCATGCATGATCCCTTGCTTAGTACAACTTATTCAACTTATGATCAAGGGGATGCAAGTAGTAGCTGTGCCTACTGATCCAGAAATGGCTACTAAAGGACAGAAAATGATGTCGCTGCAAATAATGGCAAAACCAGAAAAGACCCAAAACCAGAAAATTAAGTCACTGATAACTAAAGTTTTTAAAGATAATTATTGAGAAAATAAGAAGAGGAGGGATTGAAAGAAATGAGAAGGAGGTGTCTTTACAAACGAACTGTGGGTCTGCTGGTAGATAAAGCCAGATATTGATAGGTGAAAGAAGCAATGGGGGGAACAATAAATTCCAGAGGAATTCCACTTATTGACACAGACTGTTATTTACCCAAGGCTGTGTAAATAGGAGGCTGTGTCCTCTAACAATTTGAGAGACCACATGGGAATTGCCCCATGTCCTCACCTTTTATTAGAATAAGGTTACAGGACTCCTCTGTCTCCTTTTTGGACATAAACTTCTGGTCTTTGTGGATTAATTTTCCTGACAATTACAACTCTGAGTGCTGTAGTTTTTTTTCAGAATTCTTGATGCAACATATACAACAGCCCTGTAACACACCTAATGACCTTCTGTGGTAGAGCTATGAGTTCACATTAATTTGTCAAAGTGGTCTGAATTATAAACAAAAACTTTCCTTTGATCTAAATTTGATAGAAATTTTAAAGTGTCAAATTACCAACAAAAGATTTCTCTGTAAAATTGCACAGAACTGAAAGACTTAATCACATTAAATAGTTGAAAGACTGTGAAGTAAACTACTCCATAAGTTAGGAAATAGCTAATTGCATCCAAATCAGGGAGAATTCCTATTGAGAAAATGCATATAGTAGCAAATAGGTACTTCCCTGAATTGGAGATTCTTCCTGCTTGACCTTATGAGCTATTATGTCAATTACATGAACAGGTCTGTGTCTGTTACACATTCTGTGTTCATAGAAAGCTATTTTGCCTTGCCAGAGCTGAGGCTTCAAGGGAATGGGGATAGGAACTGGGTTTGCTCTATCTGGAGGGAACAAAACTGAAAAGTGCTGAGGAACATTAGTGGGTTGTAATGGTATTTCAGATCAAAGGTGGAAAGTATTAAATCTTCCTTATTTTTCAAGCACGTGCAGTGTGCTCTGACATAGCCTGTCTGTTACTGATAATTTTTACCTGATAACTCTCATCTGTGTATACAACTTGGGAAAAAGGCAGACAGATCAGAGATCAGAGAACAAAGTACTTCTGGAGCTGCTTGTGATTGTGAGAACTTTCCTAAAAAAATATGTTTCTGCAAAGTCTTGGGATTTTTATGTTGCAAACATCTTATCCCTAGGTATATCAAGAGCAGGTATGTCTACATCATAGGCTGCTGTGTTGTTTGGACAGTTGGAAGTAGACTAGACTCAGCAGTGCAGCACGTGACACTAGTTAATTTACTCTGTTTCTCAGAGCAACAAGAGAATAAATTAAATAGTATGGAGCTTCATTAATTAAGTACCTAAACTAGCTTAGAATTTCTGCACTGTCTGCAAACCCAGTTTACAAACTGGTCACTTCGGGATACAGCCTTTAGCCTCCCAAATTCTCAGGATGGGACACACTCTGGGGCATTATTGCAACTGAGTGTCACTGTGATGTACACCATTCCTCCAGTAGATCAATATTCTATATAGTAAGTATGGCAGATGCCATTTGGCCAAAGGCAGAAACATGTGATTCTAAAGTTAAAAGCATGAATCTTTATAGCCTGGGATCAAGTTGAAAACGGCCTAATTCCCACTTCTGTGTACTGGGACAAAAAATAAACACTAAAAATGGAATAGATATTCCATTGTACATAAAACACTTCAACTTTTAGGTACAATATCCACTGCAAAGTAAATTTCACTTTCTCTGTTTAACCCACAGCAGGCAATCAACAGAAGCAAGGTTTGTAGGCTTTGACATTTTGTTTTCTGCTTCAGACACTTAGGATGCAAGGTGTTAGCATAACTACTCCACACCAGCACTTAGGAAGAGGCTCAATACGGAGTGAAGAGTAGGTCACAAATCCGGGTATTAATTGGCCGCAAAGTAATGTTTCCGCACAGTATTCCCGGCCCCGGAACAGGACTGCAAGTCGCAGCAGTCACAGACAAGCTGATTCAGACAGGCGCGGCATGGCGCCCAAACCAGGGGACGTCCGAGGTACCTTGGCTCCAGCCGACCTCAGGGCCCCCGGGACTCCCGCTCACCTCGCCCCGTGACGAGCAGCTTCTGCTGGCCGAGGCTTCCCCGGGCGGGCGGCGAGGTGAGGTGATGCGAGGACAGCAGCCGGGGCCACGCCCCTCAAACCTAAGCTCCGCGGCGGGCGTCCAGCGCCCTCTCCAGGCCGGGCAGGCAGAGCGCCTTCGCTAGCCAGGGCGGGAGGCCGCGGCACCGCTGGAGGCGGGGTCCTGACACTACCTCCTCCGCCCCAGTTAAGTCCTGCTGATCTCTCCGTTTCTTCGCTCCCTGCCTATCTTCGGCTAGAACTCGGCTGCTGCCATTGGCTTAGCGGCCTCATCCGGGCACTCGGCGCAACGCTATTGCTCAGCTCGATCGTCCCAATATGGCGGAGGTGAGTGGGGAAAGCGGGTTGGGGGTGTCGGAATTCGGCTGGTTCCCTGTGGGGTCCCGCTGCTGGCGGGCCTTCTTCACCCGCCTCACCATCCCCTTAAGGCGCTTCTGGGACGGCTCAGTGACGCGGGGTGGCCAGCGAGGCGACCTGCAACGCCTGGTCACTGGGAGCCTGCGCGACTAGGCCGCACGGCGGGTGCCGCGCAGCACGGGTCCCGAGTTCGCCGCCCGCGGGCGGCCGACAAGCCGTGGCCAGGCGCGCGGTCGCCGCACCGAGCCACGGAGGGCGCAGAACGGGCCAGTGGCGGTGCCGCCGCAGCGCGGACGGTGGAGAAACCCTTGGCGGGAGGGAGAAGAAGCGAGCCCTGGCCTGGCAGCGGGGAAGAGGCTGCTAGTCCGGCTCTCTCTGCCTGCCACTGTCATGTTCCGCCGGGGTCGGAAGGAGTGGGAGTGCCGGGTCAGGCGAGGCTCCTTGGGGGACTTTTGCCAGAGGAGGAGGAAAAAAGGAGAGAGATAGGCAGGGAACGAGCGAGAGAAGGAGGGATAGGAGAGGGTGAACACGATGGAGGGGCGAATAGGGCGGGGCCTGGCGGGGGAAGGGAACAGGTCCGGGAGGGAGGGGATGGGAGGGGGCATGAAATGGAGACTCCCTACCTGCTGCTGGGTTGGACGGAGCCCGTGTCTCACCTCACTCTTTTCTCTCCCTGCAGGCTTCCTTTGGGAGTTCGAGCCCAGGTTCGTCTTTACCCACCTTCTGCCCCAGTACCTAGCCTGCTGCCTGCATGCTGCTCTCTCCTTCCTCCTCCTTACCTAACTTACCTTCTGTTGCCTCGTAGCTGTCCTAATACGTCATGTAACTAACTGCCTGCCTGATTTTTAAGAGAAGGTGTGCTCTGGGGAGTTCTTCCCTTACCTCTGGTCGCAGTTAGTAATTGGCTGCTCAGAACCCAAAATGAAAATAAAGTTTTCTAGTATTTTTAAGACAGCATCTCAGTAAAGCCATGTAGCCTGGAGAGAGATCACTTCTGCTGCTGCTAATTGCAGGGTTGTGTAAATTTTTGATTTCTTGATAATATCAGAAAACATTTTAAATCATAATGATATTTAATTAAGGTTTTAACTACTGTTAAGGTTCTTTGGAATATTTACACAAGGAAGCCTATTTAACATCAGCAGGGCTACTCCTGAAAAATATTTGGGAAATGCATTTGCTTCTGTGTACCTGCTCTTGGCACTGGCTGAGCTCTAGTATGTAAGAACTAGAAGGGGAAACCAGGGGTGAAAGAGAAATATCCTAGTCTGGTTTTTTCCTCCATCATGAAAGTCTTAACAAAGTGAACACTAAAAAACAAAACAACCCTGCATTTCAGTAATTTTCATTGTAGAACACTGACATTGCTGTACAGAATATTTGCATCTTAAAAACTTGTTGAATATAGTGCTTTCTAACAAATGCACTCAAAATAACAACAGTACTTTTTTATGACTTATGAGTATCCTCTTGGGTAATGAAAAAGTGTCTGTTGGACCACAGAGCTGTCATAATGACTTGTTAATTACTGTGATCCATTAGAAATGTTTTGTTATTTCTGGTATATTTCCCTCTATATTTCTTGAAACTGCTATGTTTGTTCTCTTTTAGATCAATTACTAAGAATTAAATTAGTTTTAATAAAAGATCTCATCCGTGAGACTAATCTGAAGTGAGTCTTGCTGCTTATTTTGCTGTTGTTAGGAAACTGGTTTGCAACCTAAGTTAGCTGTTAATCAGTAAAAAGCTATGCTAGTTACCATAAAAATAATATAAATAGAATCTGAGTCTATAAATCAGTGTCTTGCAGCATCTGAAATCTTGTGACATGTGGATCTTATACTTTAATGATGATTTCCAGGATCTTTAAAACAAGCTTTTATTCAGTAAAATATTAATTTGTTATTGTACTTTCTGAAACTTTGTTTCAGTAGTTTAGATACTTTTCCCAAGTACTCTATACTGCAAGAGAGAAAACTGCACCTATTACAATACAAAAAGGGAAGGCCAGCTAAAATAGTTGAATTTGTCAGGTAGTTAAGAATTTGTTCCATTTATTCCACTGAGAGTTCTAACTATGTATGTAAAGACTCATGCAACCTTATTTTTTTCTGTGTTGTAATTTCATATGTTGGTATAGAAAAAAAAAATACTCAAATTAGGGTTTTTTGATAGTTGGCTCTTTATCCTCTGAGGATCATGACTTTGACCCTTCTGCTGAAATGCTGGTACATGATTATGATGATGAACGAACTCTTGATGAAGAGGAGGAAATGATGGAAGAAAACAAAAATTTCAGCTCTGAAATTGAAGATTTAGAAAAGGTAAGAGTGACTTGCTCTCTCCTAAATGTCCATATATGTTGTAGCTTTTTAGTGAAGACAACACTCAACCTGTTCTTTAGTTTGTATAGCATAGTGCAATTTTCTGCAAAATACCTTTGGAGTTGTTTTTTTTTTTTAAAGAAAAAAATATCAGGTTTGGTTAGGATGTAGCAGTGCTTCCTCACAAAAAGGCTGACATTAGCTTCTCAAAGTTATTAGTGTTAAGTTCAGATTGGTCTTTTTCATTTAATAACTTCTTCACTTTGGAAAAGAAATTACTGAAGCAAATTTTAAAGTCTTATTATCTAATATCACTTGTCACTTCTAAGTTTTATAAGTTGGAAATAAATTTCAATTGTACCTTAAGTGACAGCTAGCTGTGTTTCATTCTGTTGGTCAGATTTTGGTTTTCCAATCTGGAAGCGCAGTCCTGTTTTACACATTTTTCACATTCATTTGCTACATAAATTGTAGTTCTGTATCTCAGTTTCATCAGTTTGGCATTTGCTGGGTGTACAAAATAACCAGTGTGCTCCTTGGCTTTTCCTATTCCTTTTTGCATTCTTTAATTACATGTTTTTTCTGTTTCTACATTTTGTTCATCTGTGTCAGTGCATCACCCATTTTAAATGCCTGCTGAATGCTAAATAGCCAGAAACTGATGCTGCTTGCATTACCATTCAGTGACCCACTTACACCACTCAGCATAACTGCAGATTTTGATCAACAGACTTCCAGTGTAATTTTTAGCATTAAATAGGAGGCTGTGCTTTTGTAGTCCATTTAAAAACAAATTTTCTTAACTTCTGGGGTTTTTGTTTGTTTTGGTTTTGCCTTGCTACCTTTTACAGTTATATTTTTGCTAATTATGAACTTGCAATTATAATAGCAAAGCAGCTTGCAAGTCTGGTGGTTGAAATGGAGTTGGTACTCCACAAAATTATCTTATTGCTTCTATAAAATAAGGAAAAAGAACTGAGAGCCACTCAAATACTTTAGTACTTTATGTCCCAATCCTGGAAAGACTTGGACATGAATTTGCATTTATCCATTGTGAAAAGTCTTTGCAGGACTAAGACCTTAGTTGATTAAAGAAAACAAGTAGCTTAATCAGTGTATAAGTTCAACAAGAAATTTTTTAAGGTAATATAACTTTTAAAGGTATAAATTATTAGAAAGTATTCCTAATTATTTGATAACTTGAATCAGGTAACTAAAGAAAATTTCCACAGTTTGTTTTATTAAATGTGTTAGGATGCAAGTATGATGATATTTAGTAAAATAGTTTGATCAAAAGCTGTTGGAAAAAAGAAGTTCTAAACTAAGCCTTTCTCTTGATTTTTGCTTCTGTATCATTAGCTGTTTTTCTCCTATTACTTTCTGTACTGGTCTTGTCTGGGAGAGTTAATTTTCTTGCTAGTAATTAGTATGGGGCTATGCTTTGGATTTGTGCTTAAACAGTGTTGATAACACACTGATGTAGTTATTGCGGAACAAAGCTTACACAGAGCCAAGGCCTTTTCTGCTTCTCACACTGCCCTGCTGCTCAGGGACTGGCTGGGCATTGGTCAGTTCATGGTGAGCAATTGTTTTCATTTGGATAACTTGTGTTTCTTGGGTTTTACTTCCCCCCTCTTTTTATTTTTTTCTTTTCCTTACAATTAAAAAAAAAATTATGTCTTTTTAAACATTAAACTGTCTTTATTTTAACACACAAGTTTCTTTTTCACTTATCCAATTCTCTTCCCCCCATCCCATGGAGGAGGGAGGGAGGGAGCAGCTCTGTAGTGTTTAGTTGCCATCCAGGGTTAAGACACAACAGGGCACAAATGGTTTGAGTTAACAGATTTGACTATAACATTAGGAAGAATTTACATCTGTTAACATTTGCTGGTCATTATATTGATTTATCTGTTCTTGACATTAGCTTGTCTGATCTATGCCATCCTCTCTTTTTTTGCTGTATGTGTTCAAGATTGGCATTGGATTTTGCAGTTTGCTAATGCTCTGTAGTGCTTAGTGATGTTTTGCCTGCAAGATATATTATTAAAATACTGGCCTTGAGCTTAATCTGGTATTTGGGCTCTGTACTGAAGATTAATGTACTTCAGGTACCATCTCATGGAGACGATTAACAATTATACTTCTTCCTCTGAGAGATTTTTTTTTGTGGAGGTAATACAGAATGGCACCTTCACCACCACCTTTTGTCATGTTTTCTCCCTTGTTACAATAACTCTTCAGTATCTTGAACATCCTTCAGTAGTCTAAATGCTTCTATTTGTATTTCTTAGGAATATTACTTCAGCTTTTCATGAGGTTAAGAAGCTATTTAGGAATAAGACCCAGGCCCTGCAGCAGTGTGGTTATGAGTGGCAAGGCATGTATATGGGACAATATGAACAGGTGTCTAGAAAGGTTTACACCTCCAATGGTCTGAAACTTCACTCCTGAACAAGTGTGGAATCCTGATGAAGTGATAGAATATATGGGGGGAAAGAAAAAGATGCCCTGGCTATTCCAAAGAGGCAGAAACAATGGAAGCAGAAGTCAACTCGTTTAGTAAGAGATGAAGAAGCTTCTAACAGGGAGCAGGAGAGCAAATCAGAAGAGGCAGCCTCAAAAAGAAATATTAGCAGTATATGAAGGAGTTCAAGCAGCTTCAGAAGTAGTTGGTACTGACGCACAGCTCCTTTTGGCACCTCAATTTCCTGTGTTGGGCTGGATGTTCAAAGGCAGGGTCCCCTTTACACATCATGCAACTGATGCTACGTGGAGTAAGTGGGTTGCACTGATTATACAGTGGGTTTGAATGAGAAACCCCAACCACCCAGGAATTCTAAAAGTGATTGTGAACTGGTCAAAACTTCAGTGTTGCCAAAGGAGATGACTCGGGCTCAAGAGTCTCCACTATATAGTAAACTACCAGAAAATAAAAAGCAATATGCCCTGTTTACAGATGGATCCTGTCATATTGTAGGAAAACATCAAAGTTGGAAAGCTGCCATGTGGAGTCCTACATGACAAGTTGTGGAAACTGCTGAAGGAGAAGGTGAATCGAGTCAGTTTGCAGAGGTGAAAGCCATCCAGCTGGCTACAAATATTGCTGAACAAGAAAAATGGCCAATACTTTTATCTCTGCACTGACTCAGGGATGGTGGCAAATGCCCTGTGGGGGTGGTTGCAATGACGGAAGCAGGATAACTGGCAGTGCAGAGGTAAACCCATCTGGGCTGCTGCATTGTGGCAAGATATTGCTGCTTGGGCAGAGAACCTGGTTGTGAAGCTATGTCATGTAGATGCTCATGTACTCAAGAGTCAGGCCACTGAAGAACATTGAAACAATAAGCAGGTGGATCAGGCTGCTGGGATTGAAGTGACTCAGGTGGATCTGGACTGGGAACAGAAGGGTGACCTATTTATAGCTTGATGGGCCCATGGCACATCAGGATATATAGGAAGGGATGCAGCATACAAATGGGCTCATGATTGAGAGGTCGACTTGACTTAATGCCACTGTAGAGGTTATCCATGAATGTTAAATGTATGCCATGATCAAACAAGCCAAGTGGCTGAATGGTGGTGGGAAGCCACTGCTCTGGGACTAGCTGGGCATCAGTTGGTGGTAAGCAATTGTTTTCATTTGGATTATTTGTCTTTCTTGGGTTTTATATACCTCTTTCTTTGTCTTGTTGTGGTTCTTTTTTCTCCTATTTTCCTTGCATTAAAAAAAAAAAAAGTTTATTTTTAAAGATTAGACTATCTCAACTCATGAGTTTCTTTCTCACTTTTACCATTTCAATTCTCATGTCCACACTGGGGAGGAGTGAGTGAGTAGCTGTGTGGTACTTAGTTACTGCTTGGGGTTAAACTACACCACCTTCTCTACAGTAATTATAAAATGTATTGTGCAGAAGATGGAAAGGAGGGATAAAAGATTGCTACATTGATTTATTTCTGTGGTGTTTTAGACACTTTGCAGCTGTAACTATATAGGACTAAAGTTTTCAGGTTTTTCTGCATTTCTTGTAAGGGCGTTGTTAATGTTCCTAGTCTATCTTCTGTCTTGAAGAAATATAGGCAAATCATGTTCTACAGTGTGAATCAGATAAGGAGCAAATTTTTAATAATTACTCTTTAGTTTCATCCACTAAATGGTTTTCTTCAATAGTTTAATGTGACTTCATTATATTGCCAAGAGACACAGTTATGAATTATTTCAGTCTCATGCCTGAAAATATTTTAGATTTTTAATCAAGATTCCTGCTTTCAATTAAATTTTTCTTGTTTGTTTTTTACTTTTGTTTTTCAAAATACGTCTTATCCTTTTAGGTCTGAACTGTTTACAAGTATTTGGCAATATGTTGAAATGTTTGTAAATCTTCTTGTATTAGGAAGGAAACATGCCGTTGGAAGATTTGCTGGCATTTTATGGCTATGAACCCACAATTCCAGTTATGGCTGGTTCCAGTGTGGATAGCTCTCCAAGCGAACTTGCAGATGAGCTTCCAGATATGACTCTAGATAAAGTAAGTCAGAACTGTTTTCCCCTGTATTACAGTTTAAAAGTAGAAATCCGTGTGACCTTATGTTTCACTGTCTCTTGATGTTATGAAATACATATCTTTGTCAATTTCAACATACAATTAAGAGTTACTGTACTAGTGGTGGACTTGGCAGTGTTAGCTTTATGGTTGGACTCAATGACCTTAAAGGTCTTTTCCAACATAAATGATTCTGTGATTGTACTTTTTAATTCTTTTTCAAAGATATTTAGGATCTGGATTTAATTATAATTATCACACAAATGCATAGCAACTTTAGTGGCATTATATTATTACAATTGAGAAATGAATAAGGTAGTGGTTCTTCTAAAACACATTCAGAGAACTTTAAATAGATTTTTTTTTATTTTATAGAAGTGGGATTTTTTTCTGAAAATTTCTGTATTTTATTTTAATGTATGCAATGTCCAGAAATAATAATTCTGGCTTCAAACATACATGTCATGTATCAAACATTTGTGGATAACTTGAAAAGTGCACTACTGGGTGCTTTGGAATGTTTCTTTCAAATGCATATAATTTATAAAAAATCTCATCTTTGGGGGGTGAGAGATTGTTTTCTGTGCAATTACTATATGTATTGCATTGTTGAATATAGAAACACAAAACTACAGTTTTTATGATTCACAGGCTAACTTTGAATTCTGAGATGAATCTGATTGTTGGCTATAAGGCATGAAACTAGTAGTCTGTATTATAAAATCTGTAGGTAGTAAGTACATGTCTTTTTTTTTTTTAATTTCCATACGTATGATGAAATTATAAACTCCACAGAAAGTATAGTATAATGATGGCTTTGCACATCTGATTCTCATTAGGAGTCACCATTGTGTTGAGGCTACAGAAATGTACTTGGCTTCTTGTCTAATACAGTTCTTTGCCTCCCTAATCACTATAGAGGGGCTCAAGCATGTCTGGTAGTGGAGGAGGCGTGTTCTTGCCCCCCACCCCCCCACTTTATTATCTTTTGTCAGTTATCTGTAATTCTTCTCAGAAAAAATCTATGAAAGTGCCTGGCTTTTGGTTTGAGTTTTTGTTTGTTCACCCATTAGACCCACCCCCCCCCCCCCCGAATTTAAGGGGTATCTGTGATGTAAAGAATGACAGAATTTAAAATGTTTCCACTCACTTTTTTATTTTAAAGCAGTTGGATGAACATCTGAGATTTGATGCATGCAGGGGTTACTACTTGTGCATTTATTTTAATAGAAGACTAGGGGGAAATAAACCTCCGTGTTCAACTCTGAAATGAATGGTTATATTTGTTTTGAGAATTAGGAGTGGATTAGCTTTTTAATAGTTAACAGTCTGCTAAAATTCCTTATGGTAAAATAATTCATTTTAATTAATGAGACTTACAATTTGCTGAATCTAAATGCTCACCAGTTTATATTTAATAGTCTGTCTGAAGTTATGGGTTTTTTTATTTTAATGATACAGGAGGAAATAGCTAAAGACCTCTTGTCAGGTGATGATGAAGAAACGCAGTCCTCTGCTGATGACTTGACGCCATCAGTTACTTCACATGAGGCTACTGACTTCTTTCCTCGGCCATTAAGATGTAGGAAACCTAATTTTATAATAGTACTCATAACGTCTTACCATATATTATAAACTATATAGCTTTCTAGTTTAAAATATCAGAATTGCAGAGTGGGATTGAGAAACAGTGCTTTGCAGGATGTTGTACATGAATATTGTCTTTGGTTGGTATTATTGATTACCTAAAAGATCTATATTTAATATGGTGCTCAAAGCACAAGCACAATTTTTCTAAAAATACAGTAGCTTTTCATAATTAATAGTTAATTTGTGTCAAGGAACACTTGGTAATTTTCTGTGCATTGGTGAATGGCATGAATATGTAACCTGTTCTTTTAAATTAGTGTTTCTCTACTAAAATTTTTGCTGCTACTTTTAAGCCAGTGACTCCTCTATTCAGCCTATGGATGTGAACTGGAATTTGGTTTCTTTGTGATTATTTCCCTTCACATATTCAATGATTTTCCATAGGAGTTCAGGAGCCCGTGTTTTTATATGGGATGGGGCCTATGAACCCATGACCACCAAAATTTCACTACCCATGGAACTATTATGGGAAAGATCCAAGAACCATTGGTTCAATTATCCAACCTTGACAAGATATTCCTCATTGCTCTAACTCTAGTACACCAGTGAACAAATGAACTGCAATAGACAGTGTGGAGGATTTTTATCACAATTTTAATTTGGCAAGTATTTTGACCTTTTCCTGGGGAACTTCATCCCTCTAGAGAAAGGGGATGATAAAGGGCACGTGCTGTCTCAATCATCAGCAATTGTAGCCCTTTGCATGCTGCTGATTGTGTAATGTAAGGCATTTTTGAGAGAGATATAAAAAACTTTAAAAAAGGGCATTATAATTTTTTAAGCAAACCCCAATCTTGCTGGCACTTAAACATTGCTTGTGAACTGTTAATGAATATGACACTGAAAGTGTGGCAACTTTATGGAAAGAATTATTAGCTCCTTCATTTTACTCAGGATTAAGAAACAGTCATCTTTGCTTTCAGCTATTGTGGTTTTTCTATCAGAATGTTGCTCTTTCTCTATTAGAACTTTTGATTGGGCATTTTAACATCAAATATCCACCATGTCAGTGAGGGAAATGTCAGTTTTCTGTGCTGTTGACAGTTCCATCTTTTTTTTTTCTCATCCCTGTCCATTTCTCTTAAAATAACATTCAATTTTAAGATAAACATGTTTAATACAGGCCATTTTGTTAAATTTGGATTCATTGGAAAAAGTAATTGCATATTATTATCCAGGCATATTGCTGTTTCACACATTCATGTTAGCTTCTTGCCTCTTTCTAACAGCAAAAAGAGATAGACTGGTGATTCTAGTAACGACTACAGAAGAGGAGCCTCAGTCTATCATATTGGATATTGTCTTTGATGTTGACGATTCTATTTAGTTGTGATGAAGCTAAAATTAAAACCCTATTTATGAACATGTTATTACTGAAAGTTGAGAATATGTAATAGCTCTTATCAGAACTATAGATTCCATTCTGCTGGGGATAAAATAAAAAAATATAATTACTTCAGAACCCAGAACCACAGAGTTCCAAATTCTAAAATATGAGTTATTCTGTGGAGTACTGTATTTCAATTACTTGGAGTGCTCTACTGTATTTCTTCCTAAGGAAAAAAATATTTAAGAGGAGTAAGCAGTCTTTTGTTATCTTTTGCTTAATCTGTTTCCTGTATATGTACTATATCTTTAGTTCTTGCTGAGGTAGCCTTGTTTAAAGGAATGTTTTGAATGTCAATTAAAACTTCAGATGAAAGGCTTCAGTAGGTAATAAAGACTTACCTTCAACTTTCTTTGTGATTAACCCATGGCTAAGTCATAGCCCTGGAAGTTTTCTGTTTTTCTCATAACTTTTCTATAAGGTGTAAGCATTTATTGAAGAAAATCAATGAAGAAAAATGATCTAATTTCCTTTTGACTGTTAGAAATATTGTCTTAGTTGCAATAATGGTAAATGTTTCAGTTCTGCAATATGCAAGCACCAATGCTTTCTGACTTCATTCTAGTTTGATAGAAATGTAGATCAACAGACTGGTGATGAGTGTCTTCCAGAATAAAAGCAGGGCTCCTTTGAAAAGTAAAGAATATCTGTGTTTGAACTGAAAATTCTTCCTAGCTAAAGCCAACTTATTTGTGTCTGAAGCAAACACTACGTGTGATGGAGATAAGGAATCAGATGGTGAAGACATAGAGGCAGACAATGTTAATTCATCTGAAGATTTGAGAAAGGTAATAACTATATCTTAAGAAAAAGAAAAAGTTAAGAAAACTTTAAAAAATGCATTAAAATTTATAGTACATATCTAAAATAGTACCTTAATTCTGAAATTATCTGCAAAATCCCATGTTAATGGACTTTGTAATACTTCCATGCACAGAATATTAATACCCTTATGATTTTTGTTACATCTTCAGGAAATAAAGGTTGGTTTACAGTATCAGGCTGAAATTCCACCTTACCTTGGCAGATACAGTAATAATGAAAAGGGTAAGTTATTCTGTTTTAGTACTTATATTTATACATAGCAGCTGATGGGAAAATGTTATTTAAATTTATAAGATAAATTCTATGACTTAGTTAAAAAACCAAACCAACCAACCAAAAAACCCCTAGTCAACTGAAGTAATACAACCACATAATTATATCTTAAAAGTGTGATTCTACAACTTTGAGAGAATATTTCTGAGAAGACATAGGAGGGTGGGTTACAGTGTTAATTCTGAAGTATCTAGCAATATTAGGAGGCAACAAACTGGGTCAAGAAGTAAATATTTTCATCAGGATATCATAACTGGGCTATGAACATGTAAGTTTGCATTGAAGATCTTCAGTATTTTTCTTTGCTTCTTTTTTAGCAAGTATGACAGTGTGGGTTACAAAATGGTTATGAAAAACAAAGCAATGGACTATTTGAATTTTCCATAGCATGAGTAGATGTAGATCTCAATATACCTTGTCTTTAAAAAAAAAAAAAGATGTTTTAAGTATGATGGTATTGCTGTGTAAATTTAGGTTAAAAACTGAAATTGTGCCAAAGTAGAAGAAATAACTTTATTTAATAGAGTTTTATATGGAACTTTTAGAAACCTTCACTGGCTGGAAGCATTAGCAAATTAACATCTCTTGTGTTGCTTAAGAAATCTATGGAAGTTTTCTATTTTCTATGATTTGAGCATGATGCTTACTGGTTGTAACAAATAGAAGAGTGAAAATCAGTTTTATCTGAATAGTCCTTTTACTATTTACACATCTTGACTTCTCCTTGGTCAAGAACTAGAGAAGGGCCAACAACCAGAGGATGATCAGGAACGCATTAATCTGACAACTTTCTCTGGAACAAGCTGGTGCAAGAGAGAACCAGAGAGAGTATTGTTCAGTGGCATAGCCAGGAGCAAAGAGGTCTCCCAGATAGTAGAGCCTGAGGAGTTCCTCTTGAGAATATCAGGTATGGATTCCAGAGAAAAGTGTTGGGTTGTCTTGGTTGATAATGGAGATTGAAGCTGAGCTCAGCAATGCTTGGAGAGGGTGGAAGATTCTGTAGAAGCCTCTTTTGTACTTCCTGAAGAGCTTGTGATGGCAAACAGGGGCTTATATTTCTGCTGTGAAGTCCCAGGTACTGAAATTGTGCTAGAAAGCAGTTCTGCTCTTCTATAAACCTTACACTTGTAACATGTCTGTTTGAAAGCTTTCAGTGTTCTTAAGTCATAACAGAACTTTAGGAGGAGATGCAATTTTATTCTTCATTTTAGCTTAATATTCTTTCCTGCAGTTATATGAGAGATTTGAGAATCTTCTTCATCTCTTCTAGTGGAACTGCCATTATACTTGGGTGTGTTAGAATTTAATAACTCTAATTTATATTGCCAAGAGAGTACATAAAGCATTATGTGTAAACACATCTATTGATCAGAGTAAAGGATTTAGTTTAATCTAGAGTTTAAATGTGTGTGTGCATAAACAAGGGTTCAGGCCAACTCTTGAATATTTCCAATATATTTCAAATAAGCTACTTAAGAGGTGCATATATGATTTCAGTATACTATGAAGGAGGACTATACATCCTGATTGCTTGTAAAATAGTTGATAACAGCATTCAGTTGTTAGTGAATGCTAAAAGAAATTACCACATTTAGACCTAGATTTCCATTCTGCTAAGTAAGTTTTAGCAAATTTATTTGAAAATTACCCGTTAGCTGCCACCTCTTTTTTTTTTAATTTTATATGCAGTATTTGAAATTTTAAAGTGCACTTTTTATTGTAAACTATAGCTTATTTGTTGTAAACATCTGAATAAAACAGAGTGGTTTTGCTAGTTTTTTTTATATTAAGATTAATATATATGCATAATTTGACTTGAATCATCTACCTGTCAACAACCTGCTCCTCTGTAGAGATTCTTTCTCAAGAGCCAGTCCCTTATCTCATCCTCATGGAATCTGAATCTCTTCACCATACTACACTGCAGTCTCTCTAAACTAAGGCTTTTTGGGGAAAAAATGAGCTGCAATTTGAAAGTGTCATGACAGTGCTTGATTTTATTACTTCTGTATTCCTGTTCTTTGTGAAATAGCCTTTTATGTTCTAGCCTTAAAAGTGTCACACTTGCCATAAATTAATTCTGTTTTAACAGCCTATGAAAATGAAGACCATTTACTTTGGAAACCTGATGTCATCTCAGAAAATAAAGTTAAAGAATACCTTTTTGAAACCTCCTTAAGAGCAGGAAATGAAAATATGATTGGCAGAATTCCTGAAGGACTACATACACGTGACAATGAACAAGTATATTTTATATCCTGTTCCATTTGTGGCACATTGCTTTGTAATTAATGTGTTCTCTTTCTCTGCCTTGTATTATAAAGGCAGCAATATTTTTTTAATTGGATGCTACTGGGGTCAGGATCTTATTTGTAATTTTAAACACATGCTTAAAATTGAGTATTTGAATGTTGGCAGTGTGATCTATGATGTTTCAAATTGGCATGATGTTGACAAATACAGCTTTTCTAATTATTGCATATAATATTTTACATTTGCTTAATTAAACCTTGCCTTAATATTTGGATGGTTTTGCTTTTGATTATTTTAACATTTTCATCCTGTATAAAGATATAACCTCTTTTTACATTAGATATGTTCACTGAAAGGCTTGTTTCAGAAATTTATATAGGATATTTGGAAATTTTAACTCTTTCTAAAGACTACTTCTATTTTATAGGCACTATATGAACTACTCAAAAGTAGCCATAATGTTAAAGAAGCAACTGAGAGATACTGCTCAAATGGAAAGGCATCTCAGGGTAAGAGAGAGTATCTGCTTTTTAAGAAATATGTCTTTGGAGGGGGTAGAAAACACATGAGTAAGATTCAGATTAATAAGCACATCCCTTTCCATGATGTCTTTAGCACAGATTACTCATAGAATCATAGAATATGCTGAATTGGAAGAGACCCACAAGGATCATCAAAGTCCAACTCCTGGCCCTGCACAGGACATCCCAAAAATCCAACCAAATGCTCCTTGAGTTCTGGCAGCCTTGGGGCCTTGAGCATTCCCTCGGGAGCCTGTTCCAGGGCCCAACCACCCTCTGGGTGAAGAACCTTTTCCTAATATCCAGCCCAGACCTCCCCTGATACAACTTCAGACCATTCCCTTGGGTTCTGTCACTGGTCACCAGAAAAGAGATCACTACCTTCCCCTCCTCTTCCCCTCACAAAGAAGTTGTAGACTGCAATGAGGTCTGACCTCAGTCTCCTCTTCTCCAGGCTGAACAAGCCAAGTGACCTCAGCTGTTCCTCATACGGCTTCCCTCAAGGCCCTTCACCATCTTTGTTGATCTCCTTTGGACACTCTCTAATAGCTTTATATCTTTCTTATATTGTGGTGCCCAAAACTGTCCCCAGGACTCGAGGTGAGGCCACCCCAGTGCAGAGCAGACTGAGACAATCACCTCCCTTTGACTGGCTGGCAATGCTGTGCCTGATGCACTCCAGGACACAGTTGGCCCTCCTGGCTGCCAGGGCACTGCTGACTCATATTCAACTTGCCATCGACCAGGACCTGCAAGTCCCTTTCCGCAGCACTGCTTTCCAGCATCTCATTCCCCAGTCTGTCCGTACATCCAGGGTTGCCCCATCCCAGGTGCACATTCCAGGACTTGCCCTTGTTGAATTTGATACGGTTGGTGATTGCCCAGTCCTCTAATTGGTCAAGGTCTCTCTGCAGGGCCTTTCTGCCCTCAAGGGAGTCAGCAGCTCCTCACAGTTTTGTATCATCTGCAAACTTACTTAGCATCCCCTCCAGTCCTGTGTCCAAGTCATTAATGAAGGTGTTGAAGAGCACAGGGCCTAAGATGGAGCCCTGTGGAACCCCACTAGTGGCAGGTGGCCAGTCTGATGACACCCCATTCACTATAACACTTTGTGCCCAACCATGAGCCAGTTGCTCACTCATCGCATTACATGTTTATCCAGCTGTGGGCTGGACATTTTGTTCAGAAGGATCTTGGGAGAGAGTATCAGAAGCTTTATGGAATCAAAAAAGATTATATCAATTGGCTTCCTTTGATCAACTAGGTGGGTAACCTTGTCATAAAAGGAAATCAGATTTGATAAGCAGGACTTTCCTCTCATGAAGCTGTGCTGGCCATGATGGCTGTGATTGATGACTGTGTTGTCCTTCAGATGTTTTTCAATAATTCCCATTAGGTATATAACTCAGATTAGGTATAATCTGACTGTTGGTCAGATGGAGATGTCTGCTAGAGAAGTTTGCAATTTCTATAAAGGTTGCAGGATCAAATTTTACATCTTTTCTTTCCTTCTTTTTTCCATTTTTTTTTTGATTTTAAGAATGATACAGACGAAGGAGAAGGGGGGGAGTTCTAATTTTGCTCCCATAAGGCAGTTCTCCCTCACATTACAGTACCGTTTTGAGATAATGATCAATTATAAACTAATGACATTTATACAAGAATCAGAACATAGCTGATAATATGAGTGAGCCCCACTCTTCATCACTGTGCTAACATTGTGCTATGTCAACCCTAAACTTTGTTCTACTGTATAATCGTCTAGGTCTATGGTAGAGTGTGGAGAGTTTTGCTTGAGTTTACAGTGGAAAACAATTTTGTTTGTCCCTAACTTTATTATTCCCTTAAATAAAAATCAGTGCATAATTTAGCAAAGAGTTATTTGTCCTGTAGTTTGACACATGTTCCATAAAGCAGAAATGGCCTATGAGCCCTGGTATAAGTTTGTATTCTGGCAGACATTCCTTACTCAGACCTGAATCCAAGGGGAAATTGAATGTTTCTGAGTTAGGTACTCTGAAAGCTTAAGTATTGAAGATAAAAGTGAAGGGAACAATAAGGACTATCAGAGCAGTGTTTCAGAAAGCTCTTTTATGAGAGATTGTGTGTCGGAGACCCAAATTCTGTCTTAAGGACTAGTGCTCATCTTCTCCCAGGCCCCAAGTCAGATGGGGTTTATATCCTCATTAAAAATGGTAGAGGATGATAATACTGTTGATGCCTGTCTCTTAGAATAATCATTGTGCAATGATCTATACCCACTGAAGTTCACTGCTATTCTCAATATGCATTGAAAATCTACATCTCCCAAGATAATTTCATAACAGTGAGACTTTACATGCAGATCGCCTCTTTGAAGCTTGAGAATTCTGTAGTAAGGAGTACAAAATTAATGGACTTGTAGTGGAATGATTATCACTTTCATCTGAAAGGAGCAAGGTCTTTGTTCCAGTGTCTGCTTCCAGAAATGCTTTGAAATGTGATTGTTGGTTGGTTTTTGTTCTCCACCCTCATTGGCTTTAAATGACAACTAACCAGATCACTACTATGAATGTAAGATGCCTGAAATATCCCTCCTTTATTATATATAGACACAAAGCCATAATCAAGATAGGGAAGCAACAATACTTGAGACAAAACTGACCTACTCAAATAGTTTGAGCTACTTTGTTTTAAAGCTTTTATTCCTTTGTAGTGTGTTTTGTTTTGTTTGTGAAGCTAAAATTCACTTCTGTCTTTAAAAAGTCAGAGGTTGTTCCTTCACTCTTTTGTTCCAACAGTCACTGTTTGTATCTGATGCAAGAAGGAATATTCAGAAAAATAATGATGTTAACAAATCTTGGGGTTTTCTTTTATGACAAACTTCCTAAGAAATAACAAATAAAGTCTTTTGAATGTCCTTTGCCCTCCAGGGTGAAATACTTCAGTAATCAGACTCTTTTATGAGTCTTTATAAGCAGGAATACTAGATTTCAGGTAGGATATCTTTACATTAGAGGAAAGAACATGGGTCAAAATAACTGAACTGTTGCATTTTTTTTAGAGTGTGTTTGGATGTTCAGGCATTAGCAACACAAAGATTAGTGAGTGAAAATAAGTTTATCATGCTACTTTTGCAATTGTCTAGAAGAGATGACAGCATGGACAGAAGAAGAATGCAGAAGCTTTGAACATGCACTTCTGATTTATGGGAAAGACTTTCATCTCATACAGAAAAACAAGGTTAGTATTTTACAGTTAAATGGAAGAATTGGTAGATGATATGATGCTGAATGTTTGTAAAAGCAATGCTTTTTCAGAAACTATGCAAGAGTGAAATAAGAGCCAACATATTAAAACCAGCTTGGTGTTTCCATGCTGATTTTGCCTTTGATGCCATTAGAAAAGTAGGTGTTGCAACATGAGTCATATTATCTTTGAAATCAACTCATGTTGATATTGCTTCCATATATGCATTTATGTTAAAATTTAGATTAAATGTCTGCCTCTCCTAGAGGTGTATTATTTTCATACCATGTCTGTGAGAGGGGAAAATACATCTTTAATTATTTTTGTCACTCAGAAGATGTAATTCTACAGAAACGGGCTTAGCTCTTTGTGTTCTCAGAAAGTGTAGTCATCCATCAGTACTCTGGTTTCTGACCAACAAAGGAGTTCTAATCTTGATCTGAATTGCTTCTGATTAACTCCCCTGTGCCTGAAGATTAGGAATTGGGCTTTTTTTTTTATTAAGTAAACGTACCATTTGGTACAGTTACCAGTATGTGTGTTTCCAAATTTTCTGTACATGTCCTGTATGTTTTGATACCACCTTGAGGTTTCATACTGGTTGTGACTGGGATAGAGTTAATTTTCTTTATAGTAGCTAGTATGGGCTATGCTTTGGACTTGTGCTGGAAAGTGTTGATAAGACACTAATGTTTTAGTTATTGCTGAGCAGAGCTTATGTAGAGTCTAAGCCATTTCTCCTCAGACTATCCTGCCAGTGAGGAGGCTGGGGGTGCACAAGGAGTTGGGAGGGGACACAGCTGGGACAGCTGACCCCTACTAACAGGGGGGTGTTCCAGACCATATGACATCCTGCTCATAATAAAACTGGGGGGTGAAGGTTGGTGGGTGGGGGCTGCTGTGGCTTGAGAACTGGCTGGGCATCAATTCGTTGATGGTGAGCAGTTGGGTTTTTATGCATTGCTTGTTTTTCTTGGGTTTTATTTTTCTCTTTTTTAGCAATTTTTTTTTAAATTAGTAAACTGTCTTTATCTCAACCCACGAGTTTTCTCACTTTTGCCCTTCTAATTCTTCCCCCCCCATCCCACTGGATGGGGGAAGTGAGCAAGCAGCTCTGCAGTGCTTAGTTGCTGGTGGGGGTTAAACCACAACAAGTCTTTTCTTTAGGAGACTGGTGCTTTTGTTGTATTTCAGGTAAACTTTATAGGGTTGTGGTTGCTGTTCAACAAGTCAGTTAATCCCGTTCAACACTTAGCTTAACCTGTCCAATGCTAAATATCTGGGGGGTTCAATTTTTAAATGGACCTTACCCGTAAACAGTAATTCACCAGCGATACAAATAAATAATTTCAAAATCTTTTTTTCCAAAGTGCTACGAAGCTAATGAGTTGGTCTGTCACTATGGACCAGAATTTTCCAAGTACCCAATGTCTTTTCTGCTTCACTTCTGTTGGGTCATTCAGTTGCTTAGTATTTTACTTCTTAACAGAGTCTGTCCCATAGTTTAAAAAATTGCTATGTAAGTTATGAATTTAAATGCTTCAGATGTAGATACAGTTTCAGTCTAGTTTAAAAAACCAAACCTAAACAACAATAATGCATACAATAGAACAGATGTAGTAATTATTTAGAATAGAATATACTGTTTCAGTTGGATGGGACCTACAACGATCATCTAGTCCAACTGTTTGACCGCTTCATGGCTTGCCAAAAGTTCCAGCATGTTTCTAAGGGAATTGTCCAAATGCCTCTTAAACAATGACACGCTGAGGCATCGACCACCTCTCTAGGAAGCCCATTCCAGTGTTTGACCACCCTCTCGGTAAAGAAATTTAAAACTCTAGATCTCTTTTTCAGATCTTCTGATTTAATTTGTTTGTTACAGATACTAGAACAGTAAAAGGGACAATATTGCAGGAATATGGGGACTGGGGAGATGACAAAACATAATGCTTTGCATTTATCTTGTCAATTCTTCTTGCCTTCTTTTAGGTAAGAACCAGAACAGTTGCTGAGTGTGTGGCTTTCTATTACATGTGGAAAAAGTCAGAACGTTATGATTACTTTGCTCAGCAAACAAGATTTGGAAAGAAGAGGTATAACCATCATCCTGGAGTTACGTAAGTAAAATGTCCCTGGAATATGTTTTCTGTTGCAAATTGTAAATGTAAAAGATAAGGTTTTCTTCCCATCATTGCAGTGTAAAGCTGCAGTGGCTATGGCAACTGAGAATAAATCCATCATCATTTTTAGGCCTTGTTTTCCTGTTAACCTATTATGAACGCCATATTCTTAAAGGGACTACATGGATCGTTTGGTAGATGAAGCAGAAGCTCTTGGTGGAGCAGTACATTCTTCAGCCTTAACATCTAATACTCGAACAGAAAGTATTCCTGATCAACAGCTAAGCATTCTGAACTCTATCACTGCCAATGAGTTGACAGGTAAATCAAAGGAAAAAAACCAAAGAAAACCCACAAACTTTTTGTTGTAACTATATAAACAACTATTTCATTTACATTTTATGTTCATCTGTTTTCCAGCACTGACAAACACTGTAGCTACAGTCTGTCACACTTCGTCTGTGAACTGCCTGGATGATGCCTTCCCTCCTATGGACAGCTTACCCCGAGCACCGGTAGTTAATCATGTGCCTGTTGGAACAGAAGAATTGCTTAACTTGCCTAGCAGTGGTGAAAATGATTGTTTTAATTTATTTGAGACTGGCTTTTATCACTCGGAGTTAAACCCAGGGAACATGTGCAGTGAGGAGACAGAAAGACCTGCAAAGAGACTGAAAATGGGAATTGCTGTCCCAGAATCCTTCATGAATGATGTCTCTGTAAATAACCTTGGTGTGGACTTTGAGAACCACACACACCATATTGCTAGTGCCAAAATGGCTGTTTCAGTGGCTGACTTCAGCAGTCTATCTGCAAATGAGACAAATGGTTTTATAAATACCCATACTCTTCACCAACATACTGCCCTTCACTCAGAATGACTGTGGAAAACTAAAGAGTGGGTACTTTATGCAGTAGTAGTAAACTTGATGGGAACTATCAGGTTTGCTTAATCTTTCACTGGAAGTTTGAACTTTGACATCAGTGATGTCTTTTTATGTATAGAACTATATCTTGATTTACCAAGAGTAATTTCGTTTTTCAGTCCATAAATGTGTAAATGTTTGGCAGAGTTTGGAACTAAGAGAACTCTGGTTCAGCTTTAGACTCTGCTTCAAATTTATTTTAAAGCCTGTAGAGAGAGGCCACCATTTCAAAACCAGCACGGAAGTTCTGAACTGATCGGAGTGGCTTTTTAGTCAAAGTTACTTTTCCCATAATGGATGCAGTGTAATAACAGTGTTTACAGGTACTGTTCCTGATCCCTGCTCAATGTAGCATTTTATTTTAATTTTTTTTTTTCTTATAAAGGTAGGGATGGATTTCTTTAACTTAAACTGCACAAACATACAAGGATGCTTTTTAAATGGAACCTTCTCTCATGTGATACTAAACTAGAGCACTTCAGTTTAAAAAAACCCAGCAATTTCATCTTGGTGGAAGCTAGCACAAGGGACATAACATGAATAAATTATGAAGACCTACACTTGGAGGCTGTTGCAAAATTATAGGCCGTGGCTACCTTACACAGAAGTAATTATGCTGCCAGAGGTATCTGTGTACTTTAAACTTACTGGCTTAAACAGATATATTTTAGGCTATTGTATTCAAATGAGTTTTGTCCACAACTTTGAAGATTAATGCACCTGTGTAACTAAACTTTCCTAAGATAGCTGATGTATAAAGCTACAGTCTGCACACCTTAGGATTTACCACTAAACAGTCTGTATTTTAGAAGACTAATTGTTTGGAGCACTGCAGTTCAATGTGTTACAGTTTTGAGGGGCTATCTAGTTTATATAGAAGTAGTAGAACCTTGAAGTATGTATTTGAAAGTTTTTTTTCAGTGTGGATTGCATTTATTTGTTTAGCAAGTCATTAGCTCAAAAATAGCACTTCACTACTTTTGATCAAATAGAAAAGGATGAGTAAAAATGTCTCCCATAAAAGCAACTATTTAAACTCAATAAATTTTTATTTTGACCATTGAGTGCAATTTAGCCATTCATTAAGTTTTCTTTAAAATGTTAGCTCTAATTCTTGTGGGAGAACATCAGTAGGATTGCCCCTTTCCCTCCATACTTTTTCTTTGCATTGATCATATTACAAATTTAATTGCCACAAACTTGTTTTGATTATTGAAGTGATTAGGCTTGCATTGTTGATATTTGTAGTAGTTGCTTCAAGGTTATGCTGAGTAATTAGAAAGTAGTGACCTTAATATTTGAAAGGGAAGAGGGTATTTATTATGCTTACTGTGAATTGCATTGACATCCTGAGTTGTGGATGCAGTGTATGGAGTTTTTTAACAGCACTGCAATGAAGAGTAAAGCATTTATGCAACAGCACATTTATCATATTAAAACAAATTAGTTTGTCACAGTGGACAAAAGTAAAGATAATTTTGTAATCAGTTCTTATCTTATGCATCTGAAATATGGAATTCTAGTAAGTACACAATAAATAATGGATAGACTTGGCCTTGTGTTGTATTCTGACATTTTTAGCCAAGTTGTCAGCTTCTTGCTGCTGTGTTTTTTGCTGAACTGTGTACCTTGTTTTTCTTTATGAATCAACATATTTTATGTAATTTTGTAAAATACTGGTCATAATCCTTCATTGTTATACATTCAGGTCTATGGGTTTACAGTGAGTGGCTGGTCTGTATAAAAATCATTACACAAAGATGACTGAATGTTTATAACAGTTGTGTTTAAATGAACATGCCCATTCTCATTAGCTGATGCTGTAATATATTAAATTTATCTATGCATTGCTGGGCTCTTAATGTAGACAAATACTTGTCTAAGACTTGGGTTGTCAGCAAGTTGAATGGACACTTTAGTTATTTAATAAAGACTTTTGACCAAAATTCAGAAAATTATGGGAGAAAAATTAATTTCAGCTAGTCTAATAGATTTTTAAATGCTGATCTTATTTAGCTTGTTGGCTAGCTAGCTGTTATTGTTTACTTTTAATTCCTTGTTAAAATGAGGCAATAATTTGCAAGATTTTGTAAATATGTAATTGTTCATATCTTTTTAGATATCTATTTCAATATTTTCTGACTACTTGTGTGTATAGTAACATTTTTGTGCATGCTTGATGTGACATTCATAAATTTGTACCATGATAACTTTATCCATGTAAAATAGCTATTTATTGAATTTTTCATTTAGAAGCTGGACTTAATTATTTTTCTCTCAGTTGAAACGTTTAAAATGGAGAACTTGTTACTTTTTATTAAAAGAATTGTCTTCTTTTGAAAGTCAGCATGAAAACAACTGAATTGCAACCATATGAAGAAATTATATTGCCTTGGTTCTTTGATGGTGGAGCACAATTCTTATAACAAACTGTGATGAATTCTTTGTCCTCTGCTATACTTGTTTTTCATGCAAACAAACCAAAAATCCATAACGGGAAATTGCAGTGTTGGTAAATGTATCCTTTTAATGTACAGGGAATCCGAAGGGAATAGCTGATTCATTTAGAAGTGTAACTTGATGCTGTGATTATAGCAATACTTTTACTTTGGTTACTCATGTGTCATCTTCTCATGTTAGGTTTTTAAAGGTTTAGTTTTCCTCTTGCCATGGTCAAAGTGCTAAATTGTGTACTATTAGGTCAATGAATTGTGTAATTGTTTCCTGTTTTTAACTTTTAAAATTGAGGATCAAAAATGTACGAAAACTTCAGATCAAGTAGAACATAATGATAGTACTTAATTTAACCAAAGTCTTTAGGTAAGTATTTCAACTTTGAATGTAAACTAATGTATAAACTGACCAACAGGGACACTATTTGCCCAGCACTTACAAGCACATTGTCTACAGATGGGGAAACTACGGTAATTTATAAATTAATGACAAGGTTACTATTTTTTTATTCCTATTTTTCATTGGAAGAAGGAAAATACTATCAATTGTAAAATACAGAAGGTATGGTTATAGTCCTCTTAATAAAACAGATTCCAGTTATTCAAAGTACCTTTTGCATAACAACAAATTTCGTGACAATCGGGACATAAATTTAATATCAGATGTTCAAGAGGAAGTCGCTATTGTTGCATTGGTTTTAATATTTGTACATAAACACTGATTTTTATTTTTTTTAGCATTATTTTCTATTTGTTGTACTTTAATACCTGGTGTACAATTCCAGAAATAAATGTCTGGGAACTTTTCTTTATTTGTGATGCAGATATATGAAAAGCTTGGTTAGTGACTTCCTTTCCAGAAATACACAGCAATACCTCTGAACACATTTTAAGATACTCTGGGTCCTCCTGAAGTGCACACAACCACTCTATAAGCAGTTGGGAGAAGTCTCACATACATTAATTACCCTTTGTTCTTGCAGGGGACTTCAACTTACCAGATGTCTGCTGAAAATACAATGCAGGGGAGAGGAAACAGTGTAGGAGGTGGTGTGGTTTAACCCCAGATGACAACTACATACATGCAGGAATAACCCAGACTGTTTTCCCCAGCTTGTTTTTAATGTGCACTACAAGAATTATCCCCTTCTACAGTACGTAAAAGTTTTGATTGGGCAGGGACAGCCTGCTTGGCAGATCCTCTGGTGTTGACTATCCAGATGCCTTTTGTTAAATGTGTATTCCAGTGTTTGAAGGTCCCACCAGCCATTGCTCTGTGTCATCTTTAACAGTCCATTATATTGTTCAATGTTTTTAGAGGCCGGTGCATGATAGGGAATGTGATACGCCCACTCAGTGCTATGTTCTTTGGCCCAAATGTCTATGAGGTTGTTTCAGAAATTAGTCTTGTTATCTGACTCCGTTTTCTGGTGTGGCATTTTGCCATAAGACTTGCTTTTCAAGGCCCAGGACAGTATTCTGGGCAGTGCCATGGGGCACAAGGTATATTTCCAGCCATCCTGTGGTTGCTTCCAGCATTGTAAACACACGGTGCTTGCCGTCATGGCTTTGGGGGTATGTGATCTAGTCAATCTGCCAGGCCTCTCCATACTTATATTTCAGCCATTGTCCTCCATATCACAGAGGCTTTAACCACTTGGCCCTGCTTGATTGCAGTGCATGTTTCACATTCATGGATAACCTGTGTGATAGTGTCCATGGGCAAGTTGACTCCTCCAACTAAAAGTTGCATCTCTTCCCCTATGTTGCCAATCCAAATTGTCCTGAGCCACTTCAATCCCAGCACCCTGATCCACCTGCTGGTTGTTCTGATGTTCTTTGGTGGCCTGACTTTTAAGTACATGAACATCTATGTGACGTACTTTCACAACCAAATTTTCTGCCCAGGCAGCACTATCATACAATGATAGAATGGCCTGGGTTGGAAGGGACCTTAAAGATCATCTAGTTCCAGTCCCCCTGCCAGGGGCAGGGATACCTTCCACTAGACCAGGTTGCTCAGAGCCCTGTCCAACCTGGCCTTGAACACTTCCAGGGATGGGGCAGCCACAGCTTCTCTGGGCAACCTGTTCCAGTGCCTCATCACCCTCTCAGGGAAGAATTTCTTCCTAATATCTAATTGTCATGATTTGATATTGGTTAAAATATCAGGTACTCATGGAAATCGTAACAAAGGGTTCATGACTTGAGATAAGGATTAGGAGAAAACAGATTAAGGGCAAAACAGGCTCAAACTTGAATGTATTAAGTAAATTTATTATTAACAGAGTCAGAGGAGGATAATGAGAAGTAAGATAAGCCTTTAAGCACCTTTTTTCCCCCCAGCCCCTTCCTCCTTCCCACTGAGAGCACAGGGAGACAGGGCATGGGGGTTTTGGTCAGTTCTTCACTCAAAATCTTTCTTCAGTTTGCTTAGGGAAAGGAGTCTTTTTTCTGTTATCTGTGGGGTCCTTCCCATGGGAGAGTTTTCTGTGAATTCCTCTAGCGTGGTTTTAATTTCATGAGCAGCAGTCCCGCCTGACCTGCTGTAACGTGAGTCCCTCCCACAGGCAAAACAGTCTTCCCAAAACTGCATGGCATGGGTCATGTAGTCCATGGGGTGTAGCCTTTTAAGGATGAGCTGCTCTAGTTTGGAAACAAGGATCCCTTTTCTCTATCTCTGGAAGCAAAGGCCCTCTCTCTCTGTTCGGGTCTCTCACTGGATTACAGTTTTTTTAGCATCCACCCACTCTGGCGTGAGCACCTTTTCCCACGGGCTATGAGTGGATCTCTACATCCCCCCATGAACTTCATGGATTACAGGGAGACAGTTTGTTTTATTATAGTCTTCACCATGGCTTGCAAAAGAATCTCAGCTCTGATGCTTGGACCACCTCCTCCCACTCTTTCTTTTCATCGACCTTGGTGTCACCATGTTGGTTTTCTCCACGTCCTCACTTCCTCCTCTTTTCTCCGACTAGGAAGAAAAAACTAGTGCTCGGAAGTACCACTGCCAACAAATTTTGTCAGTTCAATCATTTCTGCAGGGTCTCACAGCGCTGAGAAGTTGATTTTGTCTAGGTTCAGCGTCAGGGAATTGGTTACCATGTTTCCGCTGCTAGCCACATGGTCCCCGCTGTGACTGTGTGGACGGTGCCAGCCGCCATGCCACCAGTGCCTTTCAACGCTTCTTTTAATGCAGGGTGCCAGGAAGGAGAAGCTGCTGCCACTGCCCCTGCCCCTGCCCTTCTGCTCGTGGCACAGCTGGCTAAGGGCAGACAGGCAGGCAAAGTTCACTGCAGGCCATGCCGAGATGGTGGCAGCCACATGGCTGTTTCAGCCACATGGCCACACCTGGCATCCAAGATTGATGTCCTTCCTGTGCTTGGGACCCAGAGCTGGAGGCAGCTCTGTAGGTGGGGTCTCACCAAAGCAGACCAGAGAGGCAGAATCTCTTCCCTTACCCTGCTGCCCATGCTGCTTTGGATGCAGCCCAGGACACAGGGGGTTCCTGGGCTGCAAGTGGACATTGCTTCCTCATAGGAATACTTAGCACACAATATGCTGAGTTGGATGGGACCCACAAGGATCATCAAGTCCACCTCCTGGCCTTGCACAGCATCATCCCCAAGAGTCACACCATGTGCCCAAGAGTATTGTCCAAATGCTTCTTGAACTCTGTCAGGCTTGGTGCTGTGACCACTTCCCTGGGGAGTCCATTCCAGTGCCCAACCACCCTCTGGGGGAAGAATCTTTTTCTAATATCTAACCTAAACCTCCCCTGACGCAACTTCAGGTCAGGTCTCCACAGAGAGATCAGTACCTGCCCCTCTGCTCCCCCTCATGAGAAAGTTGTAGACTGCAATGAGGTCTGACCTCAGTCTCCTCCAGGCTGAACAAGGCAAGTAACCTCAGCTGCTCCTCGTACAGCTTCCCTCAAGGCCCTTCACTACCTTTGTTGCCCTCCCTTGGACACTCTCTATTAGCTTTATAGCTTATATTGTGGTGCCCAAAACTGCCCCCAGGACTCAAGGTGAGGCCACCCCAGTGCAGAGCAGATTGGGACAATGTGTGGGTTTGAGAGAAATTAGGAGGAAATGTCCTGAAATGAATATGTCCTCTAATGGAAGGCCAGTTTCAGCAGCCCCTCCTCCACAGGTTCAAAAGGAATTTCTTGGAGGAAAGTGAAAAAAACCCAACCTGCTTATTTGATAAGCAGGGTGCACACAGGCACGAAAAAGAAAATGAATAATATTAGATAATAAACCTTCTCATTGTGAAGAAAACTGGTGGATTTTTTAGAGCCCTTCTCTTGCTCTTCCGAGATCTGGAGCCGGGGTGCGGCATCCCAGGGCCTCCCCTCTGGGCCGCATCGTGGGACTCCTGGAGATGTTCTGGTGTTTCAGACCAGAGCAGAGCTGAACAGTTCCAGAAGAAGAAGAAGCCACAGTCCCAGGAAAAAACTTCTTGCCTCAGCTAACAAAAAAGAAACTAGCTAAAAAGCAAAGATGTCCTCTATCTGTGCTAGACAACACAGCTGAGAGAGAACCCAGGGGAGGATGTGTGAAAACCTCGCTGAAAGAATTCCACTGGTCCTACCCCTTTCCCCAGGCCTAGCTTAAAGCTACAGGACCCATGTCTGGGCATAAAGCAGATGATAGGGGATACAGTATCATAAAGTCACCCCAAGACAGAAAATCACCTCCCTTTGACTGGCTGGCAATGCTGTGCCTGATGCACTCCAGGACACAGTTGGCCCTCCTGGCTGCCAGGGCACTGCTGACTCATATTCAACTTGCCATCGACCAGGACCTGCAGGTCCCTTTCCGCAGCACTGCTTTCCAGCATCTCATTCCCCAGTCTGTCCGTACATCCAGGGTTGCCCTGTCCCACGTGCAGAATTTGGCACTTGCCCCTGTTGAACTTGATATGGTTGGTGATTGCCCAGTTCTCTAATTTGTTGAGGTCTCTCTTCATGTCCAACCTCTCATCCACCAGCACCCTGACATCCTTCTCGGTAGGGCTGCTCTCAATCTGTTCATCCCCCAGCCTGGACTGATACTGGGTGTTGCCCCAACCCAGGAGCAGCACTTTGCACTTTATGAGATTGCCATGGGTTGTCGTAACGGCGGGAGAGATGCGACACACCATATGCGATGAATAGCAAATCTCGAAGTTTATTGAAAGCTTACACATTTTTATAATAGTGTTAATGAAGCTTATGCATATTGCAAAATCTGAGCTCATTATTGGTTAAAGCACACTATAATCAAACACACCTACTTCTATCTCTTAACAATTATTTTGCTTCTATGTGTACATTCTTCTAATTTCTCTACCCTGGGATAACTACATTTTCTGGCAAGCAATTTTCTCCCCCGTCTTCCCGTTTTAGAGAAGGTCACTGTGACCTTCGTCAGTAATTGGGCACCGGTTGCTCAGTTCCCAGCTTGTTTCTCTTACCCTTATCCATCGGTATCACATCGGAATGTCCTTTCTCAGCTAACCAATTCTCCAAAAAGCTCTCTACAATGGGTGAACTTTTCAAGCTTGTCCAGGTCCTTCTCGATGGCCCCATCCTTCCCGTGTTTCATCTGCACCTCTGAGCTTGGTGTCATCTGCAAATTTTCTGAGGGTGCCCTTGATCCCTTCATCTGTGTCATTAATGAAGATATAAGACTGGTCCCAATACAGACCCCTGAGGGACACCACTGGTCACTGATTTCCATCAGGACTGAGCTCTTGACCACTACCCTCTGGATGTGACCATCCAACCATTGAATATACTTCTCTCCAATTTTGAGAGAAGGATGTTGTGGGGGACTGTGTCAACAGCTTTACAGAAGTCCAGATAAATGACATCTGTAGCCTTTCCCTTCTCCACTGATGTCACACCATCAGAGAAGGTCACTGGGTTGGTCAGGCAGGACTTGCCCTTAGTGAAGCTGTGCTGGCTGTCCTGAATCACCTCCCTGTCCTCCATGTGCCTCAGCAGAGCTTCCAGGAGGGTCTGTTCCATGATCTTCCCAGGCACAAAGGTGAGGCTGACAGGGTGGTAGTTCCCAGGGTCCACCTTTCTAGTCTCTTTAAAGATGGGGGCAATGTTTCCCCTTTTCTGGTCACCTGGGACTTCACCTGACTGTCATAACTTTTCAAATATCATGAAGAGTGGCTTGACAACTACATCAGCCATTTCCCTCAGGAATCTGGGACGCCTCTCACTGGCTCCCATAGACTGATGTACATTCATGTTCCTCAGGTGGTCATGAACCCCATCTTGTCTTACAGTGGGAGGGACTTTTCTCTCCTAATTACCATCCTGCTGTCCAGCCACTCAAAAGGTGTGGGAAGAGAGGTTGCCATTGAAGATTGAGGCAAAAAAGAGGAGCTATGCTTCGGTATTAAAACAAATACTTCTGTTAGATTCCATTTTACCTTGTGTATATGGGATGGGAGCATGAGTACTATGAAAAATCTTTTGATAAATTTTAATGAGAGCTAAATATACAGTTATCACAAACATTTTGTAATATCTACCTTATAAACAAAGCTAAAATCCCTTACAGTTTTAAGATGGGTTTTTAAAATGTAGGATATGATGACTGTTGTGGTTTAACCCCAGCCAGCCACCAAGCACCACCTGCCTCCCCTGCCCATGAACAGTGGGGAAAAAAAGTAAAACTTATGGTTTGAGACAAGAACAGTCTAACAATTGAAACAAAGTAAATTTAATAGCAAAACCAATAGCAATAAAAAGGAGAGAGAGAGAGAGCTAAAACCAGCCCAGCATGGATCACTGGGATGCCAGGAGAATCTGTACTTCAGTTCCAATCCCCTCCAAAGCATCTCAGACCCCTTCATAAGCTGCCAGTATCTCCTTTTCACTTGGAGTATAGTGGGCCTCAGATCCTTTGTATTCCAGACTCCAAAAACCTAGAGATCCACCTCGAGTCATCCCTGGTGCTTTCTGCCAGAGGCTCCAGGTAGGGCCATTCTCCCCAGCTGCAGTATAAAGACCATTTTTTTACATCTTGTCCTGTTCAAACTGGTGCAAGGGCTACAGCATGAACTGTCTCCTGCTTGATTTGTTCAAAGGCTTGTCACTGCTCAGGGACCCATTTGAAATCATTCTTCTTCAGGTCCCTTGACAAAGGGTTTACAATCAGACTGCAATTTGGAATGTGCATTATCAAAAATCCCACAACACCTAAAAAAGCTTGTGTTTCTGAGACATGGGGGGTTAGAAATTAACTTAGAGTAGAAATTAATTTTGGATTTGGATGAAGTGTACTGTTTTAACTTGTTTAGTCTGTAACTTGATGTGCTGCAAAGGCCTGCAGAGCCGGACAAAAGAATGCAAGCCTCTGATAAAGACTTCTACCCCAAAGAAGGTGAAAGGAATGTGAGCTTCCAAGCTGAAGGGAGATAAGAGGGGCCCCATCGACCTTGAAACTAGAGCAGACTAAAACCGAGGTTGGACTTAGAAGCACGGGGAAGACTAAAGGACGACTAAGACTACGAGAGAGCTCTGTGCAGGCTCAGAAGGACTGATAAGCTAATTTTAATGTGAAGCGGGGCTGAGAAATGAATATGCATGAACCTATTGCGAAACTCAATGCATATGCAACAAGTTAGGGGACAAAAGAGGGTCTGAGCTCTCAGGAAGTACGCATGACTTTGTGGAGCAATCCCGCATGCGCCCGGTGCTGAATAAAATACATACCTACTTTACAACTTTTACGAGTTGTGGAGTTTTTTTGTGAACCAGTTTCTTTATTAGTTGGTGGGGACATGGCTGTTATTTTGGTGATCACATGCATTGCGATCTGACAACATCCATTGTGCTATTTTATTTCTGAAAGATGGATCTCCTGTGCAGGTCCCTTGACCTTATTTTGTTTTATGACAAAACCAGTTTTCAGAGGATTTGGACTATTTTCTTCTCTTCCTTAAAAACTTCTTCTGCTGTATTTCCATGCAATCATATCATCAATGTATTACAGGAGTTATGGAGCTTTACCCTGTTCCAGTACAGTCTGGACCAGTCCATGGCAGATGATGGGGCTGCATTTCCACCCCTGGGGCAGTTGATTGCAGGTATGCTGGACATACCTCCAAGTGAAAGCAAACTGTGGCCTGCACTCTGTTGCCAGAGGGATTGAGAAAAATGCATTAGCGATATCAGTTGTGGTACTACTGGGCTGCCTTTGACTCCAGTTTATACTGAAGTTCCAGCATTCCTAGTAGAAGTGTTGGAATCCTGCATGCTGAGCATTTTAAACTTTCTGTGCTGAAAGGCACAGACCCACAAGAGAACACTGCATTTGACCTGGGGCTGTGGAGAAGGCTTCCAAAATTGATTAATAGCACTGGGATTATGGGTGTGTAGTTGGTTAGAAGTGTGTAATATCACAGGGTGGAAAACTTAGAGTTTGGGGTTTTAGAATATAGTAATAAATATGAAGCAAGATGGAGGTTTTAGGGTGAAGGCAGGTTGTTCTTCTATACCTTCTTTTTCCTTCTTCTTCATGGGTTTGGGTGGTATTTTGTACTTGGACAGAAAAGTCTGCATTGCGGACTTCGAGTGATCAGTTATTGAGTTAAAAGGGAAAATAATTTAGGTGTCATTTCTTAATTGGATAGTCTTAAAAGACCTTGTAAAAAGAGATAGTTAGCCATTTTGTGCCTTGCTAATGAAAGGCGGCAGAACTCACTGCTGTGAGGCTGTAACATTGATAAGAAACAATAAACACCTGAGTCTGAATGCGAACTATTGTCTCAAGTGCCTTCAATCCTGACCCCAATAGAGGTAGAGAAAGGAAGCAGGGAACCCACAAGCAGTGCTTAGTGGTGTGACTTCATTCAGGCCATGATAATCTAGTGTTAGTCTCCATTCAACTTTCTCAAGGGCCTTATGTAGCTTTAAAGTGAGTGGGTCCTGTTGATCACTCCTTTGCTCTCCAGCTGATGAATCATCCCATGGATCTCAGGGAGTCTGGGTTGGTGTGATATTGCTGTGATCAGTACCTGTTGTTCTTTGACCTTAAGCAGCCCCACAACAGAAGGGTCCTCTGAGACACTGTCTTGGTTTCAAAAGACAGGTGTTTGCTAAGGAAGGCAGGAGCCTCCCTGGAAATTGAAAGTGTAAACCCCCCCCCTTTCCGAATTGCTATAAATTTTAAATTAAGGGTCTCTCAGGCAAAAAAATATGGCAGCAGGGAATAACAGTTCTTTAATAGGGTAGAAAATAAAAAGATAAAATAAACAATGCAGTAAACTAAAACAACACTGACGGAGTCAGAACACAACCTGACACCCTGTTGGTCAGGGTGTTGGTAGCAGTCCAATTGGAGATGTGGCTGCAGTCCTCCTGGAGTGTCAGGTGTGGTTCTGTTGGAGCAGGGATCCTGTAGAAAAGGTGTAGTCTTCCTCTGATGATCCAGGGGAAGAGAGCAGCTGTTCCTCTGGGAAATCCAGTGGAGAAAAAGCCATCCTGGTGTTCCAGAATCTCCACATTATATCAGGGTAGAATGCTTGGCTCTCCCCTCTGGGTGGAGCATCTCACAATGGGATGCTATAGTTCTTATCAGTCATGCAGTGACATTGAATAGCCTATTATCAGCAGATGTCTCCCTGGTTGTGGAAGAGATAAGGAAACCTGCCCGCTTAACAGAGGACAACTGCCATACAGATGGTAAATAGAATACAATTTGCTTGACAATCCAGGACATTATCTACCCCCTATTCTATTTCCATCTGCATCACAATGAAACCTTACACACAGTTCTTACTTAAGACTAGGTTTCCCTGTGGTACACAACGGCTTTCTCCATCTTTCTGCATTATCCACCAAGTGTAACCAGGTCCTTGAGCAAAAACAATCCCACAGATGGATTTGTCTTTGCCTGAGGTGGGATTAATCCAAACAGTCTTTGCTAAAATACCTTTCATGTTTACAACAGGGACTTCATCTACTGTGTGCAGGGGCTCAGATTGGGCAGGACCAGCTTAACTGATGGACCCTCGGGTGTTGACCATCCAGGTGGCTTTTGCTAAGTTCATTTCCCAATTTCTAAAAGTCTCCCCCGCGCCAAGTGCCTTCAGGGTAGTCTTAAGTAGTCCGTTGCACCGTTTAACTTTCCTGGCAGCTGGTGCATGATAGGGAATATGATAGATCCATTCAATACCATGTTGCATAGCCCAGGTGTTGATAAGGCCATTCTTGAAATGGGTTCCGTTGTCCGACTCAATTCTCTCATGGGTACCATGTCTCCACAGGACTTGCTTTTCAAGGCCCAGGATGGTGTTATGGGCAGTAGCATGAGGCACAGGGTAGGTCTCCAACCATCCCGTGGTGGCTTCTACCATTGTGAACACGTAGCGCTTGCCTTGGCATGTCTGGGGCAGTGTGATGTAGTCAATCTGCCAGGCCTCCCCATACTTGTACTTGGACCACCGCCCACCATACCATAGGGGCGTCACTCGCTTGGCCTGCTCGATGGCAGCACACATCTCACAGTCATGGATAACCTGAGATATACTGTCCATGGCTAAATCCACCCCTCAGTCCTGTGCCCACTTATAGGTGGCATCTCTGCCCTGATGACCTGAGGCATCATGGGCCCATTGAGCTAGGAACAACTCTCCCTTATGTTGCCAATCTAAGTCTATCTTTGACACCTCTATTTTGCTGCCTGATCTACCTGATCGTTGTTTCGTTGTTTCGGTGTTCCTCATTAGCCCGACTCTTGAGGACATGGGCATCTACATGACGAACTTTCACAAGTAGCTTCTCCATCTGAGTGGCAATGTCTTTCCATTCATCAGCAGCCCAGATTGGCTTTCCTCTACACTGCCAGTTGGCCTCTTTCCACCTCTCCAGCCATCCCCACAGAGCATTGGCTACCATCCACTAATCAGTATAAAGGTAGAGCTTTGGCCACTTCTCTCTCTCAGCAATGTCCAGGGCCAGCTGAACAGCTTTGAGTTCAGCGAGTTGACGTGATCCACTTTCTCCTTCGGTAGCTTGTGCAACCTGTCGTGTGGGGCTCCATACAGCTGCTTTCCACTTGTTCATCCCTATGATGCGACAGGAACTGTCAGTGAAAAGAACATTGCATGTTTCCTCTGCTGGTAGGTGGTTGTATGGTGGAGCTTCTTCAGCACGTGTCACTTGCTCTTGCTCCTCCTCATCAGTGAGACCAAAGTTTTCACCTTCCGGCCAGTTTGTAATTATCTCCAAAATCCCAGGGCGATTCAGGTTTCCAATATGGGCATGCTGCGTGATGAGAGCAATCCACTTGCTCCATGTAGAATCAGTGGCATGGTGGGTAGAGGGAACTTTTGCTTTAAAAATCCACCCCAGCACCGGTAGTCAGGGTGCCAGGAGAAGTTGTGCTTCCACGCCAATCTCCTCAGAGGTGGCTTGAACTCCTTCATAGGCAGCTGTGGTGGTTTGACAGTAAATATGTTTTCTGGGATGCTGTGGTTAGGCCAATGGATGCTCAGATTTTAATATTGGCACCTAATGTGGCCATTGGGACATTGGATACGCCTCTGAGAACACGGGGTTAAAAGCAGGGCTCTCCTCTGGGAGGCTCTCTTGGGTTCCGGTCAGTGAAAGGTTCAGACCTCCCCTACCTGGCTGCGGGCTGGGCGGGGGAGGGGAAGCCATGCGGCCAGGTGAGGTAGGCCTGGGCCCTGGACAGAAGGGAGGTGAAGGCCCCTGCAGAATGGAAGGGTGGAGGAGCACTGAGAGGCATCAGGCAGCCACCCCCCCCCCCCCCCACCCCAGGAGAGACAGAGAGCCTGTGTCTGTGCTTGGCCGGCCGAGAAGGAGAAGGGGGTGGCGAGAAGGTGCCCGGCTGGGCAGCCGTGGGAGTTCTGGACAGACAGAGCCTCAGATTTTTAACCCTTTTCTTGGATGATGGAAACCTTACAAATGCTGATCCTCCTGGAGCTGAATGAGAAGAGAGATATAGATGAGATAAGAGGAAATGGGCCGCGAGAGAAATAGAGAAGAACTCAGGTGGAAGAGATGATGGAGTAGCTTATGCTGGACTCATTTTGTGTAGCCATGGACAGAGCCATGTTTCCTTGTGATACAGGGACTGCATTCTAGGGGGAGGCAATGCCTCAGGACTAAGAGGGTTCAGTGTGGGTACCCCTCGGCCCCAGGGGGTGAAAAATATGGGGGGGACAGATGTCCCAAAGTTGAGACTGTGCCTTTTTGGAGTGGGATGAAACATCCTTAAAAGTCGACCCTAGAAGCAGCTCTGGTCCGTGTTCAGCGGTGAGAGCGCTGGACATGAAAGGAAGAGGTCACCATTGGCACAAGAAGGACTCCTTCTCCTCTTGATGAACTGAAGATTGAGTATTCTGAAAGGTGGTGCTGGACCGAGAGTCGATGATTTGGGGGATGTATTGTATTGGGAATTTGGTGGGGAGGAGGAGGAGATGTATTTGTGAAGTTTTCATTTTCCTTGTGTGTTTTTTTTTTTTCCCTTGTAGTTTAGTTAATAATTTTTATTTTTTTTTTCCTAAGTGGGAGCCTGCTTTGCTTATTCCTGGTCACATCTCACAGCAGAAACCAGGGAGAGGGTATTCTCATGGGGGCATTGGCATTGTGCCAGTGTCAAACCATGACAGCAGCCAAGATTTCCTTCCCTGTGGGAGTGTAGTTGGCTTCGGACTCTTTCTAGCTTCGACTCCAAAATCCTACTGGTCAGCCTCAAATCTCCCCAGGCACCTTCTGCCAAAGGCTCCAGGACAAGCCATTGTTCCTGGCTGCAGAGTAGAGCATGTTCTTCACCTCTGGTCCCATCCTGACCGGGCCAAGGGCTACCACATGAGCGATCTCCTGCTAAATCTGGGCAAAAGCTTGTTGCTGCTCAGGGCCCCAGTGGAACTCGTTCTTCTTGTAGGTGACCAGATAAAGACGGCTCATGACCTGACTGTACTCAGGAGTGTGCACTCTCCAAAAACCTATGGCACCTAGGAAAGCTTGTGTTTCCTTCTTGCTAGTTGGTGGAGACATCGCGGTGTTCTTGTTGATGACCTGAGTTGGAATCTGCCGCCGTCCGTCTTGCCACTTTACTCCCAGGAACTGGATCTCTTGGGCAGGTCCCTTGACTTTGCTCTTCTTGATGGTGAAGCCAGCTTCCAGCAGAATCTGGATGATCCTCTCTGCTTTCTCAAATACTTCCATTGCCATGTTCCCCCACACAGTGATGTCATCGATGTACTGCAGGTATTCTGGAGCTTCACCCTTTTCCAGTGCAGCCTGGATCAGTCCATGGCAGACGGTGGGGCTGTTTCCACCCCTGGGGCAGTCGGTTCCAGGTGTACTGCACGCCCCTCCAGGTGAAAGCAAACTGAGGCCTGCATTCTGCTGCCAGAGTAATGGAGAAAAATGCGTTGGCAATGTCAATAGTGGCGTGCCACTTTGCTGCCTTGGACTTCAGCTCGCACTGGAGTTCCAGCATGTCTGGCACAGCAGTGCTCAGAGGTGGAGTCACTTCATTCAAGCCACAATAGTCCACAGTCAATCTCCATTCTCTGTCAGACTTGCGCACAGGCCAGATGGGACTGCTGAAGGGTGAGTGGGTTTTGCTGACCACCCCTTGGCTTTCCAGCTCACGGATCATTTTGTGGATGGGGATCACAGCATCTTGATTTGTTCGATACTGCCAGTGGTGCACATTCGAGGTGGCAATTGGCACTCATTGCTCTTCTACCTTCAGGAGACCTGCAGATGGGTTTTCTGATAGTCCAGGCAAGGTGCTTAACTGCTTAATGTTCTCTGCCTCTACAGCAGCTATGCCAAAAGCCCATCTGAGTCCCTTTGGCCAGCAGGACCAGGGCAGTGATCATCTCCCTGCAGTTGGCACTGGTGAGGCCACACCTCAAGTACAATGTCCAGTTTTGGGCTTATCACTACAAGAAGAACATTGAGGTGTGTTCTGGGGTGACTATATGGCCCGGTATCCCCATCGTCTGTCTTTTTGTCCAGATATATGCCTTGTGCCTTTAAGAGCGAAAAAGTGGTATGCTTTTTCAGTGTGCAGTTTCTGTGTGCAGAAGCTTCACTTCCTCCCCCGGGATTCCTTTCTCTTGGCTGTTGTCTGCGGCGCGGACAGGCAGAAAGTTGGGGTTTTTTTTCCCTTGCTTCTAAGCTGGCTTCTAGTTCATTAGGCAAGACAAGAAGTTTTCCTGGGATGTGGCTTCTTCCTCTGGAACTGTTCAGCTCAGCTCAGGTCCAGAAGACCAGCAGTGGGAGCCCATGCTGGCGGGGAAGCCCCCCGGGATGCTGCCCTGCCACCTCCTAACCTGGAGGAAGACATACATACAGGAAGGACTTTTGGGCTCTGGATCTCTGAACCTACCATCTCTTCAGAGCAATGAGAGGTTTTATTGTTTAATATTAATAATTTTTTCATGTTTGTGAACACTATGCTTGTTAAATAAACTTTTTTTTTTTCACTTTTCTCCAAGGGGATTTTCTCCCAAACTGGTTGGGGAAGAGGCTGCTGGAATCTGCCTTTTAGAGGAGACATCCTTTTGGGATGTTTCTTCCCAAATCTGTCTCAAACTGGGACCAGGTGTTAGAGTGCATTCAGAGAAGGGCAACAAAGCTGGTGAAGGGTCTGGAGCACAAGTCTTATGAGGAGCAGCTGAGGGAGCTGGGGTTGTTTAGCTTGGAGAAAAGGAGGCTCAGGGGGGACCTTATCACTCCCTACAACTACCTGAAAGGAGGTTGTAATGAGGTGGGTGTCAGTCTCTTTTTCCAAGTAATAAATGATAGGATGGGAGGAAACAGCCTCAAGTTACACCAGGGGAGGTTTAGATTGGATATTAGGAAAAAATTATTCACTGAAAGGGTTGTCAAGCAATGGAAAGGCTGCCCAGGGAAGTGGTGAAGTCACCATCCCTAGAGGTATTAAAAAGATGTCTAGATGTGGCACTCGGGGATGTGGTTTACTGGTAGACTTGGCAGTGTTAGTTTGGGTTGGACTCTATGCTCTTAAAGGTCTTTTCCAACCTAAATTATTCTATGAAGTAATATGCAGAGATGCCTGTAAAGTAGTAAGTGGTAATTTCCCTCAAACACTAAAACATTATGGCTTTAGCATAGCAAAATCTTAGATGGGATTTAAGTGTAGCTTTAGAGTAATGTAACACAGCGGTGTTATAGATGAGTAGTATAATAATTGGCTCTCACAATTAAGGGATAGATATTATGTGGATGTTAAAATGTATAGTAATGTTATGGTAATATGTCCTCCTATAGTCCTCTTTCCCCTCCCCCTTGTAATAGCCTTAGTAGTCAGGGCATTTGGGGAGGGCCGGCTTGTTACCAGGAGGCATGGCATAACAACACCTGACCTCCAATTAAGATGCAAGGAAGTAATCTCCACCAATGGACAGCAGAGAAGGAGTTGACTGACAAAACTTTAGGAGGGGCTAAGGGTATAAAAGGCAGAGCATCCATTTTGTAGGGGAGCACCTGGCTGATAGTCATGGGGGTTCTCAGTGCTGTAATTTTCCTTATTTAGTCCTTTTGTTGTATTTTTTTGTTAAGGTTTAATAAACCTTTAAAATTTTAAAAGTGAGCAGTCATTTCTCACAGCAGTACAACCCAGTGTTCAAACTACATGGTAAGCTTTAGGGAATACATTCCCTCTCTTTTGTGTAAGAAAACCTGCCCAAATTCTTCAATCCACGTCAGGTTAAATTACACTATTTGAAATGGTTTTTATCTTTTGTTTTCTTCCTTTCCTTCAAGAAAATGTACATTAATCTTGGACCTTGAAAAGCTCTGTATTATTTCTAAGGTCTTACATATCACTTCTGTCAAAGGTCAGCATTATTTAATGCTGTGGTTTCCTAGGCCCAGCATGCTTTGTATTTGCAATAGATGGCACAATAACACTTCAGGGAAATAAATTATTTATGTATTTATTCATTTTTAAATAGATAGGAGTGCAAGCTGGTATAAAATCAAACTGAAAAAGCAGTAATTTGCCAAGTAATTTAAATGAGCTTTGCTTCCCTTTCTCCACGAGCTAAGATGCAATATCAGTGTCTTCAATGATGGTTGATACAAGGTGCAAAACAAAATATCTATCCAAAATGCCTAAACATCTCTTTTTCCAGTTATTTAGCATAAAGATCAGTGTTAGACAAAAAAATCATAATGACTAACTGTCAAAGACTGAAATGGTATGGTTTATGGCTTAAACATTTTTATGAAGGACTTTTGCCTCTTATAGCAAAACTGTATAATGAAGCTGCATGACTGAAGCCCACCCTGAATGGGCTGCCTGACTGAAACTTGGAACTGTGAGTTAAACCACCTGAGGGATGGAGATAAGAAAAGTGCCACTATTGTTCAAAGCATCTGTGAAGTAATGGATAAGACTGGAAGAGCATCCAAGGCAACAGCTTTGGGTGGAGGCCATAGCCCCAGGCTTATATGTTGCCAGGTTTGCACACAATCCCCCCAACCCAGGAAGGGAGGATGAGAGGTTTTGGGTGTACAGCAAAAAAGCCTCTTGTCAAAGGCAGTGAACGCCTATCCGCTGCACAGACTAGCTCAGCTGTGGAGGGACCCCCCACCCCGGGAAAGTCACATGTATGGGACATTTACATGAGGGACAGCTGAAAGGATGTCATGGCCCATCAAAAGCCCCCTGAACAGTTCCCCAGACCCTGCACCAGAGCACTGCATGTGATGCAAAATGATGCAACTGATCCAGTCTTGCAAGAGACAGTGGAAAACTAGCCTCCCTCAGGGAAGGCACCTGGGCATTCCCACGTGGTCTAAACATAGATTAATCCATTGGATTCTGTACTTTTTGTTATAGATATATGTAGGGTTTCAGCTAGAGAGCAAGGCTGAAACTGACATAGATGTGCTAACCTTGGTGGGACAGAAACCATGGCAACAATGAATAGGAATATGAGGGGGGAAGCAAAAAGGAATATTATACTTTGTTTTAGAGTAGCCAGGTAGAACTGCACCTGCAGAACTGTGGTTAAGCAACATAGTTAAGAGACATGAGTGATGTAGTTATTGTTTAGTAGTGGAAAATTTTAGCTGATGCTGTAAAACTATATAAACCCCGCTACACAAAGAATAAACGACTTCTTCTTGCATACAACCCAAGAGATGCCCTGTCTTTTCAATCAATCACCGTCACCTCACCACCAAGAAGACCAGATGGAGGGGAGCAATGAGATGTCTTTGGGACCCATGAAGGAGTAATATCTTTCTACTTAATCTGTCTCTGACACTCTCCCTGTCTGTCCATCACACACCTCCCCCCTTTTTCTCTCTTTTTCCTACTTTCTTTCTCTTTGCCTCTTTTACTGTTAAATAAAATATATAAATTTTTTTGTATCAACATTTAACCTCGTTTGCCTTTTGTGAGAAACTATGCTGCAGAGGATCATTAACGGGACATCACGCCATGATCAATATGATCAAGTGAAGCCGATTTATTACAAAAAGCAAGCCATATTTATACTGTTCTCTATTGTTCACGCCTCAAGCTAATACGATTGGTTAAGTCCTTTTTACGCACTCATTTTAATATTTCAGTTAATTTTAGTTAGCCTTCCTTCCTCATGTGTCTTGCTGCGGTTTTCTTGTCTGTCTTTGCATCCTGAACTGTCTGCTTTTGAGCGTGTTCTTCTCCTTTTGTGTGCTTCAAGGGCATGGTGACCTTACTCAGTTCTATGAAGGCTGGATTGTGCATATGTTGCATATGTCCATTGTCCTGCAAAAAACTCTAAACACTATGCTCTTTTAAAATTTTAGAGGTTTATTAAAACTTTATCAAAAATACAACAGAAGAGTGAATAAAGAAAAATTACAGTGCTGGGAGCAAAGGACTCAACCACCATGTGCTTATCTACAAAATGGATGCTCTGCCTTTTATACCTCTAGCCCCTCCCAAAGTCTTGTCAGTCGACTCCTTCTTTGCCATTCAGTGGTGGAGATCACTTTCTTACATCTTGATTGGAGGTCAAGTGCTGCCATAGTAACAAGCCGACCCTCCCAAATGCCTTGACTACTAAGGCCATCCTGTGATAACAATGCAAGGGGGAGTGGAAACATAACTATATATCTACAAAACTCCTCATAACATATACATAATATTCACCCTTTAATTGTGAAAGTCAACCATTTCATTACTCATCTATAACAAACCCCCCCTTTTCTTTTTCTATAAGTCATTTGACTTGAAAAATTAACTCTCATTTTTGATTCTGATAAAAAAAAATTTCTCTCTCTCTTGAATGAGTCATACTAGCATCTGTTGATGTGGGCGAGTACAGTGGGAACAGGAGAAAAAAAGATCTAAGGTTTTCCTTAGACACACTTATTTGGAACGGACAAAAGGGCATCACAGAGGTCTGGTATGGCTTTGACTCCCATCTACTGTGTCTATGGGGTTGCTACCCATAGTAGGTGTGTCTTAGTGGCGAGTACAGAGGCCAACTCGGTCTTGCCCTCCAGTCCCTGTTGTATTAAAAGACAATTGAGGAATAATAGAGGTCTGGTATGGCCTTCTTGCCCCTACCTTACCATGCCTATGGGGCTGCTACCCACAGCAGGGCTATGGAATCTTCTTGGTGGAGAACACAGGGGCCAACCCGGTCTTGCCCTCTATTCCTTGTCTTACTTCATTTGTTGGTTCTTAAGGAAATCACCCCAATGCCTCTTATGGTTCCCTATGTACTTACCCTCAACAGATGCTTGTAATTCCCATCTATTAAAACAGGAAGACAGTCCTCGGGCTGGCTGGTGGAAGCTTGACTCTACATTTTGGACATCCTGGTGTTTCTCTGTTTGTCTCTCAGTCTCTGCTTGAGAGTCAATCTCACCTCACTCAGTCTGGATATTTTAGTCCATTCTTTGGGTTCTTCTATTGGGCCTTTAACTCTGTTGGCATGAGTCCATCCCCACTCTGCAGTTCGTACAGCTGATTCGGTGGTGAGCAGTACCTGAAAGGGACCTTCCCACTGAGGAGTTAGAGGCTGATCTCTCTGTGACTTGATCATTACCTAATCCTTGGGATTAATATTATGGATTCTGAAATCCAGGGTGATAGTTTGAGGAATTTCCCCTTGATGTCTTAGCCCTTCTAAGGTTTGTGCTATAGACATAACAGATTTCTTGGCATTGGCTTCCCCTTCCTCATAGGTGGCAACTTTCCTGGGTGAGGTCAAAAAGGGTAACCCAAAAATCATTTCATAGGGTGAGACTCCCATATCTGACCAGGGTTGGGTTCTAATTCTAACAGAGCTAAAAGGAGGCATTTTATCCATGACATCCGGGTTTCAGTCATCACCTTAACTAGAGTTCTTTTAAGAGTTTGATTCATCCTCTCAACACGACCTCAACTCTGTGGATACCATGGAGTGTGTAATTCCCATTTCACTCCCAGGACTTGAACAACTTTTTGGAATATCTTAGATGTGAAATGAGTTCCTTGGTCTGAATCAATCCTGCTCACCATCTCATATCGGGGAATGATTGATTCTAGAAGGGTTTTACTTACAATATTGGTATTGGCTTTAACAGTGAGTACCGCCTCTACTCAATGGGTCAAGTGATCTACCATCACTAGCAAAAACTTCCTCCATTGTACCTGGGGAAGCTCAGTAAAGTCTACTTGGATGTTTTGAAAGGGCTATAAGGCTAGTTCTCGCCCTCCTCTGGGTGTTTTTCTCATGACTTTCCTATTCATTTATTGACATATCATGCACGTTCAGTTACTTGCTTAGCTATTCCAAAAATTCCTATGTAGCCCCAGTCCTTTAGGAATTGATCACTTAGCACTTGAGTACCCCAATGTGTTGTACCATGCATGCCTTCTAGCATTTTCTTGGCAAGAGATTTATTTAACACTTGCCTCCCATCCGCTAATCTCCACTTCCCCTTGTTATCTTTCTTGGCTCCTACTTTAAGGAGTTCTCTCTCTTCCATCTCACTGAATATGGGGACTTTGTGCATTTCTCTCATGGGGTTAGCACCATTATTAATTCTTCTGTCCCTAATTTGGCCGTATTCTTAGCTTCTAAATCTGATAAATTGTTCCCTTGTGCCTCTTGAGTCACCCCATTTGATGTCCTTTAACATATACTACTGCCACTTCCTCTGGTAATTGTAAGGTTTCTAATACCTCCAAAATAAGCTTTTTGTGAACCAGTCCCTCTCCCTTTGCATTTAATAGCCCCCTCTCTTCCCAATTTTTTTCAAAGGTATGTGTTGCAGTGCTGTGCAGCTGGGTTCATCGTGTCCAGGGAGGGTGCAGCTGCCGGGACCGGGCATGGGAACAAACTAGATGGGTCCTTGTTTCAGAAAGTTCGAGAATCCATTTATTACCCCTAGAGAGGAGAGGTGGGATGGAGATGAAAAGACTGCGTGTCCTGGTTTAGGGCAAATTTGGGAGAAAACCTCCAGAAGGGGTCCCCCACAAAGCCAACCCACACGTCCCCTCCCCCCAACCTGTTCGGAAAAATTTCCTTGGAGAGAAGTGGAAAAAACTTTTTTATTTAACAGGCAAGGCACTCCCCAGCACACAAAATGAACAGTATCAGATGACAAAACTCATTCGCTGCTCTGAAGAGTTGACAAATTCAGAAAGTCTCTCTGGTGGGTGGTTGCTCTGTTATCAGTCCCTCCGGCACTGGGAAAGGCTGCAGAGTAGGCCCCAGCAGGCCACAAAGTGCAAGCTCTCCATGTCTCCCTGGGTCCCGGTCTGGAGTAGGTTCGAATGGTTCCAAGAAAAGGGAAAGAAAAACAGTCCAGGGAAAGCTTGAACTGCCTCAGCTAGCTAAACTAACTAACTAACTAAAAAGCAAAAGGAGTGTGGTGTTCTGCCCCATCCATGCCCAGACAACAACAGTGGAGTTCTGTGTTCCAGCAGACTGTGGGGGAGAGTGCAGCTGATAATGAAACTCCGTGCTCCTTCTTCTCCCTGCCTCATAAACAGAACAGCTGATTTGGGATACAAGCATCATAACGTCACCCTGGGACACTGCGCAAAGGTAGGGTCATGGGGTTTTTACAGGGTATTGCAGGAGTGGAGTTAGGGTTCGGGTCAAGGGAGGAGTTATGAGCAACACAAGAAGGGTAAGATCGAATTCCTGTCTCTTAGGAACAGGGGCATTCCACAATTCCCCCATTTTTAAACTGATCAATGCATGCTGAATAACTTATAATGAGGGGATTCTCGGGAATATGACTTAATAGTTTAGAAAACTAAAATGAATATTATTAAGCTAAATGAACAAGGAATAGAAAGGTATTTGAGACTCAATCATAAAGGATAAAGTAACAGAAATTATGATACTTGATTAAATGAATACATTTTTACTTAATGAGTTAACAGTTCAATCTCCTCTGGCTTTTGATCTTCTCACCAGAAGGGGTGCAGTTCTTTGATCTTCTCTTCATGAGGGGCACAGTCTTTAGTGTTTGGTCTTGGCTTTAGTACTGGTGTTATGGGTGTTGTTATCTTGAATGATGATGACTGCGAAGCGAGGGCACTGGCGAGGGCCCCGGGCATAGGGTGTGGAGCAGGGCCAGCGCCAGGGGGAGCAGTGGTGAGGCCAGATGACTTCTTCACGGGGCGAGTAGCCCAGCCACACAAGCCTAGGGCCGGGCCAGCTGCAGCGGTGCGGCAGGAAGAGGGGGGAGGTAGGTAGGGGGGAAGGGGAGGTTCGGGACTGGAAGAGAAGGACTTTGGCGGGAAAAAGGGGAATCTTAAACAGCTTGGTAAGCACCATTTTTTGAAGGAGGGCCTGGGACAGTGTGGCCATCACTTTCCCGGGTAGGGAACAGGGGATATGGAAAGACAGGAGGTGAAGGAGGACACAGGACAGCAAGAGGACGGTAGCGCTCCCGCATCACTTCTAAACGGATTCCATCCCTTCTTCTGCCTTCAGGGAAAGGGGGATAGGGTGGCAGAGAGGGACATGGAGTGATGGAGAGACAGTAGCAACTCCATGCCGTCCTGGCAGTTTTCACTCCTTGTCATACTCTTATCAACAAAAGGGTAAGGAAAGATATGGGCAGTTTCACAGAAACTGAAAAACATGGGGGTTCACAGGAGGGGGGACCACAGATCTAGGGCATCGACATGTTGTATGTAATCGTCCATAAGTACCCGCCAGGGCTTTTACCGTCCATAAGCTTCAGCAGATGTGTCGGGAAAGTTGACAAGAGTCTGTGGAATGGTCCTTTTGTCCTTTTTGCAGGCAGACTAGCTGCTTGTAGTTCTTAAAAACTGCCTCCCATGAAAAACAAAACCATTCATAAGCATCTCACTGAGTGATGGTAGATGTCAGTTCCATTGCCCGGTCCCAGTAAGCTGGTGCCCTTACTGGGAATTCCCCTCCCCGTAAGCTTTTTACCCCCATGTTCCTTTTAAGATGGGGGTCCTGCAAGGTGTAGTTCAGCGTGTGACTTACAGGGTTCCGGTCGTGCTGTCCTCACTGGCTGCTTGCATTCTCCACCATTTGTTGCAGTGCTGTGCAACTGGATTCATCGTGTCCAGGGAGGGTGCAGCTGCCAACACTGGTTATGGGAACAAACGAGACTGGTCTTTGTTTCAGAAAGCTCAAGAATCCATTTATTACCCCCAGAGAGGAGGGGTGGGATGGAGAAGAAAAGACTGCGCAAAGGTAGGGTCGTGGGGTTTTTATAGGGTATCACAGGGGTGGAGTTAGGGTTCAGGTCAAGGGAGGAGTAATTAGCGACACAAGAAAGGTAGGATCAAATTCCTGTCTCTTAGGAACGGGGGGATTCCACAGGTATGCACTACTCCAAAAGCATATTTTGAGTCTGTATACATTGTTCCTCTTATTTGTGTTAATATTTCTAGAGCTCATTTTAGGGAATATAACTCACATGCTTGGGCTGACCAGTTGGAAGGTAACTTTCTGTAGTAAACCCCATAGATTTAGGAAAAGCACCATGGAGAATATGAACAATAGGAATGCTGAAACAGCAAAAGAAAATTCCTGTTTCCCTGTCCTCCACCCTTAACCTATCTCTGTAACCCAATAAGGCAATGTCACGTTAACCCCTTACTATTGGTCAAGCTTGGATCCTTTCCAACCCTATAAAAGAAGCATACTGTACCCCATTAGGGGAGATAGAAGAAGAGAAGAGACCCTTCACGGACCTCCCCAATAAAGCCATCTCCGTGGAACAGCCTGCGCCTTCTCCTTCTCCTCTCTCTCCGTCTGCTGCAGCCTCAAGCCCGGGGCACCACTACCTAGCAAGCAGAGCTGAAATTCTAAGAGCTTGCAATCACTATAGAGCTGATAATCACCACGCTTACTAGATGGTAGCCCCGCGGCGTTGGCATGAGCGAGCTAGCCTCGGGCACCCAGTCCCTACCCAGGGACTGAGCTCCTGAGCCCTATTGCTCTGCTTTATAATAAGGCCAAATCAGAGAGGCTTTATTAAAGTGGCACCCAACGACTACGGACTCCCCCAGAGGCGATATCCGTCGGTTGAGCAACGAAGCCCCCCCGGGGTTTTCTGTGATTGCCTGTTCGGGAAGCAGCTCCTTCCTTACATCTGAACGAGAGAAAGTTCCGAGAAGAACTGACGTCAGCAGAGCCCTTCCACAGATCTTGGACCCCAGGAACTGTAAGTATTAGCTAATATTGCGCGCATAACTTAGGGGCTCTAAAACTTTTTTCGGTTTTTTTCCTTTTTTTTTGCATTTTTTTCTGCTGGAAGGGCTAACCATTAACATGGGTACAATTTTTAGTACATTAAAACTAAGTAAAATCGAGAGAGAGATATATTTAACTATTTTAGAAATCTTATCTGCTAAGAACTTTTCCTTTTGTAAAGGCAAGCTCTCAAAAACTAACCTTAAAAAATTTGTAACTTGGATTATTTCGCAATACCCTGATACTGATAAGAAAGCAGTCATTGAAAATTTGTTTTGGGATATGATCGGGAACACAATATATATCTCCCAAACCAACCAGGATTTCTCTGTAACTAATTATTTGCCTTTGTTCCATATAATAACTAAAACCGTTGAAAGATTTAACAGAGAAAAAATCTTGCAGGTAACAGACACTTCCTCTTCAAATACTAATGAGATTGATAAGGACTCAGAGGAATGTCACTTGCATATCTCACATCACCCCTTAGGTCCTAAAGTCCCTCTCGCCTCCGTTACTCCTAAAGCAGAGGTTACGCTGCCCACCACGGTTCCCCCCGCAACATCCTCCACCCCTGCGGGACCTGCACTGCCCAACTCCGTGGATCCTCTCTTATCTGTAACTCCACACATCCCCCCTACCCCCGGCTTGGCTTCCTCCTTGCTTCCGGTCCCGGGGGTCCCTTTTCCTGCCTCTGCCGCCCCCTGCACCCCTGCGTCGGCTCTGTCCCCCTCCGCTGCGGCCCCCCCCCACCCCAGCGCTGGTCTCCCCCACGACTCCTCCCGTCGCCGCGCCCGCCGCCCCCGCTCCCCCCGCCCCGGCTCCGACCGGCCCGGCCCCTCCCGACGGCTCCCCGAGCCACACTCCCACCGCTCCCGAGCCCGTGTCCATCCCCGCCCCCTCCCCCTGCTCCCTGCCTGCCACAGCAGGGACACCTCACACAAGCGCAGTCCCACCACACCACCCCGTAACCGCGGCACCCCAGACCGGTCCCACTGCCTGCCCACCTCCACTCCCCCCATGCCTGCACCCCCACCCCGCCCAGCCCCCCTGCCCCCACCACGCATCCCCCCAACCTCCCACCCACCCTCAATGTCACCCGAACGGAATCCCAGAGACCCCCCAAAGTGCTACCCCCCCTACCCGGTCCCGTGCGTGCTGTGCTGCGATCCCAGCTCCAGTGGCACCTCCCCCTGCCCAGGTCATGCTACGTCTCCCCCCCCAGCCACTGAAACATTTGAAAAATGCTTCTAAATGAAAAAAGCGTAAGTCACAGATAGCAACCCCCCCCCCCCCCCCCCCCCCCAGTCCTCCTCAGAGGACCAGAGCTCTTGCAGTGAATCTGATTCTGATACAATCCACACGGATCCATGGGCTCTTATTAAAATAGAAGCGACAAAGGCTGGAGATTGGGAGCTGGCACAGAAAATTAATGCTTTCTCAGTAGAATATAAGCAAGGACGGAACGGTGGTGAGTCCACTATAAAGACATGGAAGGCTAATTCGAATAAGGAACTAGTGCAATTAAGAAATATAGCCAAAGAACATGGCAGAAGCTCACATATTTTTAGAAATTTCTTAGAAGCCATGTTCTCAGCACATGTCTTACTTCCCCACGATATAAAAAATATTTCACACTGCCTCCTGTCCCCAGCAGAATATATGTTATGGGACAGGCATTGGAAAAGACATTTAAAAACATTATCAGATTCATATTCTGCGGATGCTAATAAGACGAATTTTATGGTAGTCCAACTAGCTGGTGAAGGTGACTTAGAGAAACCAGCAGACCAGTTGGAAACCTTGAATAAAGAGGCACTGCAGGACGTCGCTCTCGCAGCAAAAACCTCTTTACTTCTCATGCATGATGAGTCAATGCCAACAATGCATTTTTCTACTATTAAACAAGGGATAGATGAAAGTTTTATCAAATTTGTGGACAGACTTAGAGATGCTCTGGAAAAACAGATAGAGAGTACAGAGGCAAGGAAGGAACTCTTATGTAAACTTGCCTTGTGTAACTCAAATGAAAAATGCAAAGCCATTTTGAGGTCTCTACCCATGGACACAGACCCCACCATAGAGCAAATGCTGGAATGCTGTACACGTCACATGTCCACTGAAAATACAGTGGCCCAAGCAGTTGCCAAAGGTATTGCTGAAGGAGTTTCTGGGGCATATGCAGTAATAGCTTCTAAAGACCAAGCTAAATGCTATCACTGTGGGGATCTTGGACATCACATAAAGGATTGCCCAGAGAGATCACACCCCCGATACCACCGCAACAATTATCACAGACCCCAGAATCAGCAGCGTTACCAGCAGCGTCCAGGAAACCCCTTGCACAGCCCGGTCGAGCCCCGGGCGCTGACAACAAATCAAAGGCCACCCAGACCCAACCACGCACCATACCAGGATGTTCCGGACCACAAGAAGAGGATCCAACCCACAGGGCAACCCAGATGGGAACCCGCCGTCAACTGGTAACTGCTTTGTCCATTGACTTTAATAATGAGAATGTTCACTGTGTTCCCACAGGCAAATATGGGCCAAAAGGTGGTCCTTCCGACATTTTAATTATAGGTGACTCTCTTAATAGCCCAAAGGAGATCTTCGTTGTTCCAGAAGTGCTGACAGTGCAGCCAGGACAAAAGATTCTCATCCAGGTATACGGCATAGATTCACCATTTTTTCTTTTAAAGGGAACTCCAATAGCACAAGCCTTTTTACTCCCAAAGGATCACAGGGAACAGATTCCTCTCAACCCTACAGCTATGTGGGCACAAGTCATGGGACCATCCAAGCCTACCATCGAGTGCGGCCTCACCTGCAAAGGCGAGAAGACCCACCTACCAGGGATGCTGGACACCGGTGCTGATGTGACCATCATCGCCCGCTCAGAATGGCCAGCACACTGGGATCTACAACCCGTTGCAGGCATGATTTCAGGGGTTGGCGGAGCTACAGTGTCCATGAGAAGCAAGAACAACATCCTCGTGGAAGGGCCTGAAGGCAAGCTGGCAACCATCCGCCCATTCATGGTAAGGGCCCCCATCACCCTTTGGGGCAGAGACGTTCTATCCCAGTGGGGAGCTTCCCTACGTATTCCCACTCAGGATTTCTAATCAGGGCCACTGAGCTAAGCGCGCTGCCAGAAACACCTCGTCTCACCTGGAAAAGTCACAAGCCAATCTGGATTGAACAGTGGCCCCTTAATAAAGCCAAACTGCGCGCCCTAAACATCCTCGTGGAAGAACAGCTTGCAAAAGGCCACATAGTGGAGTCCGACAGCCCTTGGAACTCTCCAGTTTTCGTTCTACCAAAGCCTGGGACAAAGAGGTGGAGGCTTCTCCACGACCTTCTCAGAATCAATGAGGTCATCGAGGACATGGGCCCCCTCCAGCCTGGCCTGCCCTCCCCATTGATGCTGCCTAGAGACTGGACACTTGCTATCATAGACATTAAGGACTGTTTCTTCAGCATTCCTCTGCACCCTGAGGATGCTCCACGATTTGCTTTTTCCGTTCCCTCTCTTAACAAGGAGGCCCTGCTCAAAAGATATCATTGGCGTTATCTTCCTCAAGGCCTGAAAAACTCGCCCACTATTTGCCAGTGGTACGTGGCTCACATCCTGTCTCCCGTTCGGAAATCATTCCCCGATGCTATCATCCACCATTATATGGATGACATCCTGGTGTGTGCTTCAGACAAAGCTTACTTGGACAAAACAGTTAAAAAGACTATTGAAACCATAGAAAAGGCAGGAATGGAGATTTGTGAGGACAAAATCCAGTACACTAAGCCATGGACTTACCTTGGAGTCCAGATCCGGGAAAGGACCATCGTACCTCAGCAGATCACCATAAATGACGACCCAAAAGCCCTCAGGGACTTACACAGCCTGTGCGGATCCATCAACTGGGTACGTCCACTGCTTGGAATTACAACAGAGGACCTCGCTCCCCTGTTCAACCTTCTTTGTGGACCTAAGGACCTGGACTCTCCCTGCACTCTCACAGAAGAAGCCAGAGGTGCCATCACCAAAGTCCAGGAAGCCCTGTCTTCACACAAAGCCCATGGCTTCGAGCCCAGCCTGCCTTTCCAGTTCATCATCCTGGGAAAAGCACCTCGATTCCATGGACTGATTTTCCAATGGGACTCCCAGCTTCGAGACCCTTTGTTGATACTGGAATGGATCTTTACAAGTAGCCAGCCTACAAAGACACTTACCACCTACCAGGAGGTCATAGCACATTTAATAAAAAAGGCAAGGACTCGCCTTCGCTCTCTTTCAGGTTGTGAGTTCAAATGCATATACTTACCAATAACTCTTACAGACTTTGAGGATTTGATCCAGACCAATGAAAGCCTCCAGTTTGCCCTGGATAGCTACACGGGCCAAACTTCAGTTAAGATCCCAAAACACAAACTTTTTAACCCTGATGTAAGCTTCCATTTGATTCCAAAACGAATCCAAAGTAGAAAACCTCTCAAGGCTCTAACCCTCTTTACAGATGGCTCAGGGTCTTCCCACAAGTCGGTGGTTACATGGAGAGACCCCCAAACACAAGATTGGCACTCTGACATACAAATTGTGGAGGGATCTCCACAGATCGCAGAATTAGCAGCTGTTGTCAGAGCTTTTGAAAAGTTTAAAAATGAGCCTTTAAATCTGGTTACAGATTCAGCTTATGTCGCTGGGATAGCGATGAGAGCAGAACATGCTCTTCTCAGAGAGGTTTCTAATCCAAAGTTGTACCAACTGCTCTCTAAATTAATACACCTGATCTCCCACAGAAAGCAACCTTACCATATAATGCATGTGAGGTCACACACAGACCTCCCAGGTTTTGCTGCAGAAGGCAACAGAAAAGTGGATGCATTAGCAATGGCAGCAGAAACTGCTAATGTTCCCAACATCTTTGCCCAGGCAAAGTTGTCACACGCATTTTTTCATCAAAATATACCTGCCCTTATGAGAATGTTTAAGCTCTCAAAGGATCAGGCAAAGGCTATCGTGGCTACATGTCCGAACTGTCAGAACTATCATATACCATCCACGGGGACGGGAGTCAATCCCCGAGGTCTGAATAGCTGCCAGCTGTGGCAGACAGATGTAACTCACTTCACACATTTGGAAGGTCAAAATACGTGCATGTATCGGTTGGCACGTTTTCAGGAGCAGTATTTGCATCATCACATGCAGGAGAAAATACCCTGCACACAATAAAACACTTTCTCCTCGCTTTTGCCGCCCTGGGTGTACCAAAAGAGATTAAAACAGATAATGGACCAGCCTATATTAAATATTAAACCCCGAATGTTTCGGGTGTGTCCTGCCTGGCTTCGTCTGGCCTCGCTGCTGGACCAAAGGCTGCAGCTGTGGTGTTTTCACCGCAGAGATACCTTTGGCCGGCTAGGTGCTGCAGCTGGGCACCCAGAACAAATCCAGGCAAAATAGGAACTCAGTTTACCTTTGGTGGAAAAGGTTCAGACGACAGAGAAGAGAAAAGGAGCGGGTTCTGCCGTAGAGCTTAAATCTAGAGTTTTATTGTAGCGTGGTAGACTTCTGAATGTGGTAACAGCTCCAGACAGACACCTCGGCCGCATGGTCTTGTGTCCTTTTAAGCCCCGGGGACAGGGGGAGGGGAGGGACAGGTGAAGGCCAACCAGGTGTGAGCGGGGGAAGGGTCCCGGGATACAGACACTTGGACAAGCCAATGAGCCCAGACCTGGGGGCATCTTTTGAAATACTGCCAACCACAGGATGCCCTGTTGGAATGTTAAGATTGATGGACAGCTCTTAGGCAGGAGGGCAAAAGGGGGAGGAGGAAAGGTTGGCGCACCTGAGGAGGTTTGGATAGTTGAAACAGGAAATGGCGACACACTGCAACAAGCCTACACTTCTCTCAAGTTGAAGGAGTTCCTCAATGAATGGGGAATAGCACACAAGACCGGCATACCTGTAAACCCCACAGGACAATCCATCGTGGAAAGGACACATCAAACCCTCAAAAGAGTCCTTGATCAACAGAACAAAGACACAAGAATCACATCTCCAGTGGAAAGACTTTGCAAGGCTCTCTACGTCATCAACTTCCTGAACTGTACAGCATCAGAGCCTGACCCACCAATACTTAGCCACTTTGCAAATACCACCCAAGCAAAGCTCACTGAGAAACCACCTGTGCTCGTGAAGGACCCTGAAACACACCAAATTTCTGGGCCTCACCAGTTGATTACCTGGGGTAGAGGATATGCGTGCGTGCTACTACCATCCGGTATAAGGTGATACCCAGGAAAAACCATAAAGCCATACCTAGGCACTGTGAACACTACTCCTGCAAACGGGGGCAAGAACGCTCCTGAGGCAAACACAAGACCACCTCAAAACCAAACCAGCTCTGCCTGGAGACGAAGATGTCACCGAATACCCACAAACACAAAAACAGACCACCCCATTACAAGACAGCACACAAAACTGAAAGCTAAACTGCTGCATCAGGCCATAGATAGCCTTAACACAAAAGTGTTCTCTGAACTGTGACTGGTGTCACAAGGGTTTTCAGGGTGAAGAAGAGACGAGAACGTTGACTCCATGATCAGAAGGCTTGATTTATTATTTTATGATATATGTTACATTAGACTATACTAAAAGCAATAGAAAGGAAAAGGTTTCTTGAGCAGCTAGCTAAGCTAAGAATAGAAAAGGAATGAATAACAAAGATCTGTGTCTCAGACAGAGCAAGAGCCAGCTCTGCCATGAGTGGTCAAGAAATCCAAACACCCACAGGAGACCAATCACCTGTTGCATTCCACAGCAGCAGATAACCATTGTTTACTTTGGTTGCTGAAAACTGCAGCTTCTCACAAGGAAAAATCCTAAGAAAGGATTTTTCATGAAAGATGTCTGCGACATGTCACCTTTTTTTATTTAATTAAATTAAAAGGAAAAAGCGTTTGTAATTTTCTCTGCTGTACTCATGCTGAAGAAAAAGACAAACACTTGACAGGTTATCTGTTGCCAATCAAACTCCACTCAAGTGCTCCTGTGGAATGCACTGGGAATTTCTTCACCTGTAGAACATAAAATTCTATCATATTACTAAAACAATTCTATAATATAGGAAAATGCAAAAACAATGCAAAGAAAATTCAAGTCCAAGCAGCTGAGTTTCAGGAAAAGTCCATGGCTTGAAGATGTTCCTCTTTGCCATATCTGAAAGTTTCTTTTGGTCCTGAAACAGGCTTGCTACAGAAAAGTCCATCAATAGTTATCAAATGTCCATTGACAGTCTTCAAAGAATTTCGAGAAAATTTCTGAAATGTCTTGCCACAGCCCTTTATTGAACAACTTGGGCTGAAGCCAATCCCTGGCTCCTCAATGCCTCTGCTCAATGCCTCTGAGCTGCTGCCAGCTCTTTCACCCTTTTTTATTCAATTAATTTTTTTTTTTTTTTTTTTTTTTTTTTTTTTTTTTTTTTTTTTCTTGTCAGAAAGAGCAGCAGCAGAGGAGCCAGAGAGAGGCCCTTGGGGGCCCTGGCCCATGTGGAAGGATCAGGAACCCCACACCTGGCCCACAGAAAGGTGGCCCAGGACCAGAAGGGGGAAGCAAAGCCCCCAAACCCAACAGGAGGCCGGGAGGTGGCCCTGGCCCAAGCAACCAAGACAGACAGCCCAGGCCCAGCCCCCGAGGCAGGCTCTGCATTGGCACAGACCCGCACCCTGCTCCCAGTACAATGGCAGAAGGGGTGACCAAACGCTTCCTTTCCCCAAAATCACCGAGGCATGCCGGCAATGGGAAGACAGAAGCTGTCCCGAGAAACCTCGTCTCGGGTCTGGGGATGTCCTTTCCCCACAGCAGACAAGCGATGCTCGCTTCCTGCTGTGCCCTCTGCCTCTGCGATGCAAATGCACCAGGTGTTCCTCCCATCTGCCTCACAGCCCCACCGCCACCCCCTCTGGGCTGGGGACCAGGGGCAGAACTTTCGGGACCCACCTCCCCCTCGCCGCTGGGGCGCGCGAGGGGCGGCAGAGAGATCCACATCCCCCAGGGGGAAACCCCGGACCAAACACCCCCCAACCCGCCAAAAATGCTGATCTTGAAAACAGGCAGCCGCGCTGCGCCCACAGCCAGCTGTCGGGCCATGCCTCCTCCACGGAAGGACAGGCTGACGCCCTCTTCCTCTGTCCCAGCTCCCGCTGTAGGGGCAGCCCCGGGACAACCCGAAAAACTCGGGGAGGAAGTCACGCTGGATGCAGGAGGCGCCGCTGCAGCTGCCGCCGCCGGCTCCAGGGCAGCCTCTGACGCAGACACGGAGGACGGAGTCCCCACAGGCGGCAGAACTGCCGGGGAGGGCAGCGGGGCCGCCTGGGGAGGCGGCGGGGGCGGCGGGGGCGGCACGGGGTCGGCAGCATCTTCTGCGCCGGGCTCTGACATCGGCCGCGGAACCGCAGTCGCAGAAGGCGGCGGGACGGCCGGGGGGAGCGGTGGATCGCTGTTGCCCAGCAACATCGGCGCTGCCGCGGGAAGCGGTGTCTCTGAGACCTCAGATGCAGGCAGGGAAGCCGGCGGAAGCGCGGCCGGAGCGCCCACAGGCTCCCCCGCAGGGGCGGCCGCGGGAGGGGCCGCGCGGGGAACCGCCCGCACCCGCGGGGCGGGGTGAGGCGGCGCTCGCGGCGCTGGCCGGGGCGGTGCCCGTGGCGCTGGCCGGGGCGGTGCCGCCCACTCCCATCCCCCCTGAGAGCAACGGGAGGGGGGAGAAACCGGCTCCGTCTGAGCATGCTCCGAAGACGCAGTAAAAAAAACTTCGGTTGCGGGCGAAACTTCGCCCCCCCACTGTGGTTCAGGGGGGCTGGAAAGCAGCAGAGCGTCCCCCTCCAAAGGGTCTTCCCCCGGAATCGGGGGGAACGGGGCTTTGCCCTTGCAGTTAGCAATCCAGGGAAAAACAGCTGCTCTCCGTTTCAAGACTAGAAAGAGCTTCAAAAAGGTTGGATAAATCGAGGGGCATCCGAACCCACGGCCCAAAAAGAATTGGAAAATGGAGTCCATACACTCCCAGACAAACACATCAAGGGCATATAGCACATTCGTAAAAAACCCAAAGAGCTTTGCCCATCGAAAGAACTCATAGAAATCTGTCTCCAACAGGAGAATTCCATCCTCTTCACCCCATTTTTGCCAGAGGGCAATAAGTTTCTCCTCTGAAGGGGAGAATGGAACCTCATCCTCTAGGGGAGAAGTCCTCCAGATGAGCAGCCACAAACTGCGAATGGCCTCATCTTCAGGAGGGCAAAAACCAACAGTACCTTGTGACAGTGTCCAGGACTCTCTGGCTATCTGCACGGTGCTGCTGAGCTTTCTGAACATCTTCCTGGAGGCTTTTCAGAAGGTTCTCTTTGTGGTCAGCCTTGCTGAGAACTCTGTCCAAATTCGGATCTTCAGTTCTTCAGCTCCTGGCTAGAATCCACTTCTGTGGTCACTTGTGAAGCAACCATCAATGCCACACATTCAGGGATTACCCAGTGCAGCAATGCTCCTCTGGTGGTCTCACCAAGTGATGATTGTCCTCCTCAGTCGGGGGTCACCAATTGTGACTGGTGTCACAAGGGTTTTCAGGGTGAAGAAGAGACGAGAACGTTGACTCCATGATCAGAAGGCTTGATTTATTATTTTATGATATATGTTACATTAGACTATACTAAAAGCAATAGAAAGGAAAAGGTTTCTTGAGCAGCTAGCTAAGCTAAGAATAGAAAAGGAATGAATAACAAAGATCTGTGTCTCAGACAGAGCAAGAGCCAGCTCTGCCATGAGTGGTCAAGAAATCCAAACACCCACAGGAGACCAATCACCTGTTGCATTCCACAGCAGCAGATAACCATTGTTTACTTTGGTTGCTGAAAACTGCAGCTTCTCACAAGGAAAAATCCTAAGAAAGGATTTTTCATGAAAGATGTCTGCGACACTGAACTATTTGTTGTTACAGTCTTTTTTGTATTTAAAGAAAGAAAAAAAAAACAAAAAAAAAAAAAACCAAAAAAAACCCCCCAGTTATTTCCTCTCCCTAACCTTTTAAAACTCCTTAACCTTCTACCCACTCCTCCTCCCTTAGTGTAGCTTAGAAATTAAAAGAAAAAGGGGGGGAGGAGGGGAACACAGAAAAGAACAAGGGAGAAAACCCTCTTATCATAAAGATAACAAATTCTGCTTATATTCCCTATCAGAAGCCCTATTCCTGCCCAAAGATGAAAAATATCTCTGTTGCTGCTGTCCTCACTGCTGCCCAGATGTTCTTCACCGTACCGCATGCCTTCGGCTGTATTAGCCCACAGCCCAGCCATAATGTTTGGGCAACCTTAGCAAAAACATTAAAACAAGACAACATGTGCTTGTCCATGGGAAGCATTGATAATCCACTTTCCACATGTCTAGTAGGAATTCCCTTTGTAGCAGATGACTGGCCTCTCTATAACTCAGAGATCCTCCGTACCACAGGTAAGAGATCCAATGTGGCTGATACTTGGGACGAGTGGACAAAAATTCTGCCAGCTGCTCGAGAGGAACCCCAAGAATTAGATCTGTTGGGGTCCTCCAAGGCCACATACTGTGTCAAATTTTACTTTAGACGTCCAAAAAACAATGGGCCAGAGATTAACCGGAAGAAAAACACATATCGAAAAGAGATATCACCAATTAACAAAGCCTATAACTATCACGATTGGTGCAATTACATGGCTCATGTGATTTCTGTGTCCTCTCTCCATCCCAAAGTATTACCCAAGGGAATGTTTCTCATCTGTGGTAACAGAGTATGTCTGGGGTTCCCTTCCCAACTCCAGGGAGGTCCCTGTACCCTTGGAAAACTTTCTACCCTTACTCCAAACATCACCCTGTTACATAATTGGAAAAAAGAAAGCGAATCAAAACGACAAAAAAGGTCCTACACTGAATTTGATGAAAATTATGATCCTAAATTATACGATTGGAACAAACCAAAAAAGATTGCTGTCTCCCTGTTCTTACCCTGGGTAGCTGCAGCTAAAGCCCTCTGTGAAATCAATCACCTTGGGTGCTGGCTCAGTAAACAAGCTAACACTACATCTGCAGCCTTGAGTGATCTCTTAAAGGAAGAAGAAACCACAAGACAGGCTTCGCTCCAAAATCGAGCAGCAATCGACTTCCTGCTGCTTGCCCATGGACACGGCTGTGAAGACTTCTAAGGGATGTGCTGCTTCAACCTCTCTTCATGCTCGGAATCCATCCATGCGAACATCCAGAAACTGAAAGATCTCGGGAAGGACTTGAAAGTAGAGAGAATCCCAGACTGGGTCAATGAACTTTTCGGGCAATGGGGATTAACAGGATGTGCTGCATCCTTGGTTAAGGGAATGTTGTTGATTCTCCTTGTAGTTGTTATTGTGTTAGCTATGTTCTCGTGCCTTGTTCACTGTTTCAAAAGAACTATAACGAACGCCTTTTTTGTAAAAACAGAAAGTGGAGTTGTAGTAAACCCCATAGATTTAGGAAAAGCACCATGGAGAATATGAACAATAGGAATGCTGAAACAGCAAAAGAAAATTCCTGTTTCCCTGTCCTCCACCCTTAACCTATCTCTGTAACCCAATAAGGCAATGTCACGTTAACCCCTTACTATTGGTCAAGCTTGGATCCTTTCCAACCCTATAAAAGAAGCATACTGTACCCCATTAGGGGAGATAGAAGAAGAGAAGAGACCCTTCACGGACCTCCCCAATAAAGCCATCTCCGTGGAACAGCCTGCGCCTTCTCCTTCTCCTCTCTCTCCGTCTGCTGCAGCCTCAAGCCCGGGGCACCACTACCTAGCAAGCAGAGCTGAAATTCTAAGAGCTTGCAATCACTATAGAGCTGATAATCACCACGCTTACTAGATGGTAGCCCCGCGGCGTTGGCATGAGCGAGCTAGCCTCGGGCACCCAGTCCCTACCCAGGGACTGAGCTCCTGAGCCCTATTGCTCTGCTTTATAATAAGGCCAAATCAGAGAGGCTTTATTAACTTTCCCTTTTCTGTGGCCACTAGCTCTTTATCTACTATAATGTACCCTGACACCCGGTGCCCCTGGATTATCATTGAAGATCCATCGATGTACAATTGTTTTCCTCCTCGGAGTGCTTGATCTGTTAGGTCCTCTCTTACTTTAGTTTGAGTGTTTATAACCTCTAGGTAATTATGCACTAGTCCCTCATCTGGTTCTCCATACAAAAACTGGGCAGGGTTGAGTTGGTTACTCACGATTAGCTCCAAATCCTTATCTATTAACATGGCTTCATACTTTAACACTTGGGAATCAGTGAGCCATTCCTCAGCCTTTTGGCTTAGGATACTTCTAACTGAATCTGGGGCCTATATTTTCAAATTTCCCCTAAAGGTTAATTTCTTGCTTTCCTCCATGAGTAGGGCGGTTGCTGCCACCGCCTGAATACAGGTTGGCCACCCCCCGCCTACCGGGTCTAGCTGTTTTGATAACTAGGCCACTGGTTTCCTGGATCCTCCCCAGTCCTGGGCTAGTACTCCATGAGCTACCCCTTTTTCTATATCTACAGATAGAAAGGCTTGTCTAAGGCAGGAAGACTCAATGCTGGTGCATTGACTAGTTTCTGTTTTAAATCTTCAAACTTTTACTCATCTTCTTTTTCCCACCTAATCTCTTCTTCTACTAACTTTTCATACAAGAACCTGACAGCCTGAGTGTATCCCTCAATCCGTAGTCTACAATATCTCGACAAGCCTAAAAATCTTCTAACGTCCCTCTTGGGTTTTGGCCATGGAAGTAAGACTATCCCCATAATTCTCTCAGGGTTCAGTCGGCGGCTCCCTTGACAAATCACATGTCCTAGGTATTTTACTTCACACTCTACAAATTGAAGTTTCCCTTTTGATACCCAAAGTCCTTGGTCCCCCAGAAAATTTAATAATGCTCTGGTGGATTCCCAGACTTCCTTTTCTTCCTGTCCTTAGAGAAGCAAATCATTTACATATTGGATAAGTTTTATTTCAGGTGTGATGGAAAAAAGTTGTAGAACTTGTCCTAGTGCTTGACCGATTAGGTTTGGGGATTCAGAAAACCCTTGGGGTAACCTAGTCTATTGTTGCTTTCTTCCTGAATTGGAGTCCTCTCATTCAAAGGCAAATATATCTCTACTTTCTCCTGCTAGTGGGCAAGCCCAAAAACCATCTTTTAGGTCTATAATACTAAACCACTGGTGTGATGGGGGGATATTAATAGTGTATGGGGTTAGGCACTACTGGGTACTGATTCACTGTTCTTTTATTCCCTTCCCTCAAGTCTTGGATAAGTCGGTATGTTCCGTCTGACTTCTTTACTGGTAATATGGGTGTATTATGGGAGGGACATACATGGTTCTAAGGTCCCCTCCTCAAGTAGGTTCTGGATCACCGTCTGCAATCCTCATCTCCCTTCCAGGGAGCATGGGTATTGTGCTTGAACCGGATGGTTCTCATTAACTATTTTTTTTGCTAAAGGTTTCATGTTTAATTTACCTGGATTTTTTGGTTTTGCCCACACCATTTCATTAATTTTCTCCTCATCTTCTTCCCTTAATCGGAGAAGCTTAACTACCATTTTCCCTTCCTCTGGGAGTACCCCAATGTCTAACTGCGTCTGTAAATCCTGTCCTAATAAATTGCACCCTGTTTCTGGAACTAATAGAACATGCCCAATTCCTATTTTATTTGTCCCTTCAAACTTTACTTGCTTTATAACTGATGCTTTAAACGCTCCCCCTTTTGCACCTACTACTTGCACGGTATCTTGACTTTTTTTACACCCCTTTGGAATTTCACAAACACAAGTTCTTTCAGCCCCTGTGTCTACAAAAAGTTCAAATTCTTCCTCCTGGGGACCTATTTTTATAGTTATCAAGGGCTCCTGATGGTATTCTGTCCCCAGGAAGTAGATCCCCTGACACCCTGAGTCTTCTGCTTTTCCTTTTTGCTCAGTCTCATAGACCCTCAGGTCCTTTTCTTTTCAGGGACAATTTTTCTTGACATGTCCATCCTCTTAACAGTAAAAGCAAGCTGGCCCTAGGTTCCCCGTTTCCCAAATTCTCCTTTTTGCGTCCAGTCCCAAGGAGCTGTGTCCCCTCTTCATTTATCTTCTCACACTCGGGGTCACCCTTTCTTACATGGGTACTTCTTTACATCCTGGTTTCCCTCCCTAATGGCAGTTAACATTACCCTGGCCTTTGCCTTGGCCTTCTCTTCATCTCTCGACATACACCTTCTGTGCCTCTCTTAAGAGATCTTCCAATCTCCTTTCTTGCCAACCATCTAACTTTTCTAACTTTCTCCATATATCTGGCCAAGCGTGAGTGACAAAATTTATCTTTAGCAAGGTCTGTCCAGCCACTGTATCAGGGTCAAGCCCTGAATATTGCCTCGTATTTTTCCTCAATCTTTCTAACCACTCTGTTGGGGTTTCTTCCCTCTTTTGCTGCTCATGGAAAGCCTTATGGGCATTTTGATTACGTGGAGCTGTGTAGTAAACCCCATGGACCTGGGAAAGGCACCATGGAGGATCTGAACAATAGGAATGCTGAGGCAGCAAATAAGTTCCTGTCTCCCTGACCCCCCGCCCCATAGCCTATCTATGTAACCCTCTAAGGCTATGTTACTTTAACCCTTACCATTGGTCAAATCTGGATCCCCCCAAACCCTATAAAACGGGCATACTGTAGCCCATTCAACAGAAGAAGAGCTGTCGCTGGGACCCTTCACAGACTTCCCCAATAAAGCCATCTCTGTGGAACCAGCCAGCGCCTCTCCTTCTCCTCTCTCCGCCGTCTGCTGCAGCCTCAAGCCAAGGGCAAACTTACCTAGCAAGCAAGAGCTGAAATCCTAAGAGCTTGCAATCACTAGAAGAGCTGATAGCTACCAAGCTTGCTATGGGGTTTGGCCCGCGGCTACTGGCCTGAGCTAGCTAAGCCTTCAGGCACCCCGTCTCCCTGGGGACTGGGCCCCCGGGCTATATTGCTCTGCGTAATAATAAGGCCAAATCGGAGGCTTTATTAGAGCTGCCTCTTTGATACCTCCTATAATCAATGTTCTATATTCCTCCATGTCTTGCCTCTCCCCAGTGATGTTGTGGTCCCAGGCAGGACGCACTATGGGCATTTTCACATCCCCAGGAGGTCCTTGCACATGCTCCCTTTCCCATATCTGTATCCCAGCTGCCCGCATCATCTGTCTTTCCTCTGGTATAAATAACATGGTCATTATTGATTGCATTTCTTCCCATGTATAAATATTGGGCCCCAGAAACTGATCTAACTGTTCCGCTAATCCAATGGGGTCCTCTAGTAATCCTTTTCATTCTTTCTTGAGCATTCTCACATGAGAGGAATTGAGTGGTATGGTTAGGAATCCAATTCCTCCCTGCACCCCACCCAGTGGTACTTCTTTCAGAGTATATAATCCCACTGCTTGGCTCCCATCTCCTGATCTGCTTTTGTCTCGTTTTGCCACTCTGTTTCTAGTGTTTTGACTAGGCCCATCAGAGGGCAGGGGGGGTGCGGTTCGTGCTAGTGGAGGTGGAGGGGGCAAATAGTCTACCGGGTCCCATTCTTTATTTTCTGATACTTTAAACATGCTCACCTTCAAGGGTGAAGTCTCCCCTTCCCAGCAGGCAGCATAGATACTCTCTTCCTGGTTGAATGGTTTCTTAGCTCTTGCATAGATGTTTAAAGCCCGACATATTGATCCTTCATCTGATCCATATCTTGGCCAGTGTACATGATCAGTCCTGATTTCCCTTTTAGTCCATTTTACCATGCAGTACTGAATAATTTTTAGCTCATCCTTATCTCTGATATTGGGGTCATATTTTCACGAGACTAGTTTCCTTCCCAGTGGGCTATCTGGGAATATACCTGTTGGTACCTCTTCACTTCCTCCTTTTCCCCCGGGAGATTCCCTACTTGTTCCCAATCTTACCTCGATAGATAACCTCAGGCCCTCCCAACAAGGCCCACGTTACTAAGAAGGGGAAAGGAAAGGAGGGAAAAAGGAAACAAGGAAAGGAGGAAAGAGAAAGAAGAAAAAACTTTACCTTTCTTCCAGAAAGTAAAAAAAACAACTCGCCTACAATCCAGGGACCCCTGTATCCCTGGATTGGTCCTGCTGTTCCTCTTCTCCTCGGCTTGATGGCCTGGTCCCAAGGCCTTATGCCAGTGGGTATTACAGGGGAGCTGGTACGGCCTGGAGTCTGCTCTGCTCCCCGCCTGGCCTGGAAGGGGCCCCACCCTGCTCCTCACTCAGCCCGATGATGGTTCCGCCCCGCACCTCGCTCAGCCTGACTTTATGACGGTGGGTCACAAGGAAGCCCCCTCACTCAAGACCTTAGACACTGCCATGTGCAACTTAGCATCATTCTTGGGTCGACAAACTCCACAGTTTCTGAGACTATCTCCCCCCCCACAACGGGCTAATTCTCGACCCTCAGAGATGCTGTCTGTGACGCCTCTGCTGTGTTGGCAAAGGCCAGGGGTTATTGTGCTGGGTCTCTGGTGACTGCCACTCAGCGTGTTCAGCTACTGCTCATGCGGCACCCTCGCGATTTCACGGACTCCACCTGGGAACCCTCTTTGCTTAGCTTGGGTTGGTAAGCTCTGGAAGTTATCGCGCTGAGTGCACACCAGAAGCCCACTGCGCCGAGCATTGCGCATGCTGCTGCTCCATGTGGAGCGGCTCCTCCGCTCCCTTTGTTCCAGTGAGTTGGGAAAGCTGCCATGAGTCCTCACCCCGATACAAGTGCGATCCCCACCGATGGGCAATTCTCACTGTAACCCTGGGGACTCTCAATCTGGCAATTCCAGATGCTTGAGTCCCCATAAATATTTCAATCACATGCTTCCTACCAGCCACAGGGTCCCCACTTTCCTCTCCCACATGTCCTGGCCTGTATTTCCAACTGTCCAATATCCTGAAGCTCTAACAGACCAGGACAGGTCCCATGTATTACTTGTCTGAAGCTGACATTTGTACATGCGAATTACAGAATAACAATCTGGCCGAAATAGTTATGAGGATGGTACTCACCTTCTCCTTCTTCTTTCTCATTTTTCAGTCTTCCGCTGTCCTTGGGGTTTTGACCTGTGACCACTGGTGGTCCCAGGAGAAGTTGATCGAGGGATCGAACTTGCAGAGGGGCACACCTCTCTTTCAAACACTCCTAGAGCAATGGAGACGAGGTGTATATCCTGGAACAACCACCCATTTGTGAGAAACTATGCTCTTTTTAAAATTTTAGAGGTTTATTAAAACCTTATGAAAAATATAACAGGAGACTGAATAAAGTAAAATTACAGCGCTGAGAGCAAAGGAGTCAACCGCCATGTGCTCATCTACAAAATGGATGCTCCGCCTTTTATACCTCTATCCCCTCCCAAAGTCTTGTCAGTCGACTCCTTCTTTGCCATCCAGTGGTGGAGATCACTTTCTTCCATCTTGATTGGAGGTCAAGTGCTGCCATAGTAACAAGCCGACCCTCCCAAATGCCTTGACTACTAAGGCCATCCCGTGATAACAATGCAAGGGGGAGGGGAAACATAACGATGCATCTACGAAACTTGTCTTAACAAATACATAATATTCACCCTTTAATTGTGAGAGTCAACCATCGCATTACTCATCTATAACACTTTAAATCACATTTTGGAGAATATTTCGAACCTCAGGATTCGTAAACCAAAGAGAGCTCACTTTGCTCCTCTGTGATTAGAGCGGATTGCAACACTGACCCCATCTAGTCTTATATTGTTTTGATGTAAGTAATTGTTAGCCATGCAATACTGGAGTAATAAAAATGGTTTGGTTTTAGTATACTGAGTAGATGTATATACAGTTTAAACCTCTGCAAAGCCTTTTTGTTTATTTCTTGATCTTTCAAGTACCTGTTTTCCTGTCATCCCAAATCAATAGGGATTACCTCCTGGAGAACTGCAATCAACTCTTATCACCAGCTTTACCTTTTGAGGTAAGAAGTCAAATGTCAGAGCCCTGCAGACCAATTTTCTTCAGAAGATTGTGGTGAGAGCAGTTGGGTGTCTCTTTATGCAATCTCATTTATTCTAAAATTTTATTTCACTATCTGAACAGCAGAAGCAAGCCCTCACAGTTTCCAAATTGTCAGGAAAATTAATCCACAAACACCAGAGGTTTATGTCCAAGAACTAGACCCAGGAGTCCTGTTACTTTATTTGAATAAAGGGAGAGGCCATGGGGCAATTCCCCTGGGGTTTCTCAAATTTTTGGATGACGCAGCCTCCTTTTTAGCCTAATTTCCCGACCACATGTCCCTCTCTCTTCCACCATTGGCTGAGGTACTTGAGAGGTACAGACTCCCCAAAACACCTAATACCTAAGACCCCCTTCTAATGTATAACCTCCCCTTTTGTCTTTTCCTTGTGTCAATTAATAAAATCCCTTATGTAATTTATGGTTCTCCCCATTGTTTCTTTCATCTCTCAGTATTGAATTTTATTTATCAGCAGAGCTACAGTTTGTTTGTAAAGACAAATCTCTCATTACATTTATCAATCAGTGGACTCCTTCCCATTGTTTATTTTATCTCTCAGTATCTAGATATATTTACCAGCAAATCCACAGTTTATTTGTTAAGACAAGTCCCTCATTCCTTTCACAAATCAATACTGTAGTGTCAAAAGCTCCCTTCTCCTGCTAAGGAGGCACATGGATTCAGCCCAACCTGCTTAAGCTTCTCAGCCTCTCACACCCCCTCCAAATTGGCAAGCTACATTTGAGTGCTGGTGCCTGTAATGAGGGACTCCCTCACTGACAGCACCAAGACTGCCAGACATTTATCACAGGAGTGAGAAGTAAGTTCAGACAAATCCAGGAAAAATAAGACTAAAGCTCTTCATGCACTAGTGAGTCTCCCTTTTTCCCATACACTCATGGTTTAGCTCTTATGTTCATGATCCTCACCGAGGATTCAAGCCAGTATATCCCAGCTAGTGACAGAAACATAGAAATTATGTTCTGAATTAGTACAATATTCCAACATGTGCAGACTATATGCCTGAATCTGTGAGAAGAACTTTACAGACCAGGCCTATAAGTTGAAAAAACCTCTATTCTCTCCTGCTTGGTTACCGTGTTGTGCTGCTTCTTGCTCAAAAGTACCACCTGACTGCACCTGCTCCTCCTGCTAGTTTTTTTCATTCTCAATGAGTTGTAAATGTAATTTCCACAGTTTTCATACAGGAATATACTTTCAAATCCAGTAATTTAATACTTAACAAGTATATGATGAGACAGCTGAAGTAATTTATGCCCTTTCATGACACCATCTCAGCCTGGAGAAACATAAACAACACCTGCTTTGTCTGGTATGCTGAGACTAGTATTCCCCACCTACCTGTAAACCCTGGCCTCCTGAGCTATGCAACACTTCAGGCACCCTGAAAACCGGTGTCCGCTTCAGAGATCAAGAGATGCCCCAAAACCTCCAACCAGAGAGCTGGGGAAAAGGCCCAGCTCAGAAGAGAAAGGATCCTCAGAGTGATGGGGGAGGAGCATCCTCTTCAGTAGACTGGAGATCACTGCCTGCTCTGATCTGGTACCACAGTGAAGATGCATTAAGGACTGCTACCAGAAGATGAAACACAGTGATATAGGGAACCTATAACTAAACTTATGGAACTATAATTTGCTGCATAATCAAATGTGGTAAGAACAGATAATACTTTACTATGCAACAATAGGATTTAGCCTATTAATTAAGACTTATAAAGCAGGAACTAGTACTCTAAAAACCAGTAAAAACTGGATCTTTAGTTTGGACTGTGGCCTAAAGCCTTGAAGGACAACCAAACACCAAGAGAGCAGGTTCATCCAGAGGGCATTGTGGAGGATGGCTACTTACTTCATCCAGCGACCTCTGCCCAAGACCACCAGAAGATAGCAGAAGATAGTGTGCAAGTGCAGAATGATGAAAGGCGGATTAACATACAAAGCAAGAGTAGGCGGGGATAAGTCATGAATATGTATCAGCAATGTTGAAACTTTCATGAATACATATGATCTTAAGTGTATATAAACAGTGTCTGCTTTGTTTAGGTGCACACATTTTTGGTGGAACTATTCCCCCGTGTGCCCAGCGCTGAATAAACATACCTACTTCACAAACCTGCTGGTTGTGGAGTCTCTATTTCGGGTGTCAGTTTGGCGAGCCAGCCAGGAGAGGTCTCTGCTCAGCTGCAGGGTTGGCAGTGGAAACGGACATCCTAGGTGCACCCCGAGCCCTTTTCTCAGAAGAACTCCTTCCCCAGTTGGTCACTACAGGAGCAGAGAAGGACCTCCTGTGGCTGCGGACAAAACGGTATGTTTGACAAAGGGGGGGGCCAGTAAGTCATAGGGGATGCCTGTGCTTGACCAGGGCCACTGATAAACAGCCCAGAGATGTCTGGCATATGGCATAGTCCCCATTTAGGAGGAGGGTACCCTATATGTAGATTGGGGATTTGCTGACCGGTAGATCGAGCAAATCCGGGGTTACCACTGCATCCCAGCATTGGCAGCCAGACTCCAGCCTTGGGACTGGTGTGAGTAAACCATTTTTACTCTTTTCCCTCAAGAAGCAGGGGATTGCCCTAGGAATATTGGCACAGGATCTGGCCCCGTATTGCTGAGCAGTGGCTTACTTTTCCAAACAACTGGACGCAAGTGTGAAAGGTTGGCCCGGAAATTTGTAAGCAGTCTCAGCCATGGTACTAAACATCCAGGAGGCCCGAAAATTTACTCTGGGTCAGAAAATGACTGCGCCGGTGTCCCATACAGTATCTGCAGTACTAGAAATGAAAGGTGGGCATTGGCTTTCCCCACAAAGATTTTTTAAATATCAGGCTGCAATGGTAGAACAAGATGATATGGAAATCATAGTAAATAACATTGTCAATCCAGCCTCTTTCCTCAGAGGAAATACAGGGGAACAAGTGCATCATGACTGTCTGGAAACCATCAAAGCGACATATTCGAGCCATCCGGACTTGAAAGATAGTCCTGTGGAGAACACGGAAAAGTAGTTCATGGATGGAAGCAGTTATGTCCTAAGTGGTAAAAGACACACTGGATATGCCATCACCACTAGCCAAGAAATAATAGAGTCAGGACCTTTGCCCATCAATACCTCTGCACAAAAGGCAGAGATAATTGCTCTAACTTGTGCCTTGGAACTGGCCCAAGGCAAAACTGTAAATATCTATACAGACTCAAAATATGCCTCTGGAGTCATACATGCGCATGTAGCAATATGGAAGTAAAGAGGATTATTCACAGGGCAAAAACATTAAACATGCAGAAGAGATACTGAAACTGTTGGAGGCAGTCCAACTCCCTGAGAAACTGGCAATCACACACATCAAAGCACACCAAAAAGTAAGCTTGGAACTGGAAAAAGAAAATGAGCTGGCGGACAGAGAGGCAAAACAGGCAGCCAAAAGAGAGGTAAAAACAGAAGGAGCTTTGATCCCTGAAGGGCAAATGTCCCTAGAAGGTGAGCCAAAATATACCAAAGAGGATGAAAGCCTCATTTCAGACCTAGATGGGTCATATAATAAAGAAGGGTGGGCTCTCACCCCACAAGGGCAACTGATCATTCCTTCCTATTTAATATCTCCTTTAGTTAGGGAAGAACACAAGAAAAGGCACTGGGGGGCAGAATCCCTATATCAGCACCTACTTAGAGAAATTATAGGTAGAAACTTATATGCCACTGTGAAACAGATGTCTCAGCAATGTGATCTTTGCCTCCAGACTAATCCCAAAAATACCCCCAAACCAGAATTGGGCCAAATTAAAAAAGGCAATGGGCCTGGGCACCAGTGGCAGATTGATTTTACAGAACTCCCAAGAAAAGGAGGGTACAGATATTTACTGGTACTAACTGATACCTTTTCAGGTTGGCCAGAAGCATTCCCTACCAGAACAGCCAAGGCTCAGGAGGTAACCAGAATACTAATACAAGAAATGATACTGTGCTTTGGAGTTCCAGCAACTATGTCTTCTGACAGAGGACCATATTTTATCTCAAAAATAGTGCAGCAAATCAGCTGCCATTTGGGTATTGATTGGCAACTTCATACCCTGTATTGCCCTCAGTCAAATGGACAGGTAGAAAAGATGAACCACTTGATCAAAAAGCAGATTGTGAAATTAGGACAAGAAACGAACTTGGCCTGGCCTCAGTCTCTTCCTCTAGCACTCTTGTGCATATGAACTAGGCCAAGGGTAAAAGAAGGACTGAGCCCTTTTGAAATCTTGTATGGGAGACCTTATAGAATACATAAAGAGATGTCCACACAAGCTGGGGATGAAATGATGACCTCCTACATGGTGGCATTAGGCAAAGAGCAAAATTGAGAAACGTGGTTGGGACTTGAAGTAGGGGTTTGGATGGGCCTGTGCATACCATCCAGGCTGGAGATTATGTGAATGTAAAGTCTCTTGCAGAAAAAACTCTGGAACCACAGTGGGAGGGACCATTCCAAGTGTTCCTCACTTCCTTCACAGCAGTCAAGATGAAGGAACAAGCATCATGGATACATCACACCAGAATCAAAAAGGCTCCGCAGTCTTCCTGGAAGGTCAAGCAAGTACATCCTGGAAAGCTACTCTTTTCACGATCCTAATTTTAATCAAAGGATAGAGAATACAGGAGAAACAAAAAATGTAATACCCACACGCACCTGCAATGGCACGGCCACTGTTGATAAGTTGTGGGCAGACTTGTACGAGTCTATACCTATGGATGTTACTGGGAACACAACAAGCTGGTCAGGGAAAGCGTTATACAATACGACAAAATATGGACCCATACATTCAACAGAGATTAGCAACAAATGCCTAATTAACTGTTTAGTTTCTGACATCTCATTGAAAGCAGAGAACAGGGGGCAATGCAGTTCCTATAAAATAGTACAAATTTGTTTAAATAAAGGCAAAGATCTTGATAAAAACATAAAAAAAGAAAAGCCCCAACATAAGGAGGACCTCCAACCCATAATTACCAAAATAGAGCCACATGTCTTGGTTTAGGGAAAATTTGGAAGAAAACCTCTAAAGGGGTTCCTCTAGAAAGCAAATCCAAGTGGCCCCTCCCCCAACTGGTTCGGGGAAAGATTTCTTTGGAGAAAAGTGAAAAAACCCTGTTTATTTAACAGGCAAAGCATTCACTAGCACAAAAAAAAAGAGAATAATATTAAATAATAAAACCTCTCACCGCTCTGAATAGATGACAAACTTAAAAAGTCCCCTTTGTGAACTGTAGCTTGGCTCATTCAGTTTCTTATCAGTCCCTCCAGTGCTGGAAATGCTGCTGCCCAGGCCAGGTCCCAGTGGGCTACAGGTGCAAGTTGATGGTGCTCTTCTGGGTTTTCAATTTAGAGTAGGTTTAAACAGTTTTAAGAAAAACTACAGTCTAGGGAACTTCTTTGCTTCAGCTAGCTAAAAACTAACTAAAAGCAAAGAAGAGCTCTCTCCTGCTGTCTGTCTGCAGACAACACAGTCCAGGAGAAGGATGCAGGAGAGCAAGTGCAGTTTCTGATAACAAACTTTGTGCTTCTTCTCTCCCCTCCCTTTGCTTTTGGAATTAGTCTTAAAGGTGCAAACTTTATTTTTGGGCTAAACAGATGAATGGGGATACAAGAATCATAAAGTCACCCTAGGACAGACCTTGTGCCATTAACAATACTGAAATTCAAAAGGTATTGATTAACCCAGAATGGTCCCTGAAGTGAGTCAAAATGGCAATGCAAGTAAATGCTTCTAACATCCAGTCAGAATGAGCTCCATTCCTTAAGACTTCCTTCATGGAATGGACTAATTTGCTACAGAAACTTATGCCCCACACAACTCAAAGGAAGAGAGACCTTAGAGGGGCACTGGGAACAGGACTGGGGGTTTTAAATGCAATAGATTCAGAACTACTAATGAACAGATTAGCTGTGACAGGCAGCAATCTAGCTAAATTGCAAAAACCTCTACAGTCTTCCTTACTAGCATTAGGTGATAGACAATGGAAACTATCTAAAGTATTACCAGGGTGGGAAAATGCAGAGGAACAGAATCATGAGTTAACAATAACTGCAATAAGTACAGTTCAACACAATGCTTCTTTAGCCCTTAGCTGTATACAGGCACAATTATGGATGCAATCAATGGCTGCCTCAATTTTACAAGAGGGAGGGGAGGGCACTTTCCCCACTGAGATTAGAGGGGTTGTTTGAGACAATGCTACTGAGTTAGAGAGCTTCAATCCTAGTGAACTTTAGTAAATTTCACTTATGAGCCTGTCACTAGCACAGTGACTGCTTTCATGTTGACCATACATAATGCCTCAATACACAAGATCCACCCCATCATTGCCTTAGGATTGAACCATGACAAAGCTGTGTTATATACTTCTGAACATAGAACTTGGGCACGACAGACTGAGGAGAAGTGGCAAACTGTAAATATAGAATCTTGTATTGCAAGGGAACAACTAGGATTAATTTGTGAAAGTAACACGATAGATGAACAAGATATTTGTCTAGATACTGAACAAAGTATCTGTCATTTTGAGGTTCATCCGATTAACCAGACAACTATGCTTGTGTATATAGGCCAAGGCTGTGTATGTCTAAGAACAGTGTGCCCCACCATAGTGGTAGATAATTTGACTATGAACAATAATCATTGTGGATGCCGTGGGACAGAGAGAGAAACGGCAAGAGTTTCTCACAGCAGCTTGTGAGAATTTTTAGGGAGTTGTAAGGATGTGATAACTTGTTAAGTATAAACAATCTGCAGGTGGTGTTTTTCTACTTCGTCTCTCTGTTCTTCTCAAGGACGGTGTATGAGAAAGGTGTTTTTGTTAACTAGCCGATCAAATAGAATGAATCGTATCACTCTATAAAAGCCGCGCGGTTCTCTTGAATAAAGTCTTCTTTTGCTCTTTCTACAATACTGCCTCTCGCCTGTTCCTGTGTCATTCTTGGCGCAAGAATGACATCTGGTGACCCGACGTGTGTACTGCATCGGTCGGCCTTCGCGGAGTGCGACAGTTGCCCAGGACCCCCGCCGGACCTCCACAGGGGCGCGGGGCGCCTGAGTGGCTTGGCCACGTTCGGACACCCTTTGTTTCCCCGGACAGGTAACGACCTTTCCCCGTGCCCTTCTCGTTGGGCTTGGTCCGTGGGGCTGCCCTGATAGTTGGGACCTGCGGGAGGGGACCGACTCCCCAGAACGTGGACAATTTGTGGATTACTGGGGCTGAGTGCCTGTGTTTCCAAGATGGGGGATTGAGATGAGGAGGAGAACTGGTTTTTTTCCATGTGGAGGCACCTCCTTTCCTTTGGGGGGTTCTCGGTGCCTGACGCCTTGTTGATCGACCTGCTTGTGTGGGCCAGCGTTCATGAGTTCCTGATGGGCATGGTTGCTGCTTTTGACCTGGGCTGGTGTCAGGAACTGTGTGGTCTGCTTGCAGAGGAGTTTTATGAAGGGGATGATGCTGTACTCCCGCTCCTGGCTGTGTGCGACTTCCTGTGCATGGCACTCCAGGACCGGGCCAGAGGTTGGGAGATGGGCTGTTTGAGGGGCGGGAGTGGTGCCGATGCTTCGGATAGACGATGTTCGGGTCACAGCTCACTGTCTGTGTGTGGTTCGGCCCCCCCCCGTCCCTGGCGGGTCGCCCCCCCCCCGCCCCCCCCCCTTTGGGGGTGTGGGGCTGGAGGTTTTCTGCGACAGAAGTTACGCCTTTCCCAGCCCCTGCTGCCGAAGAACTGGGGTTCTCCCGGCCGGATGATGTCACGCCTTTCTCCCCCCCTGCCTTTTGGGGGTCGGCGTTCTCCCGAATCACGGGAGCTGCAGTTTCCTGCCCTACAGCCCCCCCCGACCAGCCGGAGGGGGCGGGGTCGGCTCCCGCCTCAGCGGTTGCCAAGACACCGCAGATCGCTTAGCCAGCTTCTTCGTCATCAGCCATAAAGCCTGCGCAGTTGCACCGGCCAGGCCCATCCAGTGGCCCGCCTCAGCCAGTGTCGTGTTCCTGGCTGTGACTGCAGCTTCGGCACCGTCTCTCTGAATGGTAAATCATCCGGCGGAGGCAGTGCCTCTTCCTCCTTCCAGCGCGGTGGCCGCTTCGGGTGACTTAATGTCTTTTACACCTCCGCCAGGGCAGCCTGCGGTGGCGGTGGTGCCGTCGGCTGCTGCTGCACCGTCCGCTGCCCCGTCTCTGGCCGTGGCGGTGCTGGTGGCTGGTTCACCGGTGTCCCGGCCTGTGACTGTCCCTTCGGGTTCGCAGCTTGCGATTGGCTTTTTGGATCCGGACCCTTTTGTTAACGTGCCACCCCGTCACCCGCTGGGTGCCCTCCCCATTCCTGGGTGGGGACTCGGACAGCGATGATGACTGGCGGCCAGTTGCCCGGCAAGGGCATGCCGCGGTGGGGGAGAGCCGGCAGCAGCGGACGGAAGCGGCGTCTGCTCGTCATCTCTGGACGCTGCCTCCCTGTAGGGTGACTGTGCGCCCTAACAATCCCAGCAGCTTTTGGGACGTGGTTAAAGCATGGGTTTCAGAGGCTGAGGATGAGGGTCTGTTGGGGGGGGGCGGGAAGGTCACGGTCTGCGGCTGGTGAAGGCAAGCCCGCCTCGGGGGGAGAGGCTCTGGGGGTTCAGGGGGGCCAGGTTGTGCCCCACGGTAGCATACATGTCCATCCTGTGTTCAAGGCTATCCCAAATTCGGGACAAACCGGCAAGCACGGGGTGATTGCCTGGCAGGTGATTCAGGAACTGCGGGGTGAGGTTGTGAAACATGGCCTTGGCTTGGAGGAGGTCATGCAGACTCTCTGGGTGATAGCCACTGATCTGCTCTGTCCATTTGACATCAGGCATCTTGTTCAGGCGCTTTTCCAGTCTCTGCAATTTGCAATGTTCTTGACGTTCTGGACAGAGGATTCTGTGAAGGTTGCAGCGAGCAACAGGCTTCTGCCTCCAGAGGATCCTAGGCATGGCATGGGAATGGATGGTCTCCTTGGGGAGAGTACCTACTCCCATCCTGATTTTCAGGCTACCTGGGATGCTGTTGTTCTCCAACAGTGTCAGACTGGAGTTTGCTGCATTGGTGAAGACCACTGACATGGCCTCCCCAAGGCCCAATTTCACTGACATAAGGCAGAGGCCAGGTGAGTCTTTCATGCCGTTTGTCGAGAGGCTGATTGCTGCCTTGGAAAAGCAGATTGAGGAGCCTGGACTCAGGGAGCTCCTTTTGAAACGCTTGGCCTGGAACCATTCAAACACTGAATGCCAGAGGATCATAAATTCTCTTCCGGGGGATCTTTCAGTGGTGGAGATGGCCAGGGCGTGTGCTAGGACGAGTGCTATGGATCCCAAGGTGTCCTCTCTGGCAGTTACTGTGCGGTCAGGCCAGGTATCCTTAGGGGGCGGACACAAGAAAAAGAACAAGAATAAGGGCAAGAAACAGCAGGCTGTGCCCAAGCCAGCAGATGCGAGTGCTGAATTTTTGTGTGCTAGGTGCCTTAAGGCAGGTCACCTTGCCAGACAATGCAGGTCAAAGTTTGGCGCAAATGGCCGGCCTTTGGCAGGCCCGGGAATCGTAAAGAAGAGTGCAAAGAGGAATTGCGCCTCGACAAAAGTGATTCCTCCGAGCACGGCGCCAGCCCAGGTTTGCCCAGCTGGCTCAGAGACATCACCCACGGCTCCGCCAGCATGGATGTATGTACCGCCGGCGCAGTCATCCTAGACTCCAGTGGTGAGCATAAGGTTCCCTTGAACGTCCTCGGACCTCTGGAACAAGGTCTGGGTGCATTTCTGGTGGGGAGATCTAATGTCACCCACCAAGGGATCTTTGTTCACCCAGGTGTTGTTGACTCTGCCTTTGCATGTCTGATTTTTGCCACTGTTTTCACACCCTGTCCCCCTGTCACTATTCCAGCAGGGACTCGGATTGCTCACCTTGTGTTTTTTCAGTGGTGTGTCCCCAGGACTGACCCGCAGACTCATGGGACTGGTGGCTTCAGATCTGAAGGACTGCCACAAGCCCTCTGGTTTGTGACCATTTCCACACAGTGACCCCAGATGGTGTGTACCCTGACTCTGCTGGATGCCCGCCCACCGATGATCGAGCTGCAAGGTTTGATTGACATGGGGATGGACATGACTGTCATCTCCCTCTCTGTATGGCCTTCTACGTGGCCTTTGGCCCCCATGGGAACACCCGTAGTAGAGGTGGGGGGTCCGGCGCGTACCATGATAAGTCGATGCTTTGTTCTCATTGGGAACACGAGTGGGCAGGTGGCTGCAGGTCTACCCTATGTCATTTTGGCCCCGGTCACTCGGTGGGGGTGGAATGTATTGGCTGCTTGGGGGGTGCAGATTGGGGCATTGGGACGGATTTCTGATAGGGACCACTGCGTCAAAGGGCAAAAGGTACCCGACGCTGCCTTTACAGTGGCTGGTGGACAAACCCATTTGGGTTCATCAGTGGCCCCTGACAGAGGAGAAACTGCTCAGCCTTTGTGAATTGATTCGGGAACAATTGCAGCAGGGACACATTGGGCCTTCTATGAGTCCCTGGAATACTCCTGTCTTCGTGATAAAGAAGAAGTCTGGGAAGTGGAGGTTGTTACAAGACCTCCAAAAAGTCAATGCAGTGGTGGAAGGCAGGGGGGCATTGCAGCCCGGTATGCCCTCGCCCACCATGATCCCTGCAGGATGGGACATCTTGGTTGTTGATTTGAAAGATTGTTTTTTTATGATCCCTTTGCATCCTGATGAGAAGCCAAAGTTTGCCTTCACAGTGCCTTCAGTCAACAATGCCAAACCTGCGCAGAGGTATCAATGGAAGGTTTTGCCACAGGGCTGTCCCAACAGCCCAATTATTTGCCAGTGGTATGTGGCTCAGGCCTTGTCTGGTGTGCGTGATCAGTTTCCTGATGTGTGTTGTTATCATTATATGGATGACATCCTGGTGGCGGCACCCAACCGGGATGAATTGCCGAGGATATGGCCTCAGCTGTTTGCTGCCCTGCATGCTTACGGGCTGCAGGTGGCCCCAGAGAAGGTTCAGCAGCACCCTCCTTGGAAGTATTTGGGGGTCAAAATTCTTGACCAAACCATTCAGCATCAGGAGGTGCAATTTTCTGATTCTATTCAGACCTTGAATGATGCCCAGAAGTTGATGGGTGTCATCAGCTGGTTGCGTCCTTATTTGGGACTGACTGGAGAACAGTTGTCCCCATTGTATGATATTTGAAAGGGGACCCTGACCTGAGATCACCTTGAGAATTGACCCCTGCAGCACGACGGGCGCTGGAAGAGGTCCAGAGGGCTGTTTCTGCCCGTCAGGTCACCGAATAGATCCTTCCATTGATGTCACTGTTTTCGTTACCAATCCAGATTTTCATCCTATGGGTATCATTGGCCAGTGGAGTGACAAGTGCTCTGATCCCTTGCATGTTTTGGAATGGGTCTTTTTGCCCCACCAGTCGAAGAAGACAGCGCCCTCATTGTATGAGCTAATTGCTCGTTTGATAGTCAAATGCCATCAGCGGTGTTTGCAATTGATGGCTGCTGATCTGGCAGCGATCATTCTTCCTGTGGAGAGGGAGGATTTTGAATGGAGTCTTGCTATTAGTGCTCCTTTGCAAAGTGCGCTGGAAAACTTTTCTGGGCAGATTGTTTATCATATGCCCGGTCATAAGTTGCTGCAGCTGGCAAAGAAAATGAGTTTGTCGTTGTGGCCAAAGAGCAGCTGGGTGCGGGTGCAAGGGCCCTCTGTCTTCACTGATGGCTCTAGGAAAATGGGGAAGGCCATTGTTACCTGGAAGGATGAATCTGGATGGCAGACACTGGAGGGCCATGTGTCAGGCTCAGCCCAACTAGTTGAATTGAAGGCCGTTGCCATGGCATTCCAGGAATTTTCCCAAGTGCCTCTGAATGTGGTGACTGATTCCACCTATGTTGCGGACATGGCCCGGCGTTTGGATTGTTCAGTCCTGAAGGAAGTCACTAACGTGGCTTTGTTTCAGTTATTGAAGGCCTTGTGGAGTGCAATTCAGGCCCCGGTCCATCCGTATTACGTCTTGCACATTCAGAGTCACACCAATTTGCCGGGTTTCATAGCAGAAGGTAATGCCAGGGCTGACAGGTTGGCTAACCCTGCTTGGGTAGCGCCTCAGCCTGATTTGACTGCACAAGCCAAAGGGTCGCATGATTTTTTCCATCAAAGTGCACGTACTTTGCAGAAACAGTTTCATTTGACGCCAACTGAGGCTTGTGACATTGTCAGCTCTTTTGCTGACTGCCATGGATTTGCTGCCCCTTTGCCAGCAGGGGAGAACCCCAGAGGCTTAAAGGATTTGCAGCTTTGGCAGACAGATGTCACTCACATTGCTGAATTTGGCAGACTCAAGTATGTGCACGTGTCTATTGACACATTTTCCTCCGCCATGTGGGCCTCTGCTCACACTGGGGAAAAGAGTCGCGACGTGATTGCCCATTGGAGGATGGCTTTTGCAGTCTTGGGGATATCTTCTTCTGTGAAAACGGACAATGGCCCTGCCTATGTCTCACAGAAGATGTGACAATTCCTACGCCTATGGGGAGTGTCACACAAGCTTGGTATCCCGCACTCTCCAATGGGCCAGGCCATTGTTGAATGCGCTCATGGTACCTTGAAGCGTGTTCTGGGCAGGCAGAAAAGAGGAATGCCTGGAGAAACGCTACACAGTCAGTTGGAAAAAGCATTATACACAATCAACTATTTGACAGTGCCACAGAATTCGGAAAACCCTGTCATTCTGAATCATTTTATTTCATTGCGGTCCTCGGGTGAGGCGCACCTGCCTTGAGCAAAGGTACAGATACGGGATCTACCCACCAACAGGTAGGAAGGCCCACATGACCTTATCACTTGGGGTCGTGGGTATGCATGTGTCTCCACAGATACTGGAGTGCGATGGGTACCTGCGAAGTGTGCCCACCCTGACTTGCAACATCAAAACTGGAATGTGGCCAACAGGCAACCTTTAAATGATGACCAAGATGATGACCAAGAAGACAACCATCAATCAGATGGCCCTTCCACGAGTGGGGACTGAATTTTTTCCTGTTTTCCAAAAAGGACTGTTTTTAGCATTGATAGTGTATTTTATAAGAGACGGTCACAAGACCTGATCTCTCTGGCCATTTCAATCGGCATCTGATGGAGGGACCTCTGGAGCCGTGTTTGTTCTCCTTTCTGCAAGGGGCCCTGCAGAGGACTACAAACACTGCCTCCATCTTTAAACAAAAAAGAGGAACCTGTGGATGCCATGGGACAGAGAGAGAGAAATGGCAAGAGTTTCTCACAGCGGCTTGTGAGAATTTTTAGGGAGTTGTAAGGATGTGATAACTTGTTAAGTATAAACAATCTGCAGGTGGTGTTTTTCTACTTCGTCTCTCTGTTCTTCTCAAGGACAGTGTATGAGAAAGGTGTTTTTGTTAACTAGCCAATCAAATAGAATGCATTGTATCACTCTATAAAAGCTGCATGGTTCTTTTGAATAAAGTCTTCTTTTGCTCTTTTTACAATACTGCCTCTTGCCTGTTCCTGTGTCATTCTTGGCGCAAGAGTGACAAACCATTCTAATTTTTATATCTGCAATTTTGTCAAAATAGACAGATGGAATTTTTCCTATCAGGCACAAGTTTTGTGATATCAGTATATAAAAATTAATTTTACTGTGGTTCAGGAGATATTATCCACACCCATTGGGATGAACCTTACTTTAGTAAAACAATTATTAAAACATGAAGACCTAGAGAAGATTCTCAAAGAAGTGAAAGAGACTGGAAAGAAAACTTTAATCACAGTCCACCATAATGTTGAGGAGATAGGAAAAGTTTTAAGACGAATAAGAGATGACATGATTCACCATTGGTGGGATGTACTCTTTGGATGGTCCCCTACCACCACTGGAATCTTAAATATGGTGTGTCATTCTATAACAGTGCTTTCGATTTTAGTTTTCAAAAGTTTTGTTATATTATTGTTTATGCTTATTTGAATTTTTAGGATAATGAAATATGTAAATGTAATGATCTCCAGACTTGAAGCACATGAAAATGCAATAAAAAGTAGAAGGCAAAATAATTTGCCTATGGTATAGAAAAGGGGGGGTTGATATGGGGAACTTATAACTAAGCTTATGCATCTATAGTTCGCTGTGTAATTAATTGTGTTAAGAACAGATAATCCTTTGCTATGCAACAATAGGATTTAGCCTATTAATTAAGACTGATAAAGCAGGAACTAGTACTCTAAAAACCGGTAAAAACTGGATCTTTAGTTTGGACTGTGGCCTAAGGCCTTGAAGGACAACCAGACACCAAGAGAGCCTGCGCAAGGACCAGGTTCATCCAGAGGACATTGTGAGGATGGCTACTTTCTTCATCCAGCGACCCCTGCCCAAGACCACCAGAAGATAGTGTGCAAGCACAGAATGATGAAAGGCTGATTAAAATATGAAGCAAGAGTAGGTGGGGCTAGGTCATGAATATGTATAGGCAATGTTGAAACTTTGGTAAATATGTATGATCTTAAGTGTATAAAAACAGAGCGTCTGCTCTGTTTGGCGCTCATGTTTGTGGTGCAGTGATCCCCCGTGTTCCCAGTGCTGAATAAACATACCTACTTCGCAAACCCGCTGGTTGTGGAGCCTCTATTCTGCATGTCACCACCAAAAAAGGACTTTCACCATCTGCTCAGGTGCCTTAGGGGAAACCCCAGGATCCTGAGCCCTTTCCCCATCCCAGGGAGACTCTCCCTGCCATGTTCAGGAGCTGGGCTGCTGCTGCCCAGCCCCCACTGTTTCTTTGCCACTACTCTGGGTTTTAGCTTCACTGTAGCTCTGCACCCCCTTGCCTACCAGGACGTCCTGCGATTCCAGATACAGCTGCGGAGTTTTTGGATACATCTTGTCTACCACTCCGGGATTTTGGTCATCCCTGCTGTTCCAGGTTGCTGCTTCCAAGATCCCTGCTACTGCTCCTTTTGCTAGTCAGAGGGGCACTGAGAGCCACTGTCACGCTTGAGCCAAGAATGACACAAGAACAGACGAAGGACCCAAATGCAAGAGGAGAAAAGAAGGGTTTATTACAAAAGATTCTTCAGTTTTTATAGGCCAATACGGTACATTCCACTTGATTGGCTAGTTAATAAAAACATCTTTCTCACACACTGTCCTTGAGAAGAACAGGAAAACAAGGTGGAAAAACACCACCTGCAGATTATTGATGCTAACAAGTTTATCACATTCCTACAACTCCCTAAAAATTCTCACAAGCCACTGTGGGAAACGATTGCCATTTCTCTCTCCCTGACCGGCTGGCATCCACAACCCACTGCCCCTGAGTGTTTGTAACGGAAGCTCCTTTTCCATCCCTTCCACCTGCTGCGCCCACCATCCTCCACATGCAGAGACATGACCGAAGTTACATCAGAGTGCCTCCTGCAGGCACAGGGGAATCATTGCATCCCCCCTGCTTGCCAGGAGCCACCAGCGCCCCTGCCCGCTGCAACAGTAACTACACCAAAGGAGAAAGTGCCTGCAGCTGAGAGAAGGATGTTACTAGGTTTCTGGTTTTGCTTGTTGTTGCTGCCATTTTTATTGTTTGTTTGCCTTATTATCCATATACATGCTAGTAAATAACTGCTATTCCTTTTCCCATATCTTTGCCTGAAAAACCCTTAGTTTCAAAGTTATAATAATTCAGAAGGAAGGGAGTTATATCCTCTATTTCAAAGGAAGTTCCCACCTCCCTTGGCAGACATCTGTCTTTCAAACCTAGACAGATGTGTGCATGTGTCGGGATCTTTAGCTTGTCAGAGTGACCCCGAGAAAAGTTAGAAAGTCTCTTTTCCCAGCCTGGTGCTTGAAGAAGGAGTCAGAGCTCTTATTTTCTCAGTCTCAAGGCTGTTTATTGTATCTTATCTATAAAAAATTTTCTCCTGCCCTGCTGAGGTCCATCCAGCAGGACAGTTCCAGGCACACTGCCTGCCCCCGGGGTGGTGTTATGTCTTTATACTAAAAACTACGTATACAATGTTTACAATTACTTTCCAATACCTATCACCTGTGTTAGACAGTGAGCTTCTACTCTAAACCAATCTGTAAGTGCCAACATCACAGCAGAAGATGGAGGCCAAGAAGAAGAAGGAGAAAGGCTGGACATGCCCAGTTCCCTCCATCTTGCCTCCTGAACCCCCATACCAAAAACCCCAAAATCTACTTTTCCACCCCGTGATAACTTCACTATTATTCTACCTAAACTGTTGTGGCTTGTTGATCTTCATATAAGGTTGGTAATTTGCTCCACAGGTCATAATCAAAACCACAGGCATTTTGGGCTCTGTGCCAGGGTCTCTGAGACCCCTGGCAGGGGTCTTGGCTGCTCAGGACAGCCAGAGGGATGTCCTGGGTTTCGACATGCATGTAACTACATTCATGTGTCTGTGATGAGAGCTTTTGGAGGGGGTTGCTTTAGGAGGTTGGTTTTGTAAGTTTATAATAAACATTTTGTATGCATGATATGCATATTTGGGTTATTAGCATTTTTATGCATCTGTTTTACTTGTATTGCTGAATCCTGAATATAATAGCTCATTGATTGCTAATTAACTACATGTCGCTAATAAATTAAAAAATTCCTCCAATCCTGATTTTTGTATAAAATATGCAAACTGAGCATTTTTCTCCTGTGATAACATATCATGTTTAGCAGAAGAACTCTGAGGCCAGTATACGGTTATTTCTACTGTACTGTAAGCACATCTGTGGATTACAACACCACAGGAGAGAAAGGACAGTTTTTGCTTTCCAGTAGTAGCAAAGTTAATAGTTAGGAGATAAATAAGTTGTTTATTTATGGTAAGATCTAGCCAGTTTCTGACATGCCTGCCATTGAAACTTAAAAAAAATTGTCTACAGTTACAATGAAAATATCAAATAAGGGTCTTTGTTTCATATCAGTTAACTTATTGTAGTTCTTGAGGAATTCAAAGGGCAATCCTTCTAAAACAAGGAGCTTGATTAAGAAACATAATTCAGGAATGAAAGGTCATAGTTCATTCATTATGACTTGAATAAAAGGGAAAGGGTTACTCAAGGTAATGAATAATGCACCAAGAACATCTCCTGTGAGACTATATGCAAAATGCTACATTCTGGAATTCTATGATCAACAGATTCTTCAAGGACAGTCTTGATTAAAATTTCAGAAATAAAAGAAAGAACTGACTAATAGTTGGAATCAGTTTTCCTTTAGTTAGATACCATAGTTATGTTTCAACTTTAGGATGTAACAGTATTTCTAACCATTTCAAGAGTGTGTAACAATTTAATAAGCTTTAGTTTTTAAAATGTTTCACAATTTAAATTAAATTAAAGCTTTAAATATCCCCAAATAAGAAACCATGTGTGAATAAATTTTGATATTTCAGAGCTTTTTTAAAAAGCCACAAAGTTATGTGTACAGTATCTCAAGACTGTGATCTCTGTTGAGACACTCAGAAAATAAGATGTTGTCTTAGGAATAGTTGTGAAGCATAGTTGTGAAATCATTAAATAGTTAACTTTTAGTTATGGGATTAACATTCCCTGAACCTGAGAGAAGCAGTGAGAGAAGCAGAGAAGAGAATGATCAAAACAATTCTTATCTCATTTGCTGCTCCTGTGTTGTGCCAAAGTAGAATGCAATATGGAGATTTTTTACCCAAAGTGATGGTGTTTCGTTTCCTTGGCCTATCAGGGCCAAGCGCGTGTCCCGACAGTTGGTCAGGAGACAGTCACAAGATTTTGTGCAGTTGAGTGCTCGTTCAGTTTCAGTTTAGATGTAGTGTAATATAGTATAGAATAATATAGTATTATAAAATAATTAATTAGCCTTCTGATATCATGGAGTCAGATGCATCATTCTTCCCAGACATCAGGCAAAATTCACCGATATTTAGTCATCAGGACTTATTATTTGCAAGATTGCATCTGATCTAGTTGTTTTTTTTTTATGTTGACCCATGCCACAGTTTTATTATTTCAATTTTAACTATTGCATAGATGCTGGTGTGTCTTGAGAATAACATTTTTTTCACTTCTAAGGGGAGCAATTGAAATGTGATGTAGCGTATGAATGCAAGACTCAAAAGCTGAGAGCAAATGAATCTGGTTATTGCACAGTTAAGACAGTACTTATACTCTTCATGTGAGAATCTGTGTTCAGTTCTTTTCACACAACCTGCTTGCAGGTCTGTAATAAATCCATTGGCCTGACAGTTTGTTATTTTTCCCAAGGTCTGCAGGCTTCGAAGAAACAGGACGCCTTTCCTGTTTTCAGATCATGTGTAATCTGCTTCCTTTTGTGCTTCTCAGGGCTTTTCTGCGGTGCCAGGCTTCCTGTTCACTCACAATGTGATATTAAGCAGATTGCATAAAGACTAATTCTATTGGTCCATTGGCAAACAACTTTCTTCCTACTCAGTTTCTGCTGTTTTTGCATTTGCCAGGTAGTGCCTCACTGTGAGGTGGCAGTTCAATGGGGAAGAGATTTTTTGTGTAGGCACTAATTTTGCCTATGACTAAACATTTCTCATGTTGTAATCCCATTTATTTCTGATTGTGGAACACTGAATTCCACAAGATCATTCCACATTTGTTTCCTCATCACATGTGAGATAACTGTTTTTGGTTTTGCTGGCTTATTTTTATTCACCACCTGCACAGCTGGTTCTGAAATTGCAACCCAAATTTCCCTTGATGTATTTGCTAGGGTACCTATATCAGCAGTAGCATTCATGACTGCTGCTATAATCAAGGGGTTCAGTAAAACAGGCACCCCTTTCAATAGCTGCATTTTGATACTTTTTGTAACTGCTGCCCCATCTGGATTAGGTCCTGTTATTAGCACATGAGTAATCCCCATCTACTGCAAGAAACTAATACCTTCATCCATTGTACACCAATTTCCAAGGGATGACACTAATTTGGCAGTATCTGCATATGCTGTTAAAATTGCATCACACAACCACTGATATAGCATAGGTGCAGCAACATCCTGCCTGTCAGGAGCCTTGATATTTTGTAACTGAGCATATCCCTGTTGTATCTGATTGTCACTGACTGTAGGACTTAACAGATGTTTTTCACCTATTAATAAGTGGATACATGCAGCATCACTATCCCAAGCTCGCAAAATCCACACTAAGATTGCTTTCCCCACACTTTTGCTGATAGATCTCTAAAAGTTCCCTTAACTCCTTCAGGGTATGTGTGTGATCTGTAACTCACCATCTGGCAGATCCTGCTGCCCCTCCATTTGTATGAGGGGTAGCAGTTCTACCACCTCATCTGTTAAATCTGTCTCAAACCCTGTTGTAGTGCGTTTTTATATTTTGTAATACTTTGAAGTAGTTTTGTTTTGTATTCCCATATTTTTCCCAAATGGTTTATCCCAGACTGTACTCCCCTCCCTTTACCTGTGTTATCCCTCTCCTGGGATGCGATCATCCCCAAACCCCCACCCTGGCTCTCTGTCAATCACTCAGCATCCCATCCCCTCCATCCAGAAGTTTCGGTCCAAGTCGTCGAGTGATTAGCCAGAGGCTAGGGGTCAGCCCCCCAAGCCTTGCTCCATATGCTATCCTATATGTCTATCCCCCATCATCCATCCCTTAGGGTCTCTTATTGGTTGGTAAAATGTTATCTACTTTTGGTTTCCACCTCCCTTTAAATGTGACCTTGGCACATCTCCCGGGGCTCTCAGCAGGAGGCCCCCTGAGGTGCAGGAGCTCCTTTGGGACTCCTAGAATAAAACCTTGGATTAACCCCTGCTAAGAGTTGGCCCTTTCTCTTCTACCGATGTCTCTGGTGTCTCTTGTGCTGCACAGGCGCCCAGCCCAGGTGCCCTCAGTACCCTCGGGGCACAGAGAGTGTGTCCCCGCTGTTGGCCGTGTCGGGGCTGCCCCCCGGTGTCTGCCGACTCGGGACTGGCCCAGGGTTCCTGAGAGGCTCGCAGAGAGACCGAGACAAAACCCAGTCTTGGAATTCGAGGACTCACTCCAAATGTTTCCATCCCACTGAAGATTTCATAGTGAGAGCATGAAGTTGGGATACCAAAACCTTGCTTTCCCCATGTTTGTGCCTTCATTTGTGTCTTGGTTACAGAGAAAAGAGAGTGGAGTTTATAGCACTGTTTATTTAATACCACCCACCTCATTGCTGGGGCAGCATGGTTTAGGCAGGAAAAAGCCAGGGCCAGAAACTGGAAATTCTTTGTTCTAGTCTTGGTCTCTGAAGTGCAGTGGACTGTCCCCTTAAACTGCAATGAACTTGATTCCTTCTACTGCTTGACAGCTTTTTTTCCTCCTCCCATTTGTCCTCCAGAGTGCTACTATGGAGTTGTGGTGTTTAAGTGGACAGCTCTGAGAGGCAGAGATGGAGGCAGCAGTTCAAGCAACTGCAGAGAACCGAGCTCAGCCAGCATCTGCACAACCCCTTTATTCAGACAAACTAGCTTCTGGGTTTTGTGTACTTTCTGCTATTGATTCTGCTGTGGTTATTGTGATTTTAGTAAATTGGTATTTTCAATTTATAATCTCTCCTTATTGTCCCTTCATTAATGGAAGGGTCAGGGGAAAGAGAGTGGCTTATTCTGAGTTGAGTTCCCAGATGATTGTTAAAACCAGCACATGCAATTGGTGCCCAATGTGAGGCTTGAGAGAGAAACTGAAAAAACAATTTTCATTGAAGCATTTGTGTATTGGGTACAGAACTCCCTGATTACAATGTTACTTAATCTACTCATGTGGGTGTGGTATCTAGCCCTGTATATATTCTCATATGCGGTCCTTGTGATAATATTTGTCAAAGTAGGGAGAGGGATAAGGGTTGCTCTGTTGATGTACAGTGTGACATTTGTTTATGATATGATAACATCACAGGCAATGAGGGTCATTTGGTGTGGAAGAAGTTTTACAGCGACTTCTGTGAGCCAGAGAGAAGTTTGATAAGAGGATCCATGTTTGCCCCTGAAAGAATTTTCTACCAAGGTCATTGACATAGAAACCAAATGTGGTGGTTTGACAGGAAATGTGTTTTTTGGGATGCTGTGTTTTGGGCCAATGGATATTCAGGCTTTAATATTGGCATTTAACCTGGCCATTAGGACATGGACATGCCTCTGAGAACACGGGGTTAAAAGCAGAGCTCTCCCCTGGGAGGGTCCTTTTGGGTTTCCGGCGGGAAAGAGTTCGGGTCTCTCCCCCGGCCCAGCTGCTGGCTGGGCAGGGGGAGGGGAAAGCCATGTGGCCGGGAGAAGTAGGCCTGACCCTGGGGGTGGAAGGGTGGAAGAGAGAGAGAGAGACACCGGGAGCCATCGGGCAGCCCCCCCGAGAGACACACAGAGAGAGAGAGAAAGAGAGAGCCGCTGCCTGGGACTGTAACCTTGAAACTGGATAAACATGGGCCTGTGCCGGCAGCACGGCTGGGACGGAGAAGAAGGGGGGGGGGTTCAGCCGGCCGCTTGTAGGAGCTTTTAACCCCTTTTTGGAGAATGAGAACTTTATAGATCATTGACCTCTCCTAGAAGATAGAGTGGAAGATGAGGAAGGAAATGTGCAAGTGTGAGAGAGGTCTGGGAGAGCGAGAGATAGTAGAAGAGTAGAGAAGAATCCTAGTGGGAAGAGATGATGGAGTGGCTTTTGCTGGACTCTTTTTGTACAGCCATGGACAGACCCATGTTCCTTGTGATACAGAGACTGCATTCTAGGGGGAGGCAATGTCCACAGAACCAAGAGGGTTCAGTGTTGGTGCCCCTCGGCCCCAGGGGGTGAAAAAATATGGGGGGGACAGGTGTCCCAAAGGAGAGATTGTGGGGACAGGTGTCCCAAAGGAGAGACTGTGCCTTTTTTGGATTGGGACAGAGCATCCTTAAAAAGACAACCCTAGAAGCAGCTCTGGTCCGTGTTCAGTGGTGAGAGCACTGGACATGAAAAGGAAGAGGTCACAACGGCAGATGTACTCCGGGCGGTGCCACGAGTGACACGGAAACACACGAGGCTTCAGCTGTGTTTCCAGGGGAAGCCCATGGTACAAGAAGGACTCCTCTCCTCTTGATGAACTGAGGATTGATTGTTTGAAGAGTGGTGATGGACTAAGAGTTGGTGATTTGAAGAATAGATGTATTGTGTTGGGAATTTGGTGGGGGGAGGAGGAAATGTATTTGTAAGGTTTTCATTTTCCCTGTGTGCGTGTTCCTTTTTATTTGTAGTTGTAGTGTAGTTAATAAAGTTTTGTTTTCTTTCTTCCCTAAGTAGGAGCCTGCTTTGCTTATTCCTGGTCACATCTCACAGCAGCTACCAGGGAGAGGGTATCTTCATGGGGGCATTGGCATTGTGCCAGTGTCAAACCATGACACCAAGAAAGAAAGAAGGATAAATAAGAGAAACCTGCAACTGTCTATTCCAATAAGCACTTTGTCTTTTGTGACCAATGAGTAAAGTGTAAACTCATGAATTTTGTAAGAATGTATAAAAAGCATGCATGCTATAATAAAAACAGTTTGAAGCCTTCTGAAAATGGAGTGTTGCTTTGTATTGTGACCGTCTCAACTACGACAAATGGTGACCACTGGCCGTGAATGCAATTGGGCAATTGGGCTGTGGGGCGAGGTGCAGCCAGAGACGGGGCCCAGTGCAGCTTTTGAGAGCAGCAGGGAGATGCTGCCAATCCAGACGAGATTGATTTTGACACCTGGAATAAAGGTGAGCCACTGGGGAAGATGGGGAGCTCCAGTGAAGCGTAAAGCAGCGCGGGGAGCTGCTGTAGGTCCAGACTAAACTTTGACACCTGGAATAAAGGTGAGCCACTGGGGAACATAATGGAGAATCAGTTAGTAAGGGAAGATAAACTGTTTTAAAGTTTTGCTGAAGAAGAAGGATTTTCAAGCTTTTAATTATGCCCTTCATGGTGTGTTGTTGTGGAAAAATCATAGGACTTTGAAACTGATGCCAGTACTGCCTTTAGAGTGTGGAAGACACAACAAGAAATGAGAGTTGATGGGGAACAGCAGAAAGATGGGATTCAGCATGAGAATGTGTTTTTCCCTGATGTGAAAAATGCCATTCACTTTTGTTAAAATTTTAGAAGTTTAATAGTAATGAAAACAGTAATGAAAATAGTAATAAAATTAGGACAATAAGAGACAATAAAAAGCAAAGAATTACGGAAGTCTGGGTGCCTTGCACTCCACCAAAAGGCACACATTTCTAACAAAGGATTACCCCTTTAAAAGCAATAGCCTATTGCATATTCATATATCTCATAAATTATTCAAACATTCCTTTCAAACTAAGGTGTTTCGGCTTAATTTTAGCTTCCCCCCCCCCCCCCCCCCATCTTGTAAATCAACCTTCTTAGTTCCTCGAAGTCTGAGCTTTCCCGATAAGGAGGCAATAATTCTTCTCTTCGGATCTTGGTGTCTGTTGCCGTTATCTCTATCCAGATAGGATAATGCGAAGAATTTCTTGGTTATCTTTTTCATTCCTTGAGCTAGTTGCAAAAAGTATCTTACATCACATAGTTTCTATTTTAATATTATGCTATAGCCTAAAAACTATATTTACCACACTACTTAAAAGAGATGAATGCAGCACTACTTAAAAGAGATTAATACAACATAACTTTCCAACATAACACATAGGGTATTCATTTTAATATTTGCGAAGAGCCAATCATATAATATGCATTTTTTTACACTGAGGAGTCTGCTGGAGTTGCTTTTGTGGGGATTTCTCCAGGGTCTGTTATCATGGGAGACAGGCTGGTGGTGCTCCTCAGTGTGTCTCTGAAGGACTGTGTTAAGCCTGTGTGCCTTTCTTTGGCACAGCAATTAATCAAACTGAATGCTTAGTGAAAATATGTTACTTCTGCCGAAACACATTCACAGAAGACACAAATTGAAGAACAAGCCAAGCTGTTTGTCCCCCCACTCCCACCCCAGTCATCTGTCCCTCCACTCCCTCCCAAACTGAACAAATGAATGGATTTATTAACTCTGTATTCTTCATTGCCTGAAAAGCCGGTGATAAGATCTCCTGGAGGAGCGTCTGCCCTTGCCCCACCCCACCCTGCACCGAGCGGCTGCCGGCACCAAGGACTGGGCGCTGTGGATGTGGGGGAGGGACGCCACTGTTTAGAGCCGCCCCTCGAGCCCCGTGAGACCCCCCTCCCCCCCTTGCTGCCCTTTTGGAGGCTGTGCAAGGGGGGGGGCTGTGTCTGCTGCAGTTGGAGGAACTCTATGGGGGCAGGGCTTGGAGCAGTCTTGTGCTGTTTCCCTACCTCCCTTCGGCTGACGGCTGACTTAGGGCCCTCTCAGGACTTTCAAAAGTGTTGGGAGCTGCTCAGAGCACTGTTGCTGCTCCACTTAGAGGAACCTGGACCCCCCACCCTGTCACGGACATATTTTCTGAAAAATCCTTTGCTAGGATTTTTTCTTCTGAGAAGCTGAGAAGACTCAGAGGAAAAGAAAATAATTATCTGCTGCTGTGGAATGCAACAGGTGCGTCTTTGATTGGTCCATGTGAGTTGTTTCTACTTGATGACCAATCACAGGTCCAGCTGTGTTGGGACTCTGGTCAGTCACAAGATTTTATTATCATTCCATTCCTTTGCTAGCCTGATGAAATCCTTTTCTCTCTATTCTTTTAGGATAGTTCTAATATATAATTTTCTTTTTAATATAATATATATCATAAAATAATAAATCAGCCTTCAGAAACATGGAGTCAAGATTCTCATCTCTTCCCTCATCCTGGGACCCCTGCAAACACCACCACATTTGGTGACTGTTGCCGTTACGGCGTGGCGACCTGGTTCGGGAGGTCCGGCATGGTGACCCAAGGCCCAGGATCACTCGGTCCAATGCTACATACACCAATGTGGTGGACAGCAAATGGCGTTTATTGAGGGGTCTCAGGGGCATTTATGGACTAAGGGGTTTCTCTACGTCAGACAGGGGTTTGGCTATACTTTCTAGGGTTAGTATGGAGTGGAAAGTTACTGGCATCTATAGGTTAGGGGGGCTACATGTTTGGCTACATTCCAAGGGTGATCCTTATCTATGGGGAGAGGGGCAGAAGGAGTCCTGTAATTTTCCGTCACAGCCCGAAATCTTCTGAACGCCTGTCCCTTACCTACCACAGGTGATCTCGAGTGAGTGGCGTTGATGGTCACCTTACAGGTGACCACAGAGTGGGTTCTAGCCTGGAGCTGAAGAACGGAAGACCCTGAATTTGGGCAGAGTTCACAGCCAAGGCTGACCACAGAAGAACCTTCTGAAGTTCCAAGACAGAATGTCCAGAAACCTTTGCAACACAGAGCAGCCTGCTGAAGCCAAGAGGACACTGTCACAAGGTACTGTTAACTCTTCCCTTCCTGAAAATACTGCCCTATGCAAAATGTGGGCTGAAATTTGGGAAAAGGTACCTTTGGAAACAGAGGTTCCATTTTCTTCTTCAGAGGAGAAAGTTATTACCCTCTGGATTTTATGGGATCTTGAGGACAGAGTTCATATAGTGAAGAGACATTTCTATGAGTTTTTTAGATGGACAAAATTCCATGGATTTTTTACAGAATTGATATATTCCCTCATTTAAATGTATGGGAATGCATGGAATTCTATTTTGAGGAGACATTTGACTGGGGTCTTGGACTTCCCCCAATTTATCCGGTGTTCACAACTCTCTTCTCGGTTTTGAAACTGAGAGAGTTTGCTGTGGGGCTGATCACTGAGTGCAGGCAGTGAGCTTTTGCTCCCCTGACAGACCCAGCAGGAGAGAAAGCTGTCCAAGGACACAAACTGCTGGTTCCCAGTCCCCCTGCATCGCGGGGGGGCAAGGCTTTGCCCACGGCTGAGGGAGTTTTTTTCTGCTTCTTTGGAGCATGCTCGAACTGAGCCATTTTTCTCCCCGCCTCCTTCCCCTTGGGGGGAGTGTGGGCCGGCCACTCCGCCTCCTGGGCCAGCCCTGCCCTCGGCCCCGCCTCCTCCCGGGTCCACGGGGCTGCCCCGGCCAGCCCCGTGGGCGCAGCCGCTTCCCCAGGCAGCCCCGCCCGTGGCCCTGACTGTTTTGCCAACTGCGCCTGCGCTGCTGCACCCGGAACCACTCCTCGCCGATTTCACCGTGTTGCCAGGCAACGCAATTGACAGCAACAGTTCAGCGGAACTGCAGAGCGCGTTTGCGGTCCTGCCCCCACTGAGAGAGGCGGTCGGCAGCCCTGCGCTGAACAGCCCACCTGGTCCCTCTGCTTCACAGCCAGCAATTGAATTCACGACAACAGTGCAGGCGGTGCCGGTGGGGGCTAACCCCGTGGCTGCGCCGCCCCCGCTGGCTGTCACACTGCCTCCCGGGTCAACTCTGGCAGCTCAGTTGATTGCGCCTGTGCGGCCGATCCCGGACCCAGGAGCAGAAGCTGCTGCTGCCCCTGTGCCTTCTCTCTCTGCATCCAGCCCAGCGGGAGATGTGCTCCTGCAGGCCCCACCACGCCCACCGGACCCCCGGTGGTTCCGCCGCCTTCGGGGACCCCATTCTCCGCGTCTGCATCTGAGTCAGACCCTGCGATCAGCCTGTCCCGCAGCAGAAGTGGCCCAGCTCGACTGCTTACAGCTGGTGCCGCAAGAGTGAACGCTTTCAAACTTAGCGTTTTTGTGGGACACAGCGTTTTTCGTGGGCCAATTTGTATTTGGTTCTTTCTTTTTATTATAATAAATGCTGAAATCACTTTTAGTACCTGGAGTCTGGTCCCATTTTTAACAGTTTGGGGGCTTCGCCGAGATACAACCTCGCCCAATCGAAGGACAGGACAGCCGCCTGTCCACGACGGAGGAACCTTGTGTCGGTATCCGAGGACAAAGGCCTGAGGTACACATGAGGCACAGCGGAGCCGGTAAGTATCACCCATCCACGGGCAGGGGGAGGGCCCGAGGGGAGAGGGGGGAGTGTGTGTGTGCAGAGCGGTTGAGACGGGGCCAGCAGCTCAAGCGGATCAGAGCCCTGAAGTGAGTGTGGGCCTTCTATTACCACGGTTCCGAGTTCTCCGAGAGGAGACCAGCTTGGAACAGAGGGAAGCAAAAGAAGAAAGACTGAGTGAGGTGCCCCCCCCCCAACCCTCCTTGTTCTGGCACCTGGGGACAGGGCCCATTAAAGCCTGACAAGCCGTGTGTGTGGACCGTGGTGAGTGAGTGACACCCAAATCAGCTTCAGCTTCCCGGGAGGGTGGGGGCTGTGGCGAAGGTTTTGAATGACATGCAGACAGCCTCACAGGTGAACTGACACCAGAGGCGACCAGATTTAGGGTCCTTCGAGAGACTCAGCGGTGCTGAAGCCCAGAGGCCGACCCCAAGGCGAGGGGGGCTACAGAATCATAGGACTTTTTAGCACCACAGCTGCAAGGGGTAGTCATGTGGCCCATCCTTCAGGGTACGGGGGGGGGGGGGAAGTCCAGATTGGGCAAGGTGCAGAGGTCCGACCCCCTGACTCTGAGGTTATCTCTAGGGAAGACGGATAGCCAAGCCTCGGGGGAGGTGGAAGGGGTCAGGGCGGGGGCCTACACGGACCAGTGATTCTCTGGCAACAGGGATCCGCTTTGTGTAAGTCTAAGAGGTTTTCTAACATTTCCTTCCTCTGTTCAATAAAAGAAAAGGGAATTTCTGGGGTGCTGAACCTAGGTCAGTGGGGAAACTTAGGGGTATCAGTACTTAAGGTTCTGGGGTGTCAAAAAAAAGTACCTTACATAGTCCAGGTAAGCGAGGCACAAGAAGCAAAAACTTGACTAAGCAGAAGTCCAGAAGTATGAATGAACAGGCCTGATGTGTGAATGGATGTGTGAATGAATGTGAGATAAAAATGTCCCTCCTGCAGAGTGAGGTGTAAGTGCTCCTTAGATAAGAATGCCAGATAAGAGTGCCCAGGGGCACCAAAGTTGATTGCTGCAGACCTTTCTGCATAAACAGAAAGAGATTAGGAGATCTTCTCTCTCAAGTTAAAAAAGAGTGAAACAGAACTTTTAAAGGGGCCAGTAACTGTAAACAGTTTATTTACCAGCCTGAAAGCTTATAGTAACTAAAAGTCACTATGGGTCAGACCCACAGTAGATGAGGGGGGCAACCAAAGAAAAAGAATAAGACTATTCCTCCTGGAAGCCTCCTTGGTGATATACTGGATGACTGGAATAAGTGGGAAACAACTAAAAAGTTAGATCAAGTGAGGATGGTTTTTTATTGTGTGGAACATTGGCCAAAGAGGATATTACAACAGAAATCCTTAAAGTGGCCCTGGTATGGAAGTAGAGATATGTGGTTATGTAATTTATTATATCAGCAAGTGTGTAACCAAGTAAACCTTAATTCCGAAGAAGTAGAGTATATTACTTGCTCGGTCAAATTCTTAGAAGGAGATTCTAAGGTATACAAACTAAAAAAGGATAAAGAGTAGAAATCAGAGGAAAAGGATAAAGAAAACGAGGGAGTTATTAAAAAAAGGTGGGATCCCTTGGACTATGTAGCTCCACCAACTCTCCCTCCAAACTATCAAGCCAATCCCCAATTAACACCCAGCCTCCTGCTTCTCAAAACCTATCTTTATCCTTGCCAGTGATCCCTGCCTTTCCTCTATCTCCTCAGAGAATCTCCATGTCATTTTTACCCCCTCCAACAAGCCCCAGTCCCTTGTATATATCCACCCCTTGATGCTTTTTCCCTGCCACCTCCTACACCCACTAACCTGCAGCATGCTCAACCTGTAAGTCAGGAGACAACACCTTTCCTGAGAAAAAAACTCTAGATATATCCTCCAACCTAACAACTGAAGCTTCCCAAAATGATTACAAAGAATTAGTGAGCCAGTCAAATGACCCTTTAGATGCTGGCCCCTACTGTAATACCAGATCAAAAAGTGGTGTAAGGCCAGAGGTAAATCCAGACAGGCTGTTTCCTCTGAGAGAAGTTCCACTAGGTGGGGGGTAGGAGGAATAGGTTTTGTAAATGCACCCCTGACAGCTTCTGAAGTAAGGACATTCACAAAGGAGCTAGGTAACCTGGTGGAAGATCCCATTGGCACTGCACAGCAAATAGATCAGTTCCTAAGCCCCAATATATATATCTGGGGGGAACTGCATCCTATTATGAACATCCTCTTCTCCCCAGAGGAGATACGACTCATAAGGTCAACAGGGATAAAGATCTGGGAGAAGGAAAATCGTATGGGACCCCCAGGTGAGCAAAAACTCCCTGTAGCTGACCCAAATTGGAATCCCAATCAGGAAGAGGGCCGGAGAAATATGCAAGACTACAGGACTCTAATTATAAGAGGCATAAAAGAATCTGTACCCAAAAGCAGCAATACCAAATTGGCATTTGATGGGAGTCAGGAAAAGGATGAGTCCCTGGGGCCATGGATAAATCTATTAAAACAAAATTTTCAGTTACATTCCAACATTGATCCTGATGGACCAAAGGGCCAAGTATTATTAAAAGTACAGTTTGTTACCAAAGCTTGGCCTGACATTAGACAGAAATTAGAAAAATTAGAAGACTGGCAAGAAAGGGGAATTAATGATCTGTTAAGGGAAGCCCTAAAAGTTTATTTAAGGAGAGATGAGAAGAACAGGACAAAAGCAAAAATTATGGTGCTGGTAGCAAGAGAAAGTGCAGGAGTGGGAAGAGGGGAGCCGAGAAGGGGGGCAGAAAAGAAAGGGAAGCTAGGCAAATGGAAAAGACCACCATTACATGATGTGTATTGCTATTACTGCGGCAAAAAAGAGCACATTAAGCGGTCCTGTAAAAAATTACAAATGGATGAAGCAATTGAGAAAGAACAGGACACCCTGGAGGAGATTCTGAGAAGAAATGATGATTAGGGGTGTCAGGGGCTCTACGCTCTGGGGGATGAGATCACACACCAGATAGAGCCCCTGGTAAACTTAGAAATTGGCCCCCAGAGTGAAGAATATGAGTTTCTAGTGGACACAGGTGCTGATCGATCCTGTGTGACGAAGCTCCTCAGAGGGACTCAGCTAAGCAAAAAGATCTGCCAAGAGCAGGGAGCAAAAGGGGAACTGTTTGGAGCCCAGGTTATAGAGGGCATAATTATAAAAGGTAATTCAAAGGAATGCAGGGCTGATTTCCTTTATAACCTGAAACTAGGTTGTAACTTATTGGGGCAGGACCTGCAAGTAAAGATGGGAATTAGAATAGTGCCAAAGGAGGGGAGGATGGTACCCCAAATAATGTTATTAACTGAACAGGATATGGGAGAAATTAACCTAATAGTCTGGGTGGAAGGAGGAGGGCGAGGGTTGTTAAATATTGAGGCAGCTCTGGAGTTTTCGGGGTCTCCCCGAAAATGGCTGCCGTGGGTGTCCCAAACAGAGAAGTCCAGTTAAGCACAACCTGTCTGGGCCCCTCAGGCAGGCTCCAGGGCCACAGGCAATCTTAGCAAGCTCAGTTCTTAAGTGAGATCAGCTCTTTAGTGATTCTCAGCTCATTAGTGATTTCAGCTCTTAGCTTGCTAAGTGCCTTTGTCAGACGCAGGGAGAGAGAGGACCAGCACTGTATGAGGTTCCACAGAGATGTCTTTATTGGTATCTTCTGCAAAGGGTCTCAGTGACAGCTCTTCTGCCAAACTGGGCAGAAATAGGGGTTTATATAGGGTATAGGAATTTTGGAAACAGTCCAATAGTAAGGGTTGAGGCAAAAGTGACCTATTGTCTTACAGAGAGATAACAAGGGTCTGAAGGTGGAAGAGGGGCTTCTTAGGTCCAGTCATCATGACTAGGCATTTCTTATCTTAGGCAACTGACCACCAGGGAGGCCTTGCAGGCCCTGTGCCTGCTACAACTCCACTTTCTGTATTGAGTAAAAAGGCATTTCCTATAGTTCTTTTAAAACAATGGAAAAGGCATGAGAACATGGCTAATACAATGACAATTACAATTAAAATCCACAACATTCCCTTAACCAAAGATGCAACCCATCCTGTTAATCCCCATTGACCGAAAAGGTCATTGACCCAGTCTGGGTTGTTTTCTACTTTTAAGTCTTTCACAAGTTCCTTCAGTTTCTGGATGTTTGTGTGGATGGATTCCAAGCATGAAGAGAGATTGAAGCAGCACATCCCTTTGAAGTGTTGGCAGCTGTGTCTGTGGGCAAGCAGAAGGAAGTCAATTGCTGTTCGATTTTGGAGTTATGCGTGTCTTGTGGTTTCTTCTTCCTTTAAAAGGTAACTCAGGGCAGCCGATATAGCATTGGCTTGCTTACTGAGCCAGCACCTGAGGTGATTTATTTCACCAAGGGCTTTAGCTGCAGCTACCCAGGGGAAGAATAGAGAGACAGTGATCTTTTTTGGTTTGTTCCAATCGTATAATTTGGGATCACAATTTTCATAAAATTCCGTGTAGTATCTTTTCTGGAATTTTAATTCACTTTCTTTTTTCCAATTATGTAACAAGGTGATATTTGGCGTGAGGGTAAAAAGTTTTCCAAGGGTACAGGGACCTCCCTGGAGTCATGAGGGGATCCCAGCCCATACTCTGTCACCACAGAAGAGAAACTTTCCTGTGGAAGGGGCTAACAGCAGGCCTGTTAGCTAAAGGAGTGAGAAGAAGATGAGAAGCAAGAAGCTGATAAGGAGCTCTCTCCAAGGCTGTAACCAAGGAGACCGAGAGAAGTGAGGAATTAAAAAAGATAAGAGAACTTTGCAGCTGGACGAAGTATTTTTAGAAAGTTAGTTGAAGTCACTGTAACTTTTCACCAATAGTGTTATGTTGACTTATTGTGGCCAATAGTAACGATAGAAGAAGCATAAACAGTTGGAAAGTGTATAAAAGTCAGCCATGTTCAATAATAAAGAGTTGCCATCTGAGACTGCTTGTGGTTTCTGCTTTGTGTCGTGACCTCCTCGACAGCGACATCTGGTGAGCGCTGACGTGATAAGAACATAGTCGGTGGGGGCCCATACGGGGTCCTAGCAATTGGCAACCATGACCCACTGGGACGTAGTGGGGGAGGCGGCGTTGGTGTAGCTGAGAGTGGCAGGTGGAAGCCACAGGGAGGTCCGGACCTGATTTTCTCCTATCAAGACACCTGGAAGTAGATGAGCCACCAACTAGTAATAATGGGACATAATTTATCTAAAGAGGAAGAAAATGTTTTGGCTACATGGAAAGTTTTGTTAAGAAATAAGGGAATTAATACTTTAGACTATGCCCTTTGTAGTATATTGCTGTGGGCTAAATCACAGGATTTTGGCACTGATCCCGACACAGCATTTAGTGTTAAAGCATGGAAAAAAGTCGGGGACAGACTGTGGGAAGTCATCCGAGCGGGAGATAAAACGGTTGACGATCTAGCTGTTACTTGGGAATTGCTCTTTGAGGCACTAAAGGAATGGAAAACAGTGTGAGATCAAGCAGAGCGGGATGTGGAGAAAGAATTGGGGCTGATAACAGAACGTGATGGGGGGGATGAGGCAGAGGGGGCCTCTGATGGGGACCTTGGTAAATCTATCCTTGAAGAAAGTCCGGGTGCCATGCAAGTTACCTGGCAAGCTGCCAAAGCTTCTGAGAAAGCTGCCAAGGCTTCTGGGAAAGCTGCCAAAACTTCTGGGCAACCTGCCATAGCATCCTCTTATCAGACCCCTAAACCTCTTTATCTCACACCTGCACAGCAGATCGAGATGGTGCCTGTATATACTACACCGCTACGCCAGTTAGCTGAAATGTCTTTAGCAGAGAGAGAAACCCAGCCGTCTACCCCTCTGCTTCCCTCCGCTCTAGTCCAGCCATCTGCCCCCCCCCCCCCTGCTCCCCTCTGAGCTTCTTGAACAATCTGCAAGGCCGTATCCTCTGTCACCTGACAGTGACAGCCACAGTGAAGCAAGTGATGAGTCGCCTGCAGTAACACCTGACTTGGGCCAAGGAGCTCTGGTCCCTTTACCTCCTAAGAATTCTAGCCTTACTGCCCCATGGACTTTGCCCCCATGTCAAGTAACTGTGCTTCCTCGACACCCTCAGGAGTTTTGGGAATTTGTTAGGAGGAAAGCAGTTGAAGAAAAGAATTGGGACACCATAGAAAGGTTAGGTGCTCCAAGAGTACCTCAGGAGAACAGTGCCAATGCAAATGTTGCTTGTGATAACCCTATGGCTTTTCCAGTTTTTAAAGCAGCTCCTGGAACAGGGCAGGATGACAGTCATCACGTCTTTGCCTGGAGGGTTGTGCAAGACCTCCAATCGAAAGTGGCTCAGTATGGTATTAATTCCTCACAGGTAATGCAATTAATACGTGTAATTAATGCAGATCTGCTTGCACCTTATGACATCAGGCATCTTGCTACAATTCTATTCCAGCCACTACAATACAGTGTATTTCAAGAAACTTGGAGGTGAGTGGCTGAGTGCACCGCTTTAACAAATATGCAGTTGCCTCAACACAACCCTCGTCATGCTGTGGGTGTTGATGCCCTACTGGACACTGGGCCTTTTGCTAACCCAGATTTACAGGCAAGGTGGGATCCTTCGATTTTGGCGCAAGCTCAGCAAATTGGCATGAGTGCCTTATTTAAAACAATGGAAATGGCAGCTCAAAACCAGAGATATGTTACTATACAACAAGGGATGACAGAACCATTTTTGCAATTTGCAGAAAAACTTGCTGCAGCTATTGAGAAACAGGTAGAAGATGAAACTTTGCGAGACAAATTGTGTATACAACTGGCTAAAGAAAATGCAAACCCCGACTGCAGAAAGATTATTGACACTTTACCTGGGGAAACCACATTGTCTGAAATGGTTACTGCTTGCTCAAAAGTTGGTTCAGTCGAGCATAAAATGGCAGCTCTAGCTGCCGTGCTAAGACCTTCAGCAAAATGCTATAATTGTGGACAACAAGGGCACGTAAGGTCACAGTGTACTACCCGGAAAACAACATTTAAGCCAAGTGCAAGCAGCAATGTTGTATGCAATCGCTGTGCTAAACCTGGGCACTATGCTAAACAGTGCAGGAGTAAATATCATGCAAATGGTCAGCTATTGCAGGGAAACCCAAAGAAGAGTGCAAAGGGGCGCGTGGGGAAACAAATACCCCAACAACCACAACAGCAAATGCGGGCCTTCCCAGCACTGCAAAGCTACCCATTTGCGAATGATACTCAGGCTCAACAAGTGGGTCTGCAGGGATTGATATACCCACTGCTGACACAGTAACCATTCTAACAAAAGAAATATGTAAAGTGTCCCTCGATGCCTATGGTCCAATAGGACGGGGATTGAGTGCGTTTTTGAAAGGGAGATCAAGTACCACACTTAGAGGTATTCATGTGCATTTAGGGCTTATTGATGCTGATTATTTAGGACAGATTCATGTTATGGTATCCATCGATGACCCTCCTGTCACTATTCAGAAAGGAACCTGCATTGCTCAAATGTTACCTTTTGTGAGTTTTGTTCCAAATACAGTGGACCGAAGTTGCGGAACAGGAAGTTTTGGATCGAAAAGAGTACCTCAAGTGTTCTGGACTGAGAAAGTAATGGAGAACCATCCACAAAAGACATGCATTCTCACCGCCAGTGGATGTCATCCAGAAACCATTTCAGTAACAGGTTTGATTGACACTGGAGCAGATGTCACAATACTCTCACGACTTTGCTGGCCTCAGTCGTGGCCTCTCACTTGCGCAAGTTTTGGACTGCTGGGGTTGGATGGTGTTACAACAGGTGGCCTGTCAGCCATTGTAATTAATGTGAAACATCTTGATGGCCAACAAGCTAACATCAGACCCTATGTTGCCGATGCTCCTCAGAGTTTGTGGGGACGAGGTGTTTATCTCAATGTGGTGTCAAAATTACTACAGATTTTTAATAGGGGCCACTGTGATGCAGGGCAATGAACGTCCAGTTGTGGCCCTGACATGGTTGACAGATAAGCCTGTCTGGGTTGGCCAGTGGCCCCTTACTACTGAAAAGCTTACTGCCCTGCAAGAATTAGTCACAGAACAATTGCAAGCAGGACATATTGAGGAATCATTCAGCCCCTGGAATACCCGTGTTTTTGTAATAAAAAAGAAATCGGGGAAATGGAGACTTTTACACGATTTACGGCAGATAAATGCTGTAGTAGCAACAATGGGAGCTTTACAACCAGGCCTTCCTTCACCTACAATGATTCCACAGGAATGGCAAATAGTTGTCATTGATCTGAAAGATTGTTTCTTCACTATTCCATTGGCTGAGCAGGACAAAGAAAAATTTGCTTTTACTATGCCTTGTATAAATCATGCTGAACCCGATAAAAGATATCAATGGAAGGTACTCCCCCAAAACATGAAAAAATCACCAACTATTTGTCAATGGTTTGTGGCACAGGCCTTGTCAAATGTTCAGAAGCAATTTAAAAACTGCTACTGTTATCATTACATGGATGATATCTTGTTGGCATCTGACAACAAACAACAGTTATCAGCTCTCAAACAATGTGCTGTGACAAATTTGAAGGCTTTTGGTCTGATCATTGCCCCAGAGAAAGTGCAATTGACCCCAACACCAAAAGGACCCTAGAAGAAATTGAATTAGCCTTAGCACACAGATTTGTTAACAGGATAGATATCTCTGTTGGTGTTCAATTATTTATTTTGAGAAACCATGAAATACCATGTGGGATACTGTGTCAATGGAGTGATAATTGGGAAGATAAACTGCATATTCTGGAATGGATATTTTTATCTTTCAGATCTTGGAAAACAGCTCCAGGACTTTATGAGCTTTTTGCAGACATTATCATCAAGGGCCACAGGCGTTGTCACGAGATTTTGGGACATGACCCTGTGACCATTGTGATACCTGTACAACAGTGGTATTTTGAATGGCGCTTTCCAAATAATCATGACTTGCAATCTGCCTTATCTTGTTTTACAGGCCAAATAACATACCATTTGCCTTCTCATCCTGTTCTAAAACTGGCCCAAGAGATTCCTTTTGAGGGGAAACAAATTTGTTCTCCTGTTCCAGTGGAAGGTATAACAGTTTTTACAGATGGATCCGGGAAAACAGGAAAAGCAGCTGTGGCTTGGACAAAGGATGATCACTGGGAATATGAGACAATGATTCAGCAGGGATCTCCTCAACTGGTTGAACTTTGTGCTGTTCTTTTGGCTTTTACTTTATTTCCTGGTTCTATAAATATAGTTACTGATTCCATTTATGTTGCCAATTTGGTTAAGTGTCGCAGACAACTTTTATAAAAAATCCTTTCCTTAGGATTTTTTTCCTCCTGAGAAGCTGATAGGCCTCAGGAACCAAATGTAAAAAATGGTTATCTGCTGCTTTGGAATGCAACAGGTGGATCTGTGATTGGCTCATGTTGGATGTTTGTAATTAATAGCCAATCACAGCCCAGCTAGCTCGGCTCTCTGTCTGAGCCACAAACCTTTGTTATTCATTCTTTTCTATTCTTAGCCTAGCCTTCTGATGAAACCTTTTCTTCTATGCTTTTAGTATAGTTTTAATGTAATATATATCATAAGATAATAAATCAAGCCTTCTGAAAAATGGAGTCAGATCCTAGTCTCTTCCCTCCACATAAGACCCCTATGAACACCATCACAGTTAAGCATTTAGATCAAGCAGTGTTGTATAATATTTAAGAGAAGCCATTGTTTATCATGTTAGTGAAGTTATGGACAGTTATTGGTGCTTGAAAACATCCTTACTTCATCATGCACATTCATAGCCATACATTATTACCAAGATTTTTTGTTGAAGGCAATGCCTATGTAGATTCTTTAGTAGCTGCTGCTGCAATCAAATTATCTCCAATCTTTTACCATTTTTCTTCTTTGAATTCTAAGCAACCAGATTTCCGTAGAAATGTCAAGGTATGGGTCAAGGATTTAATTACTGGTATGTGGTCTGGTCCAGTGGAACTAATAACCTGGGGGAGGGCTTATGCCTGTGTTTTGACAGATAATGGTCCTCGATGGGTTCCTGCTCACTGTGTTATACCTTACCTAGAACGTGCAGGAAAGGACAGGATGGATGGTTCCGCAGCTGAAGCAGAACGTGTGGATGACACTGGCTAAGACCATATATCAGTACTTATTGACGAATGAAGGACAGGAACGATTGTATTAAGAATGGGAATGTTAATTTTGTTGATGGTTGTGATTGTTGTTTTGTGTTTCCCCTCTCTGCTTGGATTGTTGCAAAGGACCCTGCAAAAATCCATAGCAGCTGTATTTACAGTTCAAAAACAAAAAGGGGGAATTGTGGGAGGGGCTAACAGCAGGCCTGTTAGCTAAAGGAGCAAGAAGAAGCTGAGAAGCAAGAAGAAGCTGATAAGGAGCTCTCTCTAAGGCTGTAACCAAGGAGACCGAGAGAAGTGAGGAATTGATGAAAGATAAGAGAACTTTGCAGCTGGATGAAGCATTTTTAGAAAGTTAGTTGAAGTCACTGTAACTTTTCACCAATAGTGTTATGTTGACTTATTGTGGCCAATAGTTAGGGTAGAAGAAGCATAAACAATTGGAAAGTGTATAAAAGGTCAGCCATGTTCAATAATAAAGAGTTGCCATCTGAGACTGCTTGTGGTCTCTGCTTTGTGTCGTGACCGCCTCGACAGCGACACTTTCCTTTGGGTAAAACTTTGGGGTGGAGAGAGGATACAGAGATCACATGAGCCGTGTAATTACACCAATCGGGATAGTTATAGGCTTTGTTAATTGGTGATATGTCTTTTTGGTATGTGTTTTTTGTCTGGTCAATTTCTAGCCAATTATTTTTCAGACATCTAAGTAACATTTGACACAGTATGTTGCCTTGGAGGACCCCAACAGGTCCAATTCTTGGGGTTCCTCTAGAGCATTGGGCAACATTTTTGTCCACTCGTCCCAAGTATCTGCCAGGTTGGGTCTCTTACCTGTGGTGCGGAGGAGCTCTGAGTTATAGATGGGCTAGTCATCTGCTACAAAGGGAATTCCTACCAAACATAGGGAAAGTGGGTTATCAATGCTTCCCATGGATAAGCCCAACATTATGGTTAGGCTGTGGGCTAATCCAGCCAATGGCATATAGTACGGTGAAGTACATACAGGCAGTAGTGAGGACAGCAGCAACGGACAACGGAAATATTTTTCATCTTTGGACAGGAATGGGGCTTCTGATAGGGAATATAAGCAAAATTTGTTATCTTTATGATGGGAGGGTTAGGGTTTTCTCCCTTGTTCTTTTCCTCCATTCCTCTCCCCCCCCCTCTTTTTTTTTTTTTTCTTTTTCTATTAGCTAAGGATGAGGGAATGGATACAAGGTTAGGGATTTTTGGTAAGAGTTGAGAAAGGGGAATAATAGGGCTTTTTAGGGTAAAAATGAGTAATAATATATAATTCAGAGAACAATTTTGTGTTCAGGGTGTGTCTGGCTTATGGCTTGATACAGCAGAATGTTGTTCTGCTTTCTATTTTGTCTGCTGTTGCATGATGGGACGATCTTTTCTTCTGTATGTGGACATTTGGCGATGTCTTCGTCTCCAGGCAGAACTGGTCTGGTTTTGAGGAGGTCTTGTATTTGACTCAGAGGAATTCTTGTCAGTGTTTGTGGGCATAGTGTTTGAAGTGCCTAGGTATGGTTTTATGTTTTTTCCTGGGTACCATCTTGGGCCAGATGGCAGTAGAACACAAGCATACCCTCTTCCCCAAGTAATCAACTGGAAAGGCCCAGAAATTTGATGTGTTTCTGGGTCCTTCACTAGCACAGGTGGTTTCTCAGTGAGCTTTGCTTGGGTGGTATTTGCAAAGTGGTGAAGTATTGGGGGGTCAGGCTCTGATGTACAATTTAGGAAGGTGATGATGTAGAGAGCCTTGCAAAATCATTCAACTGGAGATATTATTTTTTGTTTCTCTTCGCTGCTGATTGAGGACTCTTTTGAGGGTTTGATGTGTCCTTTCTACTATGGATTGTCCTGTGGGATTTTCAGGTATGCCTTTCTTGTGTTCTATTCCCCACTCACTGAAGAACTCTTTTAATTTATGAGAGGTATAGGCAGGTCCATTGTCTGTTTTAAACTTCTTTGGTACTCCCAGGGTAGCGAAGGCAAGGAGGAAATGTTTAATGGTGTGCTGTGTAGTTTCTCCTGGATGAGCTGATGCAAATACTGCTCCAGAAAATGTATCGACCGATACGTGCACATATTTTGACCTCCCAAAAGGTGGGAAGTGAGTCACATCTGTCTGCCACAGCTGGCAGCTGTTCAAACCTCGAGGATTGACTCTGGTCCCCATAGACGGAATCTGGTAGTTTTGGCAGTTCAGACATGTGGCGACAATAGCTTTTGCTTGATCTTTTTAGAGCTTGAACATTCTGATAAGGGCAGGTACATTTTGATGATAAAATGCATGTGACAACTTTGCCTGGGCAAAGATGTTAGGGACTTTAGCAGTTTCTATTGCCATGGCCAATGTGTCCGCTTTCCTGTTCCCTTCTGTGATAATACCTGGGAGGTCAGTGTGTGACCTCACATGCATTATATGGTAAGGTTGCTTTCTGTGGGAGATTAAGCGTGTTAATTCAGAAATCAGTTGGTATAACTTTGGATTGGAAACCTCTTTGAGAAGAGCATGTTGTGCTCTCATAGCTATACCAGCAACATAAGCTGAATCTGTGACCAGATTAAAGAGTTCATCTTTGAATTTCTCAAAGGCTCTGACAACAGCTGCTAACTCTGCAATCTGTGGAGATCCCTCCACTATTTGGATGTCAGATTCCCATTTTTGGGTCTTAGGGTCTTTCCATATCATTACGGACTTGTGGGATGACCCTGAGCCATGTGTAAAAATGGTTAGAGCTTTGAGAAGTATTTTACTTTGGACTAATTTTGGGGTCAGATGAAAGGTTACTTCATGATTAAAAAGTTTATGTTTTGGGATATGGATAGAAATTTGGCCTGTGTAGCTATCTAGGGTAAACTGGTGTTGCAGTGTGTCGCCATTTCCTGCCTCACCTATCCCATCCCCCTCAAGGATGCCAACCTTTCCCCCTCCCCCTTTGCCCTCCTGCCTGGCACCTTCCAGCAAGGTGTCGAGTGATTGGAAGATGCCTCCCAGGTCTGGGCTCATTGGTTTGTCCTAGCGTCCACATCCCCTGACCCTTCCCCTGCTCACACCTGGTTGGCCCTCACCTGTCCGTCCCCTCCCCCTGTCCCCGGGGCTTAAAAAGGACACGAGACCATGCGGTCGGGGTCTCTGCCATGGTCTCTGCCGTTGTCTCTGCCGTGGTTCGGTCTCTGCCTGTCTGGCTGGAGCTGATACCACATTCAGAGGTCTACCATGCTACAATAAACTCTGGATCTAAGCTACACGGCAGAACCCGCTCCTTTTCTCTTCACCGTCTGAACCTTTTCCACCAAAGGTAAACTGAGTTCCTATTCTGCCTGGACCTGTTCTGAGTGCCCAGCTGCAGCACCTAGCCAGCCAAAGGCATCTCTGGGGTGAAAAACGCCACAGCTGCCGCCTTTGGTCCAGCAGCGAGGCCAGACGAAGCCAGGCAGGACACACCCCGAAACATTCGGGGCTTAATATTTAATATAAACTGGAGATATTAATTGGTCTGGAGCAAATGCTCCAGGTCCCCAGTGGTCAATGGCAAGTATATGCATGGGAACTCACACCCTGCAAGAGAGCAGAGGCGAGTCATGGCCTTTTTATTAGATTTGCCATGATTTCTTGGAAGGTGGTAATTGTCTTTGAAGGTTGGTTGTTTGTAAAGATCCATTCCAGTATCAATAAAGGGTCTCAAAGTTGAGTATCCCATTGGAAAATCAGTCCATAGAACCAGAGTGCTTTTCCCAGAATGATGAACTGGAAAGGCAGGCTGGGCTCGAAGCGATGGGCTTTGTGTGAAGACAGGGCTTCTTGGACCTTGGTGATGGCATCTCGGGCTTCTGTTGTGAGAGTGCGTGGAGAGTCCAGGTCTTGGTTGCCACAGAGAAGGTTGAACAGGGGAGCAAGGTCCTCTGTTGTAATTCCTAGCAGGGGACGTACCCAGTTGATGGATCCGCACAGACTGTGTAAGTCTCTCAGGGTTTTGGGTAGTCTCGGATGGCGAGCTGCTGGGGTACGATGGTCCTTTCCCGGATCTGGACTCCAAGGTAAGTCCATGGGTTGGTGTACTGTACTTTGTCCTCATGGATCTCAAATCCTGCCTTTTCTATGGTTTCAATAGTCTTTTTAACTGCTTTGTCTAAGTAAGCTTTTTCTGATGCACAAACCAGGATATCATCCATATAGTGGTAGATGATTGCATCTGGGAATAGGTTCCGAACAGGAGACAGAATTTGAGCAACATACCACTGGCATATAGTGCGACTGTTCTTAAGTCCTTGGGGCAAAAAACGCCAATGATATCTTTTGAGTGGAGCCTCTCTGTTAAGAGAGAGAATGGAGAAAGCAAACCGTGGAGCATCCTGGTGGTGCAGTGGAATGCTGAAGAAACAGTCTTTAATATCTATGATGGCATGTGTCCAGTCTCTAGGCAGCATCGATGGTGAGGGCAGGCCAGGTCAGAAGGGGCCCATGTCCTCGATGACCTTATTGATTTTACGAAGGTTGTGGAGGAGCCTCCACCTGTCCGTTCCAGGCTTTTGCAGTATGAAGACTGGAGAGTTCCAAGGGCTGGTTGTTCTCGACAATGTGGTAATTGGTAAGCTGTTCTTCTACAAGGGCTTGTAGTGCGCAGTTTGACTTTAGAGAGGGGCCACTGCTTGATCCAGATCGGGTCTTGGCATTTCCAGGTGAGCTGAGGAGTATCTGGTAGTGAGGGCTCCTCAGTGGCCCCAATTAGAAATCCCGACTGGGAATACATAGGGAAGCCCCCCATTGGGATAGAACATCCCTGCCCCAAAGGGTGGTGGGGGCCCTTACCACAAATGGACGGATGGTTGCCAACTTGCCTTCAGGCCCTTTGATGAGGATGTTGTTCTTGCTTTGCATAGACACTGTGGCTCCACCAATCCCTGAAATCATGCCTGCTACTGGTTCTAGTTCCCAGTGTGCTGGCCATTCTGAGCAAGTGATGATGGTCATGTCAGCACCGGTGTCCAGCATCCCTGGTCAATAGATCTTCTCTCCTCTGCAGGAAAGACCACACTCAATGGTAGGCTTGGATGGTCCCACGACTTGTGCCCACATAGCTGTAGGGTTGAGAGGAAGCTGTTCCCTGTGATTCTTTGGGAGTATAAAAGCTTGTGCAATCGGAGTTCCCCATGAAAGGAAAAATGGTAAGTCCGTGAAGTACACCTGGACAGAGATTTCTTGTCCTGAGTGCACTGTACTTCTGGAACAACGAAGATCTCCTCTGGGCCATGGAGAGTGTCACCTATAATTAAGATGTCAAAAGGACCACCTTTTGGCCCTTGCTTGCCTGTGGGAACATGATAAACATTTTCATTATTAAAGTCAATGGACAGAGCAGTTATCTGCTGGAGCCGGGTTCCCATCCGTATCGCTCTGTGTGTTGGATCCTCTTCATGTGATCTGGAATCTCCTGGGATGATGTGTGGTTGGGTCTGGATGGCTTTTGATTTGTTGTCTTTGCATGGGGCTTGACTGCGCTCTGCTGCCAGTTTCCCGAACGCTGCTGGCAGCGCTTCTGATTCTGGAGTCTTTGGTAGGTGTTATGGGGGTTTTGGGTAGGTGACCTGTCTGGACAATCTTTTATAAAATGTCCAAAGTCTCCACAGTGAAAGCAGCGGGCCTGGTCTTTGGAAGCCACTTCTGCAAATGCACCAGAAACTCCTTCTGCAATACCCTTAGCAACTGCTTGCGCCACTGTATTTTCAGTGGACAAATGATGCGTACAGATTTCCAGCATTTGCTCTATGGTAGGTACTGCATCCAAGGGTAGGGCCTTCAGAATTGTTTTACACCATTCGTTAGCATTACTCATGGCAAGCTTGCACAACAGTTCTTTTCTTGCCTCTGTGCTCTCTATCTGTTTTTCCAGAGCATCCTTAATTCTGTCCACAAATTTGATAAAGCTTTCATGTACTCTTTGTTTAATATTAGAAAAGTGTTGGGTGGGAATAGAGTTATCTGGGGTAAGAGGTAAGGAGGTTTTTGCTTCAATAGCCAAATCTTGTAGTGCTGCCTTAGGTAAGGTGTTAGCTTGGTCAGAGGGTTTCTGTAAATCCCCTTCCCCAGCCAGCTGTTTGACTCTAAAATCTGGCCTATCAGCATCTGTAGCATAGGTATCTGATAATGTTTTTAATTGTCTTTTCCTATGCCTCTCCCATAACATATATTCTGCTGGGGAAAGGAGGCAGTGGGCAATATTTTTAATATCGTGGGGTACTAAAACATGTGCTGAGAAGATAGCTTCTAGGAAATTTCTAAAAATATGTGAACTTCTACCATGTTCTTTGGCTATATTTCGTAGTTGTACAAGTTCTTTATTTGTGTTAGGTTCCCACGTTGTTCTAGTAGTGGCCCCACCTCTTCTTCCCTTTATATAATTTACTGGGAAGGCAACAATTCTCTGAGCCAGTTCCCAATCCCCTGCCCGAGTTGCTTCCATTTTGATTAGAGCCCATGGATCAATGTCCTCTGTATCAGAATGAGACTCGCTGTCACTGCTGTCCTCAGAGGAGGACTGAGAATGAGTAGGCAGTGCCCTATGATTTTTATGGCATGTCGGAGAGAGATTTTTCAGGCGTGTATGGGACTGGAGAGAATGTTAAGAGGCACATGGCAGAGCTTGGCTAAAGGGAGGCAGCAGTGGAGGTGGAATGGCAGCACCACGAGTGGCACAGCCTGCGCAGGACTGAGGTGAGTGGGGAAGTGGGGCACTACTGTGGGGGGTCTCAGAGGTTCCATTCAGGGAACCCTGAGGGTGGGTGGGTGGTTTCAAAGCCTGGGGATGGGGGCATGGGATAAGTGGGGGAGGGGGAGAGGAGGCGGTGGGATTGGCAGGGGCTGCTGCAGGTACGACGGGGCGTACAGCATGGCTTGCTGGGGCTGCGGCAGGCAGGCAAGCAGGGGGGAAGACCTCCTGCTGCGGCAGGAATGGAAGCAGGGGTAGGGAGACATGCAACGGCAAGGGGGGTGACAGCGGCAGGGGTGGGGGGGTTGCGACAGGGGTGGGGGTTGCGGTGGCGGGGGGGGTTGTGGGCGGGCCCTTTTGGAAATTTTGTCCCAAATTCTCCCTAAACCAGGACAATATCATATCTCCCCCTAGAACTAGAAGAGTGACTTAATTTAGGACATCAGAAGCTCCCCATACCCAAGAGACAGGGACATACCAGATGTGGATGTGACAGCCTGGTCAGACAGTGAGAAAACTAGATAAGTTTTCCCAGGATCAGCTTGTGAGACTTTAGGGAGTTGAAGATAAACAATGATAGCTTGTTATTATAAACAAACTGAAGGTATTCTTTTCCTACTCTCCATTTTCCTGTTTTTCTCAAAGATTGTTTATCGGTGATCTTTTTGCCCAATATCTGGGAAGAATGATGCATCTGACTCCATTAATATCAGAAGGCTAATCAATTACTTTATTATACTATATTATTCAATTCTATATTACACTATACTATATTACACTACATCTAAACTGAAACTGCACAAGCACTCAAGTGCACAAAATCTTGTGATTGTCTCCTGACCAACTGTCGGGACACGCGCTTGGCCCTGATAGGCCAAGGAAACGAAACACCATCACTTTGGGTAAACAATCTCCATATTGCATTCTACTTTGGCACAACACAGGAGCAGCAAATGAGATAAGAATTGTTTTGATCATTCTCTTCTCTGCTTCTCTCACTGCTTCTCTCAGGTTCAGAGAATGTGAATCCCACAATTGTTTATAAGAAAGGTGTTTTTGTTAATTAGCCAGTCAGGTGAAATGTATTGATTAATTGACCAATCTGGTCTATCTGTATCCGAACAGTGTGTAAAAGAGAGATTTTTGAAGTAAAGTGAGATGCTGTGCAAACCAGCCTTCTGGTGAGTCTTTGTCCTTTCTTACTCAACAGCGACAACCAGATGCCAGTCCGCCACGTTATTTTGGGGGGTCAAGGGGGAGGGTTTGGGTTTGTAGGTGTACCACTTATTACCCAGGACATGAGAGGGTTGAAAAAGGAATTACCCCCATATTTGGATGATCCCGTAGAGGTGGGGGAAAAGTCAGAGGCATATTTGGGAAATGCGGATTATGCATAGAAGGATTGGGATTTTCTTTTGGGGATTTTGTTTGAGTCATCAGAGAAATGAATGATTTTGCAGAAAGCTCGGCAGTTGTAGGGGGATTAACATCCACAAGCAGCGGAGGGGGCTGGACCTAATGTACCTACAGTGGATGATGCCATCCCCCAGGCTAACCCCCAGTGGGACCCAAAACACCAGGCCAGTCTGGCTCGCCTCCGCGATTACCATGCTTATTCGATTAGGGCAATTAAATCAGCCCCTCCCAGAACTAACAACATAGCTAAGGCTATGTCATTAGAACAGGAGAAACATGAAAGCCCTTCTCATTGGTTGGAAAGAAATAGGGATGCCTTGCGAAAGCATGGGGGGATGGATCCTGAGGCATCAGCCTTTGACACATTGCTGAAGGTACAATTTGTTACTAAAGCCTGGCTTGATATAAAGAAAGGAGTACAGAAAGATGAAGAGTGGCAAACTAAGCCTCTGGAGGAATTGATTAGAAAAACACAGCAGATATATGCAAGAAGAGATGAGGAAAATGTAAAAGCTAAGGCAAAGATGATGGCAGAATTTTGCAACCCTGGAGGAATAAACCACAGGGTCCAAGGGGTCCCCTGGGACAGAGGGGACTGGGTCGGCCACAAGGAAGTGACAGAGGCATTCCCTCCTTGGCCGGGGAAAGCTAACCCAAACAGCGGTTGGGGAGAAACCAGTGCTCTATCTGCCAGGCAGGGAAAGGGAGTGTCCACAGACACAGCTGGACCCTCAGGAGGAGGATGTCCAGAGGATAATGGAAATGGATTGTTAGGGGTGTCAGGGGCTCCCATTATATCAAGGACCCACCTTTCTGGAGCCCTTGCTAACTTTTAAGGTGGGTCCACATAGGGAGGAGGTGTGTTTTCTGGTAGACACAGGGGCCTCTCGATCCACCTTGAATTTTATACCTAAGGGGGGGAAATTTTCAAAAAGATCATTGGTTATTCAAGGAGTGAGTGAGAGGGATGAACGAGTGCATTTTATTCAACCCCTATTAAAAGATATGGGAGACAGGTTTGAAATTCATGAATTCCTGTTTGTTCCTAGTTGTGATTGTAACTTACTGGGAAGGGATTTGATGGCTAAAGTGGAAATGCAAATTAATATTGTGAAAAATGATACAGAGGCTAACACCGGTAACTTTGTGTAAAATGTCTGAGAAGGCTTATGCTGAAATAAATCTGGAAGTGTGGGCAGCCCCAGAGAAATATGGAAAACTAGACGTAGAGCCTCTCCAAATTACTTTGAAACAACCAGGACAAGTGGTGTCTAAAAAGCGATACTCTCAAGGGAGGGAAAGAAGAGGTTACAGCCTGTCATTGAATCCCTGCTAAAGGCAGGTCTTTTGGAGCCATGTGTGTGTCCCTAGAACACCCCTATACTGCTGGTTAAGAAACCATATGGAACCTACAGAATGGTCCAGGACTTAAGAATAATGAATGAAATTGTCAAACCAAGGCATCCCACAGTTCTGGATCCCTATACAATCCTGAATCAGATCCCTTCTTCACATCAGTATTATCCAGTACTGGATTTGAATGATGCTTTCTGAGGGTGTCCTATTCCCAAGGACAGTAAACAGTATTTTGCCCTTGAGTGGGAACAGGAGGAAGGGGGGAAAATGGTAAAACAACAATTGACATGGACAGTCCTTCCACAGGGATATACTGAGTTGCTGGTTTTGTTTGGTCAAGCTTTGCAGAAAATATTCAGGGTTTACTCCACCCTCAGGAGTTAGGTTGTTGCAGTATGTGGATGATTTGCGTTTATCAGGGGAACATGAAAAGGTGGTTGAGGAGGCTACTGTAAAGCTGCCTAATTTTCTTGCTAAAAAGGACTTAGAGTGTCCAAAATGAAGGCATAGTTGGTAGAAAAAAAGGTCAAATATTTGGGACACCTTCTGACTGGAGGGTTACAGTGTACCAATCCAGACAGAATACATGGGATTTTACAAGTACCATTACCCCAGACAAAAAAGGAGTTACAGGAGAGCATGGATTGAGGATTTTTCTCTTGTGGCCAGACCTTTATATGACTTTTTAACCCAAGATAGTCCTAATGTCATGGTATGGACACCAGAAGGAGAGCAAAGCTTAAAAAAATTAAAAGACAAATTGGTTAATGCTCCAGTCTTAGCTCTTCCAGACTCAGAAAAGGAATTTGAACTATATGTGTATGAAAAATGCATATTTTATGATTGGCTTTTTGCAAATATTAAAATTAATATTATATCTGGTATGTTAGAAAGTTATGCTGTATTAATTTTCTTAAGTAGTGTGTTAAATATAGTTTTAGGTTATAACATAATGTTAAAATAGAAACTATACTATGTAGGATACTTTTTTTAAAGAAAGAACTCGCACCGAGATAGCAGCCACAGGACACCTAAATCTTTCAGAGAAAAAGAATTTATTGCTCTCTTATCAGAAGAAACTAACTTCTTCCCGCCTCGCTCAGCCTTGAGATGCCATTAGGATTAAGAGGAAGAAGCTGACACTGACCAGACAGAATCCTTTCTTTGAATGGAATCGATGCATCATGTATGAGGTGTATGAATATGCAACAGGTTATTGTTTTTAAGGGTTAATCCTCTGTTAACGGGTGTCCTTTTTCAGGCTTATTTTGCCCAGAAAAAGGTACCCACATGTCCGTAACTCTTTGTTCTTATTGCCTCGTATTGTCCTAATCTCAATTGTTCAAATTTTTATTACTCTAATTATATTACTATTTTTATAACCATTTTATTACTATTAAACTTTTAAAATTTTAAAAACAAGTGATTGGCATTTTTCAGATGTGGATGTTAAACAGGGTCATGCTAAAGGAATTTTGGTGTAAGAGCATGGAGGAACAAGGTGGCTGGTTGCTTATTTTTCAAAATTGTTAGACCCAGTAGCCAGAGGCTGGCCTCATTGTCTGCAGAACTGTGTGGCCACAGCTCTGGTGGTGGCTAAGGCCCAAAAGCTGACAAGGGGAGGTGTTGGGCAAGATGAAACAGGAAAGCCTTATAAATATGATTGTCTGGCAAAAGATTTTGAGAATATAGAAACTATAAGCAAGATTGAAATTAAAGCAAGCTTTGAGATAGCTTAGTTACTGAACAACTGGAAAACAATGGTGTGGCCGGCTGAAGGTAATCCCCTTTTGATGAAACAATACCCTCTGCTTGCAGACAGGTCCAAGTGTCAGAGCAGACCCTACTAGCTTGGCAGAAAGGGTCCAAAGAGTAGTTTTTAGGGTTTAAAATGTAACACAGTATGGTAATGTAGTGATTCTTATAGGCTGTATGTAAATGCTATAGGATTTGTATCTTGTACTAGATTGGTTAGTGAAAATTAGAATATTCAACACAGGAGAAGATTTATTGTATTGTAACAGGAACCTCACTCTCTTACGCTTCTGCTCTCTTACGCTTTTGCTCTCTTACGCTTTTGTTCTCTTACCCTTTTACGCTCTTACCCTTTTACTCTCTTACCCTTCTTACTCTCTTACCTTTTTTACTCCCTTATGCTCTTACCTTCTTACTCTCTTACCCTCTCATCCTCTCTTTTCTCGGGCCTGCTCCGAGCTGTGGCTGGCAGCTCCAAGCAGGGCCCCGGCACCCACACCCTCTGCAATAAACCACAAGTTCCACGACCTGGCTTCAGAGATTTCTCGTCTCCGTACGTCCATCCCGACCATCCTACCCCCCGACGCTCCTACAGGGAGGGTATCTGATTGTTAAAGTTTCACATCAGATTAAAGCTTTGTTAACTGAGAGACCGTCTAAGTGGATGACCAGCGCTTGGTTATTACAGTATGAATCTTGTTTAATTTAGGTTTAGAATTTAAAAGTGGGGAAGAGTTCATACAAGCCTCCTGTTTGAAAGGCCCTGGAGATAGGAGCCAAGAAGAAACCCATGACTGCATTCAGGTGATAGACCTCCAGACATGGGCTGGGGAAGATTTATGAGATACTCCCTGGCCTGAGGGGGAGTTTACCGCCCACCTGGTCAGCTCAGACAGTGGAACTATATGCGCATGTGAGACCCTGTTAATTATGCCAGGACAAGACAATGAATGTTTTTACTGATTCTAAGTATGCATATGGGGTGATAAATGTATTTGGGAAGTTATGGAAAGAAAGAGGTTTATTAACCTGCACGGGAAAGACGTTAGCTCAGTGTGGTGGTTTGACAGGAAATGTGTTTTCTGGGATGCTGTGGTTAGGCCAATGGATGTTCAGATTTTAATATTGGCACCTAATGTGGCCATTGGGACATTGGATACGCCTCTGAGAACACGGGGTTAAAAGCAGGGCTCTCCCCTGGGAGGCTCTCCTGGGTTCTGGTCAGTGAAAGGTTCAGAGCTCCCCTGCCTGGCTGCGGGCTGAGCGGGGGAGGGGAAGCCATGCGGCTGGGTGAGGTAGGCCGGGGCCCTGGACAGAAGGGAGGTGAAGGCCCCTGCAGAATGGAAGGGTGGAGGAGCACTGAGAGGCATCAGGCAGCCACCCCCCCCCCCCACCCCAGGAGAGACAGAGAGCCTGTGTCTGTGCTTGGCCGGCCGAGAAGGAGAAGGGGGTGGCGAGAAGGTGCCCGGCTGGGCAGCCGTGGGAGTTCTGGACAGACAGAGCCTCAGATTTTTAATCCTTTTCTTGGATGATGGAAACCTTACAAATGCTGATCCTCCTGGAGCTGAATGAGAAGAGAGATATAGATGAGATAAGAGGAAATGGGCCGCGAGAGAAATAGAGAAGAACTCAGGTGGAAGAGATGATGGAGTAGCTTATGCTGGACTCATTTTGTGTAGCCATGGACAGAGCCATGTTTCCTTGTGATACAGGGACTGCATTCTAGGGGGAGGCAATGCCTCAGGACTAAGAGGGTTCAGTGTGGGTACCCCTCGGCCCCAGGGGGTGAAAAATATGGGGGGGACAGATGTCCCAAAGTTGAGACTGTGCCTTTTTGGAGTGGGATGAAACATCCTTAAAAGTCGACCCTAGAAGCAGCTCTGGTCCGTGTTCAGCGGTGAGAGCGCTGGACATGAAAGGAAGAGGTCACCATTGGCACAAGAAGGACTCCTTCTCCTCTTGATGAACTGAAGATTGAGTATTCTGAAAGGTGGTGCTGGACCGAGAGTCGATGATTTGGGGGATGTATTGTATTGGGAATTTGGTGGGGAGGAGGAGGAGATGTATTTGTGAAGTTTTCATTTTCCTTGTGTGGTTTTTTTTTTCCCCCTTTCCCTTGTAGTTTAGTTAATAAATTCTTTTTTCTTTCCTAAGTGGGAGCCTGCTTTGCTTATTCCTGGTCACATCTCACAGCAGAAACCAGGGAGAGAGTATTCTCATGGGGGCACTGGCATTGTCCCAGTGTCAAACCATGACACTCATGAGAGCTTAATCTCTCGCCTATTGGAGGTGGTGAACTTACCAAAAAAGTTAGCAATAATACAGATCAAGGGGCATCAGGCAGGGTGCTCGGAGGATTGGCTGATGAAGAAGCTCGGAAAGCTGCATTGTTGCCAAAAATTTCTAAGATCCTCCCTTTGCTCCCAGTGACTGCCCTGCTGCCAGAGAAACTGTCTTTCCCACCAGAGGAACTTGAAATAATTAAAAAGAGTGGGGCAGAGGAAAGAGGAGATAATTGGTTTACAAGAGATGGTAAGCAGTGGATACCAAAAGCTCTGGCCTTACAATTGTTAAAACAACTTCATGAAGGGGGTCATTGGGGCTCCCAAGGACTGGCAGAAGCCTTCCTCAAAACGTATGCTGCTGTGGGTCTTTTTATTCTGGCAAAGCAAGCTGTTGAGGGTTGTTTGATTTGTGCTAAACCAATAACAGAGTTACAAAGAAACTTGCCAGGGGAGGGAGGCCTTGGGCTGTACGTCCCTTCCAGAGATGCCAGGTGGATTTTACTGAAATGCCCCGAGTGGCAAGATATAAATATCTTCTGGTAATAGTATGTCAGTTCATAGGGAGGCCAGAAGCATTTCCAACTGTTTCAGCAACTACAGGATCAGTTATTAAAGTATTTTTGGAACAAATAATTCCAAGATATGGGATTGTGGAAGCAATAGACTCAGATAGGGGAATTAATTTTACAGGAAAAATTCTTCAAGGGGTTATGACTGCTTTAGGGATACAATGGAACCTTCATACCCCCTGGCACCCCCAGAGTTTGGGCCAGGTTGAAAGAATGAATGGTGAAATAAAGAAACACCTCCTGAAGCTGGTGATAGAAACTAAGATGCCTTGGGTATGGCTCTTGCCAGTGGCTTTGGCAAGAATAAGGGCCAGACCCAGGGGAGATATTCAGTTATCTCCCTTTGAACTGATGTTTTGAATTCCTTACCCTTGTAATTCTCAGCCTAGTGGGGGGGTGTCGCTATAGAGCCCCATATGGCGCAAAGCACCAGGACTCACTCAGAAGGCTGTGTAGACTTATTTATTGAAGCAACTTGTTGCTTTTATAGTTTTACAGGATGCTTACACTTACTTAACGAACACATACACTGCCCATTGGTTATAAAAAAGAAACAAAACTTTCAGTAGGTGAAAGGAGCCACGCCACTGTGTAAGCCAACAAAAGTCCAGATGTCCAGATCTTTTTGCTTTCTCTCTTTCATCGCATTGTCATGGTGATAGCCTTGGTAAATTCCTTGAGAGAGATGAGGCTTTCCTTATCTTCAAGAAGCCTTCGCTGGCTCACAAGAACAGCACAGAAATGTTTTTCCCACAATTCCCCTTTTTGTATTTGACCCACAAACACAACTGCTAAGGACTTCTGCAGGGCCCTTGCAAAAATCCAAGAAGGCAGAGGATCTGTTCTTCATTCACTTACAGATAACCAACTTCTACCCAATCCACAACCCACACCCTCACAATCTTAACATTCATATACAAACAAGGCACATAGAAAATGGATCTTCAAATACTGCTATAGACCTTGCAATTTCTGGATGACACATTTGTAGCAGAATGACACCTTCACCTATAGACAAATAAATTTCTCCCACACAGAGTCAGAGACCAAGTCATCTGCCTAGTAACCACTTAGAACCAAGTAGCATCCACTTAATTTTACAACTGGTTGCTGCTATCATAATGGGCAACCAACCTTTTTGCTCAAAGTGTGGTCTCCAGCTACTAATATAACCCCTACACAAAGGCAACACTTCTCCCTTAGGTACATCAAATTACCCTATTTTGGGACTGCTGGTGCCCTGCAAAAGGAAATGGTACAAGACACATTTCTCAGTACTACCAGCCTCTGTGCAAGAGACTTCAAAGAACAGAAGCAAAAGTAACATCCACTAACTTAAATTTAGATTTTCAGCGTATGTCAATAACTCCCTTTACTTTGCCTTGAATTACCATCTTTACCACACATTCTTTGAGGGTCCATGCTTCCATCCACCTAATAACCAATGCAATTACCTACCCATTTTGCTTCAGCTGTGGAACCACCCATCCTGTCCTTTCCTGCATGCTCCAAATAAGATTTAACACAATGGGCAGAGACCCAACGAGGGCCATTCTCTGTTAAAACACATGCATATCCTCTTCCCCATGTTACTAATTCCACTGGGCCAGTCCACCTTTCCGTGATTAAATCTTTTACCCATACCATAACACCTTTCCGAAAATTTGGCTGTTTTGAATTGAAAGACGAAAAATGATAGAATATAGCAGACAATAGTAATTCAGGTAAAGGATGTAAAAAGTGAGACAGAGGGTAGGTCTCCAACCATCCCGTGGTGGCTTCTACCATTGTGAACACGTAGCGCTTGCCTTGGCGTGTCTGGGGCAGTGTGATGTAGTCAATCTGCCAGGCCTCCCCATACTTGGACCACCGCCCACCATACCATAGGGGCGTCACTCGCTTGGCCTGCTTGATGGCAGCACACATCTCATAGTCATGGATAACCTGAGAAATACTGCCCATGGCTAAATCCACCCTTCGGTCTCGTGCCCATTTATAGGTGGCATCTCTACCCTGATGGCCTGAGGCATCATGGGCCCATCGAGCTAGGAATAACTCTTCCTTGTGTTCCCAATATAGGTCTATCTTGGACACCCCTATCTTTGCAGCCTGGTCTACCTGATCATTGTTTTGGTGCTCCTCATTAGCTCTACTCTTGAGGACATGGGTATCTACATGGCAGACTTTCACAAGTAGTCTCCCATCCCTAGCCTAGCAGCAATGTCTTTCCACTCATCAGCAGCCATAATTGGTTTTCCTCTACACTGCCAGTTAGCCTCTTTCCACCTCTCCAGTCATCCCCACAGAGGATTGGCTACCATCCATGAATCAGTGTAGAGGTAGAGATTTGGCCACTTCCCCTTTTCTGCAATGTCCAGGGCCAGTTGAACAGCTTCGAGTTCCGCAAGTTGGCTTGATCCACCTTCTCCTTCAGTGACCTCTGCAACCTGTCATGTGGGGCTCCATACAGCTGCTTTCCACTTGTTCATCCCTATGATGCGACAGGAACTGTCAGTGAAAAGAGCGTAGAGTATTTCCTCTAATGGCAGTTGGTTATATGGTGGAGCTCCTTCAGCCTGTGTCACTTGTTCTTGTTCTTCATCTGTGACACCAAAATTTTCACCTTCGGGCCAATTTGTAATTAATTCCAAAATCCCAGGGCGATTCAGTTTACCAATATGGGTGCACTGTGTGATAAGAGCAATCTACTTGCTCCATGTAGCACTGGTGGCATGGTGGGTGGAGGGAACCTTCCCTTTGAGCATCCACCCCAGCACCGGTAGTCGGGGTGCCAGGAGGAGTTGTGCTTCTGTACCAATCACCTCTGAGGTGGCTTGTAGTCCCTCATAGGCAGCCAAGATTTCCTTCTCTGTTGGGGTGTAGTTGGCTTCAGACCCTCTGTAGCTTCAACTCCAAAATCCTAGTGGTCGGCCTTGAGTCTCCCTAGGCACCTTCTGCCAAAGACTCCAGGACAAACCATGGCTCCCGGCCACAGAGTAGAGCATGTTCTTCACATCTGGTCCTGTCCTGACTAGGCCAAGGGCTACTGCATGAGCAATCTCCTGCTTAATCTGGGCAAAGCCTTGTTGCTGCTCAGGGCCCCAGTGGAAACTGTTCTTCATGCAGGTGACCAGGTAAAGAGGGATCACGATCTGACTGTACTCAGGAATATGCATTCTCCAAAAACCTATGGTGACTAGGAAAGCTTGTGTTTCCTTCTTGCTAGTTGGTGGAGACATTGCATGTGATCTTGTTGATGACATCCGTCGGAATCTGACTCTGTCCATCTTGCCACTTTACTCCCAGGAACTGGATCTCATGAGCTGGTCCTTTAACTTTGCTATTTTTGATGGCGAAACCAGCTCCCAGGAGGATTCGGATGATTTTCTCTCCTGTTGCAGTGTGATGCCCCTCAGGTGTGCCAACCTCTCCTTTCCCCTCCCCCTTTGCCCTCCTGCTAAGAGCTGTCCATCAATCTTAACATTCCAGCAAGGGCATCGTGTGGTTGGCAGAAGTTCAAAAGATGCCCCTCAGGTCTGGGCTCATTGGCCTGTCCAAGCGTTTATATCCCTTGAGCCTTCCCCTCCTCCCACCTGGTTGGCCCTCACCTGTCCCTTCCCCTCCCCCTGTCCCCGGGCCTTAAAAGGAGACGAGACCATGCGGTCGGCATTCTATTGGGAGCTGTTACAACATTCAGAGGTCTACCATCCTGAAATAAAACTCTGGATTAAGACTCTACGATAGAATCCTCTCCTGTTTCTCTTCACCATCGCCTGAACCTTTTCCACCAAAGGTAAACTGAGTTCCTACTTTGCCTGGATTGTTCCGAGTGCCTAGCTGCAGCACCCAGCCGGCCAAAGGTATCTCTGAGGTGAAACGCCACAGCTGCCACCTTTGGTCCAGCAGCAAGGGTCAGATGCGGCCAGGCACGCCCCACCCGAAATATATTGGGATTAATATTCTATACTCTCCTTTCTCAAACACTTCCGCATTAATATTCTATACTCTCCTTTCTCAAACACTTCCGCAGCTGTTTTCTCCCACACAATGATGTCATCAATAAACTGTAGATGTTCTGCAGCCTCACCCTTTTCTAGTGCAGTCTGGATTAGTCCATGGCAGATGGTGGGGCTGTTCTTCCACCCCTGGGGCAGTCAGTTCCAGGTGTACTGCACGCCTCTCCATGTGAAACCAAACTGAGGTCTGCATTCTGCTGCCAGAGGAATGGAGAAAAATGCATTGGCAATATCGATAGTGACATACCACTTTGCTGCCTTGGACTCAAGCTCATACTGGAGTTCCAGCATGTCCGGCACAGCAGCGCTCAGTGGTGGGGTCACTTCATTCAATGCACGGTAGTCCGCAGTCAATATCCATTCTATTTCAGTTTTATGCACAGGTCAAATGGGGCTGTTGAAGGGTGAGTGGGTTTTGCTGACCACCCCTTGGCTCTCCAGCTCTCGAATCATCTTATGCATGGAAATCACAGCATCTCGAGTTGTTCTATACTGTCGACGATGCACTGTCAAAGTGGCAATTGGTACCTGTTGCCCTTCTCCCTTCAGAAGTCCTACTGTGGATGGATTCTCGGACAGTCCAGGCAAGGTGTTCAATTGCTGGATGCCCTCTGTCTCTACAGCAGCTATCCCAAATGCCTACCTGAGTCCTTTTTGGTCTTTGAAATACCCACTTCGTAGGTAATCTATGCCCAAAATACATGGGGCCTCTGGGCCAGTCACAATAGGGTGTTTCTTCCACTCATTTCCAGTCAGGCTCACATCAGTTTCCACCAAAGTAAAATCCTGGGATCCCTCTGTCATGCCAGTGATAGAGACAGATTCTTCCCCCACGTCTCAATGATATTAATGTGCATTGCACACCAGGATCGACTGAAGCTTTATATTTTTGTGGTTTACATGTGCCAGGCCAACAAATCCACACAGTCGAAAAAACATGGTTTTCCCTAGCCTCTACCTGGCCAGAGGCAGGGCCCCTCTAAGCCTGGCTATCCTTCTTTCCTTGAGCATATGTCTTGGAGGTTCCTTCAAGGGGATCTGACATGTCATCATCATCATACCTGCAAGTTTCTCTATGGGCAACTGGAGTTGCTTTCCTTTTGGTGGAACTTCCTCTCTGAATCTTGCCTTCCTTCAGTTAACGCACCCGTTGTGCCAGAGCAGGAGTAAATTTTCCATCCCATCTCCTCATGTTTTCTCCACAATCACGCAGGAAGAAGCTCAGCTTGTGGGGTGTACCTTCTGTCACCATCTGGGGAACTTCTGCCTTGGATACCAGAATGTCTGATCTATACGGCCGAGATTTGGAGGTCTTCTTTAATCTCCTCCCTGAGCTTCTTATGATTCTCCTCCATCTTGTCCTCTAATTTCTGCAGACGTGTTTCCACCGCTGCAATTCTGGCATGTGTTGGGCCATGTACAGCATCTGCATATGCTCAAAGCTTCTTTGCCATATCAAGCATGGTCTCATCCCTGTCATCCCGCTTCATTATTGCTAAAGCAGAAGCACATTCATGTGGCCCAAGTCATACAAGTTTTTGTCACATCACAGATGTACATGGTACCAAGTCTGTATTCCTAGTTGTTATGTCATCTGAGAAGATAATCTCTGACACTGCCATTTCTCTCAGGCATTGGATCCCTTGTTCTATGGTCTTCCACTGGGTTTGCTGCATATAGAGATCATCTGCACACAGGTATCTTTGTGCTACACTTTCTAGGACCCGTGCCCAGAGGTTGTGAGGATTAGCCCCCCTCATAATTCCTTGGTCGATGATGGGATCATGTGACAGGGATCCTAAATGCCTCGCTTCAGTGCCGTCCAGAATTTTAGCCTCGCCTGCAGCATCCCAAAGACGGACTAACCAACTAATTATAGATTCATCAGATCATCAGGTGTAATCCTTCCTTAGGCCACGAAGGTCCTTCAGGGAAAAGGACTCAATATTGGCTTCTGATCTTGTGCCAGTTGCTTTGACTCCTGATTTTATGTCAGGGAGCATTGAGAGTGCTTCTCCTGCATCATCATCATCATCATCATCATCCACTGGTCGATTGGTCTTGTCTGTGCACTTTCCGCTTCTCGTGCTAGTAGCGACAGCCATTGGTTGAGGCTTACTGTTGGGTTTAGCTACTGGCTTCATAATTGGGGTGTTGGCTGCAGCCTGAGTGATTGGGGTAGCTGCTGATTTATCTCCCTGCCCCCCTTCCTCTGTCTGCTGCCCTAGAGTATCTAGCAATGTGCTATAAGCATATGCCAGGGCCCAGCTTACTTCAATGATCTTTTTCTCCTTAGGCTCATCCTGGTATTTCTCTTTCAGATATTTCCCCACCTCAGCTGGGTTCTGAATTTGTTCATGTGGAAAGTCCCAGACTATAGGGTCAGAAAATTCCTTCAGGATTTGGCCCATATCCTCCCATTTCCCACACCACTCAGGATTTTCCACACCTGGGTCTACTCCTGGGTCAGGGGTCTCATCAGCCCCTCTAGAAATCTCAGCCCTCTTTCTAGAGAAGCTGCAGATTGTATAGAGGAAGTTTACCAGATGAAATACCAGAAAGATGGTCTCTAACATTCAGGGGAAACTAAACATTCTCCAATAGGGATGTAACAGATTCAGAGGAGAAGGAAAGCAAAGGCTGAGAAGCCTCATCCCCTGCTCGTCCTCCAACAAACTGGGTGCATAACCATAACCATGAACCATACATACCTGGAACAGACTCCAGCACCTTTATAAACTTCCTACAAGTCATTACGACCAAGCCCAGCCCAATAGCTATTCTAATCAGTGCCACTCTACTGCAAAGACTATGAATTAGGGACAATACCAGAGCTATTTCTGGATAAGAAAATAAACCTAGGGACCATAGAGGTATTAAGATCTCAAAAAAAACCTAGGGACCAGAAACGCATGCAAGCCTCCACCCCAAGAGACATGAATTCAAGCAACTTGGCTGCTAAGTGCTTAATACCAACAGAGTAATTGCAGTCAAAATACGATCAGAATAGGGTTTTTTCCACTCTCTTGAGCTACATGTTGGGCACTAATTATTTGCCCTGGTTTAGGGCAAATTTGGGAGAAAACCTCCAAAAGCCCCCCCTCCCCCCCTGAAAGGCAACCCAGACGTCCCCTCCCCCAAACCGGTTCGGGAAAAATTTCCTCAGAGAGAAGTGGAAAAAAACTGTTTATTTAAACAGGCAAAGCACTCCCCAGCACACAAAATGAACAATACCAGATGACATTTGCCGCTCTGAAGAGATGACAAATTCAGAAAATCTCTCTGGTGCATGGTCACTCTGTTATCAGTCCCTCCACTGCTGGGAAAGGCTGCTGCCCAGAGTAGGCCCCAGTAGGCTACAAATTGCCAGCTCTCGGTGTTTCCCTGGGTCCGCAGTCCAGAGCAGATTAGCAGATTCGAACAGTGTGGACGAATGGCTACTTGACAGTGGCCACGTTCTGGACCAAGAATCGGGAGGATGCAGCTAATCTGGGTCCCTGCACCTGCAAAACACTGTGTCCTTGAGCATAGCTGTGGTACAATAACAAGTAGTGAGAGAGACATGAGAAAAGAAAGATGTAACCCCTAAGGTATGAGGAAGAGCTGATATTGTAGTATAGCCAATAGATTGCTTAGCTTGCAGAATATGTATGAGCTTATTACTTGTTGTGCATAAAAGTCTGATGCTTTCTTCAATAAACGAAGCTTGCTAAACACTCATATTGAGAGTCCAAGTTTCCCTCACCGCAACAGAACAGTTCCAAAAAAAGGGAAAAAAACAGTCCAGGGAAACTTTTCTACCTCAGGTGACTAAACTAACTAAAAAGCAAAGGAGTGCTCTGTTCTGCCCCATCCGTGCCCAGACAACACAGTGGAGTTCCGTGGTCCAGCAGAATGTGGAGAAGTGAGTGCAGGCTGATAACAAAACTTTGTGCCTCTTCTTCTCCCCGCCTTTGACCTCAGAGCCAGTCTTGAAGGCACAGAATATAATATCCAGCATAAACAGAACACACGATTGGGGATACAAGCATCATAACATTACTCTAGGACACTGGGGTTTTGGCTCCTTCTCTTTATCACTTCCAGTTTGGGCCTTGGTCCACAGTCTTCAGATGGTGAGTGCTGATATTTGGCATATCTGTAGCAGGTGTCCTCATCCTATGTTCATTGGATGTTATCCCATCCAAGCAGGCATTTTAACACAAACATAGCTATTTCACTACTTTGTCTAAGCTTAATTAACAGCAGAAATACAAACTATATCTTTATAACAAAGTTACTTTAACATCACACATATAAAATCCATTTTAATATTTACGAAAAGCCGATATTGTTATATGTATCTATAACAGAAGCAATAGACTCAGATAAGGGAACTCAATTTACAGGAAAAATTCTTCAAGGAGTCACGACTGCTTTAGGGATACAATGGAATCTCCATACCCCCTGGCACTCCCAAGGTTCAGGCCAGGTTGAAAGGATGAATGGAGAAATAAAGAAATACTTCATGAAGTAGAGCATTTTCAGGGCAACCCCGACAAGGGGAAAGAGAATGATGCATCTGACTCCATTGATATCAGAAGGCTAATTAATTACTTTATTATACCATATTATTCTATACTATATTACATTACATCTAAACTGAATCTGTCAAGCACTCAACCCTGCACACAACTGCTCTGAATCTCGTGACTGTCCGCCCACAGTCCCGACACACACACACACTTGGCCCTGATAAGCCAAGGAAGGAAAACACCATGACTTTGGGTAAACAATCTCCATATTGCATTCTACTTTTGCACAAACACAGGCACAGCAAATGATTAGAATTGTTTTTCCTTTCTCTGAGGTTCAGAGAATGTGAATCTCAGAAATATTCTTGGGAAGAATTGTGCCTTGCTTTTCTCTGTGAAGAGAAATGGGGCTACACTGAAGCTGGTGATAGAAACTAAGATACCGTGGGTATGGCTCTTGCCACTGGCTTTGGCAAGAATAAGGGCCAGACCCAGGGGACATATTCCATTATCTCCCTTTGAATTGATGTTTGGAATTCCTTACCCTTGTAATTCTCAGCCTAGTGGGGGGGGGGGGGGGGGGGGGGTAGAGATAAGTGATGTATATTTGAAACAATATGTTTCCAGGATACTGTCTCGTGAAAACTCTTTGACAGGAAGCTCTGCTGGCACAGACCCTGCCTTTGGATTTTGTTGTTCACAACATCCAGCAAGGAGATTGGGTCCTAGTTAAGGAGTGGAAAGAAGCACCACTGGTGGCAAAGTGGCATGGACCTTTCTGTGAGAAATGGCTACTCACTTTTCATAAATTTAGAAAGGTTTATTAAACCTTATCAAAAATACAACAGAAGACTGAATAGAGAAAATATGATGGTGCCAAGAGCAAAGGATTTTTCCACCATGTGCTCACCCACACAATGGAGGCTTTGCCTTTTAACCCCTTTCCCCCTCCTAAAGTTCTGTCCATTGACTCCTGTGCTGTCCAGTGGTGGAGTTTACTTACTTAAATCTTGATTGGAGGTTAGATGTGACAAGCCAACCCTCCCAAATATCCCAACCTCAGCTGTCCCTTGATAACAACGCAAGGGGGTAAAACATAACTATAAATCTATGAAACTTTTCTTAACCTATATACATGATATTTGTCTGTTAATTTTGAGTGTCAATCATTGCATTACTCATCTATTACAATCCTCCCTTTTCCTTTTCCACAAATTATTTGGCTCAAACAATTTAACTCAATGAGTCATACTAGCATCTGTTGATGTGGGCAAGGACAGAGGGAACCAAAAGGAAAAGAAATAAAAACTTCCCTAGACACCCTTATCCAGAATGAACAAAAGGACATTACAGAGGTCCAGTATGGCTTTTACCCCCATCTACCTTGCCTATGGGGTTGCTACCCATAGGAGGTGTCTCTTAATGGTGACTACAAAGGCCAACACAGTCTTGCCCTCCAGTCCCTGTTGTATTCAAAGACAGTTGAGGAATCACAGAGGTCTGGTATGGCCTTTTTTGCCCTTACCTTACCATGCCTATGGGGTTGCTACCCATAGCAGGGCTATGGAGTCTTCTTGGTAGCAAACAAAGGGGCCAACCTGGTCTTGCCCTCCTTCCTTTGTCTTATTTTCTTAAGGAAGCTGCCCCATCACCTTTTACTGATGCTACTGGCATTGTGCGATCCTGCCCAGATTGTCAAAGAGATGGCATTGGCTTAGGCACTGGTGTTAACCCAAGAGGTAACCAATCGTGACTCTTGCACTGAGGTCGGGGCAGGAACAGGCGAGAGGCAGGATTGTAGAAAAGGCAAAGAAGGCTTTATTCGAAAGAACTGCGTGGTTTTTATAGAGTGGTACGATAGATTCTATTTTACTGGCTAACTAACAGAAACATCTTTCTCACGCACTGTCTTTGAGAGGAACAGAAATATAAAGTAGAAAAACACTACTTGCAAATTGTTTATAGTTAACAGGTTATCACATCTTTCTAGTTCTTTAAAACTTCTCACGAGCCGCTGTGAGAAATGCTTGCCATTTCTCTCTCTCTGTCTCATGGCATCCACACCCAACCTTTGCAATTATGGCAAATGGATGTAACACATGTAGCAGAATTTGGCCAGAAGAAGTCTGTGCATGTTTGTATTGATACTTACTCTTGTGTTATATGGGCTACCCCTTTAAGAGGTGAGACAGTACGTCATGTTTAGAAACATTTGTACAATTGCTTTGCAGTGATGGGAGTCCCTTTAGCCATCAAGACAGATAATGGCCTTGCTTATTGTTCTTTAAAATTTCAACATTTCTGCAACTTATGGGGTATTCAACATGATACCGGTATGCCACACAACCCTACAGGTCAGGCAATTATTGAGCGAGCCCATCAGACGTTCAAGGGCATGCTGCAAAAACAAAAAGGGGGAATGATAGGGTCATCCTGGGAAGAAAGGACAGCTAAGGCCATATTTGTACTTAATTATCTCAGAACTACAGGAGATAGGGACGAACCACCTATTCTTGTGCATCATGCCCTCATACGTAGGCCAAGTGAGGAATGACCTGACGGTATTCATGTCATGTTTAAAAGCCCGGAAATGGGGATGTGGGATGGGCCAGCCACAGTGAAATTAATGGGAAGAGGTTACATGTGCTTACTTACAGATAAAGGAATTTGCTGGATTCCAGATAAGTGGGTGAAGCCTTATCTAAAGTCAGACCTGCCAGCTAATGCTCTGTCCAGAAGCAGAACGTCGGTGACAACACCGACTCCAGATGCAGCTGAACCCAATACTCCAGCAGCTGACGGTTGAACAATGATTGAACTTTTTTCCACAGCTGTTAACAGATGCGGGGAAACTGCCTGGACCTGGGGTTACAGTAACCAGTAACGACAGCTTACCACCACTTTCAATATGGGTCTTAAACCAAATTGAACAAGCTTGTTCTCTTCATGGCTACTTTTGCAAACCATGGATCAGGGTCCAGTGTGTTAAATGCAAACTGACGTGGTGGTGACAAGTCCATCAGGAAAATAATCTTTTTATAGCTTGCAGGAAAAAGCAAAAATTTAGCTCTACTAATTTAGCTTGCAATAAATGTTTTAGTATACTTAATACTCTTAATGCCAAGCGCACGTTAGAAATATTTTTAGGGCCTAGTCATAGAAGACAACCTCCCCCTGAGCCCCTTAGAGGGATATTTTTACAACGTTGGAATTTTAACCAGGATTTAGCCCTTATTGAAACACAGGATCAGAGATGTTTGCTTTGGATTCAATTCCAATCGTCAAAACAGGAAATAGCAAATCACATTGTATTGCAAAGTCAGATTACAGCTGCAGGGTGTGGGAGAGGAAGAGCAGTGCCACAACAGCATCACGTTTCTGACAGTCAGTGGGATGAGGCCAAAGAATATTGGCTAAAGTGTAGATGTGATCAGCAAAGGTGGCGACAATGGCAATTGTCTTGCAAATAATATTGATGATAATCATTAAGATAATAGGAAAAATGCAGGGAATGCATAACATTGATCAGCGAACAAGCGTGGGTTACATGGGCTAATCAAACAGGGCAGGAATCAATTTGTTTATCATTGGCTACACCTTCTGATCCTTTTCGTACTTGTTTAATTGGAGTTCCGTTCAATTCTATGGAAGAATTCAGACCTTGGACTAAAGCCACGGTGCACAAAAATTTGAACGAGGCTTGGTCAAGTTGGTGCATGGTCCAATGGTGGAATATCCAGAGCGGAGCAACCTCTGCAAATTGGTGCGACACTTTTGGAATTCCAATGAACCCCCTGGGAGCACAAGCTTTTACAATTGCCCAGGGATTGAATATCACCAGCATGGAGCCACAGGAGCTAGACATCCTGGGTTCTATGCCAGGCAATTACTGTCTATTTTTTGGGTATTATTCTGTGGGCTCAAATTTGTTTAGCATAAAAGAGGGGCGACCAAAAAATGATAGCACTTGGATATCCCCTGGCTCCTCATGGTACTACAATACCACAGATTATTGCAACAATTGGATAAGGCCCTTACCACCAGAGCAAGGTGCAGCTAAAATGCTACCTCCTGGGGTTTTCCTCATTTGTGGGGATAGACCCTGGTCTGCGGTGCCCCAGAAAGCATTGGGAGGACCATGCTATTTTGGCAAACTAACATTATTCACCCCTAACATCCACCAGATGCTTAACACCAGTCACAAGTCCCAGGGCTCGAGACGTGGTGTGCATCAGTTGGGCCCTGAATGTAGAGATGAGGTACAATTATGGGACCTACCATCAGTTATACTGGCATAATTTTTCACACCAGGAGTAGCATTGGCACAGGCCCTCACACAATTAATCCTTATCTCTGGTGTTGGGGTCATATTTCCACCAGCTAATTTCCTTCTCAGTGGACTATCTGGGGGTATGCCCATTGGTTCCTCTTCCATCTCTGCCTCTTCCTTTGGGGATTCGCTACTCACCCATGATCCCATCCTGACCAGCAGATCACAGGTCTTCCCCCGACCGAGCCCACCTTTCCAACCACAGGCCCTCCTGCCAGTGCCCACCTCCCCAATCAGCCAATTGCACACTCTCTCAGCAAGGCCCGCCTCCCTACGAAGGGCAAGGGAAAGGGGGACAAGAAAGAAACCAGGAAAGGAGGAAGGAGAAGGAAAGGGAAGAGAGAGGAAAAAGGGAGGAAAAAAGGGGGAAGAGAGAGAGAAAAAACAAAAAAACCCCTTTACCTCTCTTCCAAAAAAAAACTATGATCCAGGGGGCTTCCATCCCCGCCCCAACCCCACTCCAAGAGGCTCGGTTTGGCAGCTCCATTCCAACCCGCCACAGCTCAGCTCAACTAAGGCCCGCCCAGTGCGGCTCGGCTGGGAAGCTCTGCCCTGACCCGCGGCAGCTCAGCTCAGCAAAGGTCCGCCCCTGGGCCGCCCTGGCTTGGCTTGGCAGCTGTGTCCCAACCCGCCGCGCCACATGAAGTGTTACACCTACTATGGGGCAATCACTCTGCTGCAAACGGGCAGTCACCCCGTTTCTAGCCCGATCTCGGCTGGCTCCAGCAACCACAGAGCTGGTCGCACCCAAGACCTGTCCCCCCCCAGCTCTCCCACCGCTGGTGCCGCCGCCACTCAGCCTGCCAACGCCTCCCTTGAAACGGCCACTGGCTTGCAGGCACTAGACTGGCCCGGGATACCACAATGCCGGCCGCACCTCCCTCGAAACTGCCTCTGGCTTACCGCTGCTTGGCCACCCTGGGATACCACAGCACTGGCCATGCACCAGAGCCTGGCAGTGCCCCACGTGGGACCACAGTTGACCCCCTTTGTGTGCGCTGGCTCGGTGCTGCAAAACCCGCCACAAAACCCTTTGATCTCATGCGTCCTGCCGGCCATGGGGGAAATCCCTGCTTTCCTCTTCACCACGTGTCCCACTGTTCCCTCCAACCGCCCAATATCCTAAAACTCCAATGGACCAGGACGGGTCTGGTATAGTACTGGCTTGGAGTTTGTTTTCCTATACCAGAATTATGGAGTAATTATCTGGCCAAAAATAGTTATGACTCACCCCCTTCTTCTCTTTTCTTTATCCAGCCTCCTGTTGTCTCCGGGCTTCAGCCTGTGACCACCAGTGGCCCTAGGAGTGTCTGATAGACTCCACCAAATTTGTGGTGTGGGCGCGCCTCTTCTCAAAAACTCCTAGCACCACCAGGGGGAGGTGTTTATCCCGGGGAGGAGCCCCCAGAAAATTGTGAGAAATGGCTACTCACTTTTCATAAATTTAGAAAGGTTTATTAAACCTTATCAAAAATACAACAGAAGACTGAATAGAGAAAATATGATGGCGCCAAGAGTAAAGGATTTTTTCCACCATGTGCTCACCCACACAATGGAGGTTTCGCCTTTTAACCCCTTTCCCCCTCCCCAAGTTCTGTCCATCGACTCCTTCTTTGCTGTTCGGTGGTGGAGTTTACTTCCTCAAATCATAATTGGAGGTCAGATGTCGCCATAGTGACAAGCCAACCCTCCCAAATATCCCAACCTCAGCTGTCCCTTGATAACAACACAAGGGGGTAAAACATAACTATAAATCTATGAAACTTTTCTTAACCTATATGCATGATATTTGTCTGTTAATTGTGCGAGTCAATCATCGCATTACTCATCTATCACATTTCCAAGTGTTGCTGACCACAGAAATAGCAGTCAAGACAGCTGAACATGGGTGGACCCATCACACTCGGGTCAAGGTCTCTGAGGCCCCAGAGATTTGGACATCTCAGCTGGAGGAGAAGGATGGGATGCCGTGACTGACACTCCACAGGAGTGGACTGGAGCAGTAGCCAGTGCGTCGACATCAGGGGAAGCTTCATGCACCTCCCCACAGACTGTCAGCTGAAACAGTCTGTATGGGCATCCTTCCCTTCAGATCTCCATTCATTGGGGGCCAATCCTTGCTGTCATTGTTTTCTTTATGATAAGCTGTTTCTGTGCCTTCTCTCGCCACAGGTGGTGCAGAAGACAATGTGAAAGTGAAAATTAAGTTAGGAGATTAGATTACACCATTAAAATGTTTCCTTTAATAATCTTACCCTTATATTGTCGGTTAGGTTGGGGCCAAATGTGGGAAAATAATTTTTTAACCTTGGGAGAAGAAGTAGCAAAAACCTTTAACCTTAGCAATTATTGGGTCTGTGGAGGCCAAGGGGGATCTGAAAGCTGGCCATGGGTGGCCAGCCCAGTCAAGCCTAAATGGTCGGTTAGCACCCTGAGTGAGGTCCATAATGGAACAGAGTTTTGGGATGAAGAAGGGAGCCCATGGCAGATTCATTCTTCTAAAAAAGGCATTTATTGTCTAAATAGAACAGGAGACATATATGTGGGAAAAAGCATTTGTGACTGGACTTTATCTTTGGGTTTAGATTGTTGGACCCCCAACTGCTCTCCTTATGATTGTTCCAGATATCAAGGCAGATGGAATCAAACCCATGTTAAGGTCACTAATAGTAGCTGGGTAAGGTGTTCCTTCCATAATTACTGAAAGGATTTTGAAGGCTGTAAAACAGTGGGGAAGGATAAGTTTTTTGACCTCTTATTTTTAAGCTGTCCCCGAGATAATTCCACAAGTAGGACACATGTGGTCCGTGACTATCAGTGGAAGTGTCAACACTGGAACAGAACTCGAACCCTTTTTAATAGGTTCTGGCCTGGATCTAACAAAACAGGCCTGGGATGTAACTGCAGGTGGAAACCTCAGGTGGAAGCTTGGAAATGCAAATACTGTGATTCTAATGGTGGGGCAACTATTGTTGGGGGACCACTAGGTCCAGGAAGCAAACTGCATTTTGACACACCCGTTGATGATGAAAATTGAGAAGGCCCCTTTGCCAACTGGACCTGGGCTTTAAAAGGACATTATTGGATTTGTGGTCAATATGATTACCGCAAGTTGCCCCCAAACTGGTCAGGGATACGTTATGTAGGGTATATTAGACCATTGTTCTTTCTGCTACCACAAGTGCAGGGAAATCAGTTAGGAATCAAGGTATATGATGATCTAATTAGAGAAAAGCAGTCAATTGATCTGTCCCTGGTTGGAGGAAGCACCCAAAAGTGGGGTGAAGATGAATGGCCACCTGAAGGAATTATACAACACTATGGACCAGCCACATGGAATCGTAATGAATAAATATCAGGTGCCAGAGAACCCATTTATAATTTAAATCAGAGAATTAGGTTACAAGCTGTCATTGAAATGATAATGAACCAGACAGGTGTAGCTCTTGACCTCCTTGCTGACCAATCCACTCAGATGAGAAATGCAATATTTCACTATCGGATGGTATTAGAATATTTATTAGCAGAAGAAGGGGCAGTGTTATATATTATCAACCAGAAGAAAGCGAAATTAATAAATGCAAAAGATTTTATTTTTGCCACCAAAATACAGTCCTCAAAAACCACAGTCAAAGAGACAACGTCAAGCCTGGGATCGGCACTGGGTGAACCTATATCCAACCTCTATCACATCAGATATCCCTCTGTTCACGAATGCCGAATGCCGTTTCCAGCGGGGCTGTTTTATACAGTTTTTTATGCCTGAGGCAGAGGTGCCCCGATTTCTTTTGTAACCCCGCATATGGATGAAGGTTTCTTTCACTGTGCAGGGCTGGACAATTGCTGTTTCCTGAGTAGTGGCAGGTGCTGATCATGTCAGGGGAAGTCCTGTATTCAGATGTATGTTTCTTGTCAGCTTCGGTTATCTTGATTGATGATATCTTTTAAGTGATGATCACCCTTGGGTGTTCTTTGATGGCTCCGGAGGAAGCCCATCTCTGCACAGGCCACGTCCTTTTATTAGTAAAGGAGGCATTGTTCTCCTGCTGCCACCAGGAGTTTCGTAATTCCTATGTGGTAATCTGTCTCCAGGTTGCTCGTGTTCAGAGGCTCGTTGGATGTTAGATTCTTTTTACAATTTTTATTTTATATGTTCTCCCCTTAAGCATGAATTACTTTATAACATATTACAGGAAGTGTGTGGCAAATTAAATGACTCAAACTGCTGTTTGCAAATAGATGACAATGGAAAGGTAGTGAAACAAATAACAAAAGGTATAAGAACGTTAGCTCATGTACTGGTCTGTGATAAACAGTCACTCACTTTGAAAATTTAAAAAGGTTTATTAAACCTTAACAAAAATACAACAAAGGACTACATAAGGAAAAAGCTGCAGCTCTGGGAACTGCCCCTCGTGCATACTACATGGCCAGTTCATCTTCAAGATGGATGCTCAGTCTTTTATACCCCTGAGGGTTGCATCAGCTAACCCTGGCCCCTCCCAAAGTCTGTCAGTCAGCTCTTCTTTGCCATTTAGCAGTGGAAACTGCTTTCTTGTAACTTGATTGGAGGTCAGGTGTTGCCACGCCGCACCGCCTAAGCAACAAGCTTTTCCATTCCCAACTGCCCCAGGTAAGGGACATGTCCATGCCTTCTTTTTACCTGTCCTAGACAACCCCGGCTGACAGATGGTAACAATACAGGGGGGAAAAGGGAACTATGGGGAGAACAGAAGACATTTAAACTCCAATGACATAACTATACATCACTAAAGCTTTTCTTAATATTCACACAATAATTATCTTTTAATTGCGAGATCCAATCATCTCATTATCCATCTGTAACAGGTCCAAACATGGAAAGGATGGGAATGGGATGTTTTGCTGGTTATCTGGTCGACTGTGGGTCAAACGAATGCTTTTTTTTCCTCTTATGTGCTATAGCAATTCTAATATTTTTACCATACATGATCCCGTGCTTAGTACAACTTATTCAACGTGATCAAAGGGATGCAGGTAGTAGCTGTGCCTACTGATCCAGTGATGGCAACAAAAGGACAGAAATTGATGTCACTGCAAATAATTGCAAAACCAAAAAATACCCAGAAACAGGAAATTATGTCACTGATAACTAAAGTTTGTAAAGACAATTATTAAAACAAAGAGGAGGGATTGAGAGGAATGACGGATTTGTCTTTACAAAACAGCTGTGGGTCTGCTGGTAGATAAAACTAGCACTGAGAGATAAAAGAAACAATGGGAGGGATTCCACTGATTGATGAATGGAAAAAGATATTTGCTTTTACAAATAAACTGTAGGTTTGCTGATAAATGAAATTAGACATTGAAAGATGAAAGAAACAATGGGGAAAACCCCTAAATTCCATACGAATTAAAAGGGAGGGTTATACATTAGAGGGAAATCTCTGGTATCAGGTGTTTCAGGAAGTCTGTACCTCTCAAGTACCTCAGCCAATGGGGAAAGAGAGAAGGGAAATGCAGCCGGGAAATTAGGATAAAAAGGAGGCTGCATCCTCCAAAAATTTGAGAGACCCCAGGGGAATGCCCCATGGCCTCTCTCTTTATTAGAATAAAGTAAAAGGACTCCTCTGTCTCCTTTTTCGACATAAACCTCTGATGTTTGTGGATTGATTTTCCTGACAGGGGTGAGTACCATCCTCATAACTATTTTTGGCCAGATTATAACTCCGTAATTCCAGTGTATGAAAGTGAATTTCACACTAGTAATATACAGGATCCATCCTGGTCTGTTGAAGCGTCAGGATATTGGACAGTTGGAACTAAAGGGAGGGACGCGTGGGGGAGGAAAGCAGGGACCCTGTAGACGAGGACCCCGTGGCCAGTACAACGCATGAGATTGAAGGATTTGTGGGGATTTGGGAGTGGGGAGGACCTCATTTGCGTCAAGACAGGGGGCCACAGCAGGGTTCCCAACCCACCTGCACAAAGGGGAGTCAGTGTAAGACTCCATGTGGAGCATCATCTCATGCAGTGCCCGGAGCGGGACTGACTCTAGTGCGCAGCCAGCACTATAATTTCCAGAGCCAGCCGAGCCCAGGCTGAAAGCAGGGCAACCACCAAGGGGATTTGCGGCGGCAGTTGCTCAGCGAGAATGACTGCATTTGTGTTGGAACAGGGGGCCGCGGCAGGGTTCCCAACCCGCCTACACAAAGGGGAGTCGGTGTAAGGCTTCACGTGGAGTGTCATCTCGTGCAGTGCCCGGAGCAGCGCTGACTCTGGTGCGCAGCCAAGGCTGTGGTTCCAGGAGCCAGATAAGGCAGGACCAAGTGGGGACAGTCGGGGCGGGCCAGCCGCTGAGCCGGATAGTGGTGGGGGGGAGCTGCTGAACAAAGTAGGAAAGTCAGGGCAAGGCCACAGCTGAGTTGGGCTGGGGGCGGGGCCACAGCCAAGCTGAGCCAGGCAGGGCAGGGAGCAGAGTGCGACCGTGGGACCGGAGCATTGAACTGAGGAGGAGAGCAGGGGCAGACACCAATACAGTGATGTGCAAGTCCCTGCATCATAAGTGGTTTTTTCACTTGTCAGAAGAGAAGTAAAGGCGTTTTTTTCCTCTCTCTTCCCTTTCCTTCCCTTTCCTTCTTTCCTTTTCCCCCCACTTTCCTTTTCCCTTCTTACAGAGGCGGGCTCTGTCGGGAGGGCCTGTGGTTGAAAAGGCGGACTCTGTTGGAAGGGCCTGTGATGGGCCAGTCAGGATGGGACTATGGGAGAGGAGGGAATCCCGAGGAGGGGAGTAGAAATTGAGGAGGTACCAATAGATATACCCTCAGATAGCCCACTGGGAAGGAAACTAGTCTGGTGGAAATATGACCCCAATACCAGAGATAAGGACAAGCTCAAAATGATTTAGTACTGCATGGTAAAATGGACTAAAAGGGAAATTAGGAGCGATCATGTACACTGGCTATGGACCAGATGAAGGATGAATATGTTGAGCTTTAAACATCCATATAAGAGCTAAGAAACCATTCAATCAGGAAGAGTGACTATGCTGCCTGCTGAGAGGGGGAGGATTCACCCTCAAAGGTGAGGATGATTAAAGTATCAGAAAACAAAGACTGGGACCTGTTAGAACACTTGCCCTCCCCAACTCCAGTAGCCCTAACGGCACCTCCCCTACCCCCTGATGAGCCCAGCCAAAACACCAGAAATAGGGTGGCAGATCAGGGGATGGGAGCCAAGGAGAGGGATTATATCCCCTGAGGGAAGTACCATTGGGTGGGATGCAGGGAGGAATTGGATTCATAACCGTACCTCTCAGTTCCTCTGATGTGAGAATGTTCAAGAAAGAATTAAAAAGGATTACTAGAGGACCCCACTGGATTAACAGAATAGTTAGACCAGTTTCTGGGGCCCAATATTTGTCACAGACATCTTTTTATGAAAAATCCTTTCCTTAGGATTTTTCCTCCTGAGAAGCTGAGAGGCCTCAGGAACAAAATGTAAACATTGATTATCTGCTGCTGTGGAATGCAACAGGTGGATCTTTGATTGGCCCATGTTGGATGTTTCTAATTAATGGCCAATCACAGTGAGCTGGCTTGGACAGAGAGTCCAAGACAGAGCCTTTGTTATCATTCCTTCCTATTCTATTCTTAGCTAGCCTTCTGATGAAATCCTTTCTTCTATTCTTTTAGTATAGTTTTAATGTAATATATATCATAAAATAATAAATCAAGCCTTCTGAAACATGGAGTCAGATCTCTGTCTCTTCCCTCATCCTAAGACCCCTGTGAACACCGTCACAAATATTTATACGTGGGAAGACATGCAATCAATAATGATCATGTTATTCACACCAGAAGAAAGGCCGATGATCTTTGCTGATGGGATATGGATATGGGAAAGGGAGCATGTGCAAGGACCTCTGGGGGACCTGAAAATGCTCACAGTGCACCCCATTTGGGACCACAACAGCACTGGGCGAAGGCAAGACATGGAGGATTATAGAACATAAGTTATAAGAGGTATCAAAGAGGTGGCTCCACACAGTCAAAATGCCCATAAGGCTTTCGATGAGCAGCAAAAGAGGGAAGAAATCCCAACAGAGTGGTTAGAAAGGTTGAGGAAAAATACAAGGCAATATTCAGGGGTTGACCCTGACATGGTGTCCAGACAGATCATATGAAAGATAAATTTTATCACTCACGCTTGGCCAGATATACGGAGAAAGTTAGAAGAGTTAGATACTTGACAAAAAAGGAGGTTAGAAGATCTTTTAAGAGAGGCACAGAAAGTGTATATAAAGAGAGACAAAGAGAAGGCCAAGGCAAAAGCCAAGGTAATGACAACTGCCATTAGGGAAGGAAACCAGCATGTAAAGATGCGAGAAAGATAGACAGAGGGAAGATGCAGCTTCTTGGGACTGGGCACAAAAAGGAGAGTTTGGGAAACAGGGGGAACCTGGGGCCAGCTTGCTTTTACTGTAAAGAGGATGGGCATATCAGAAAGAATTATCCCCAGAGGGAAAAGGACCTGAGGGTCTATGAGACTGAGCAAAAAGGAGAAGTGGAAGATTGGCGGTGTCAGGGGCTCTACCTCCTGGGGACAGAATACCATCAGGAGCCCTTGATAACTTAAAAATAGGTCCCCAGGAGGAAGAATTTTAATTCCTAGTAGGCATGGGGGCTCAAAGAACTTGTGTTTGTAGAATCCCAAAGGAGTGCAGAAAGGGTCAAGATACTGTGCAAGTAGTAAGTGCAAAAGGGGAGGGATTCAAAGTCTCAGTTATAAAGGAAGTAAAGTTTGAAGGGGAAAATAAAATAGGAATTGGGCATGTTCTATTAGTTCCAGAAGCAGGGTGAAATTTATTAGGATGTTATTTACAGGTGCAGTTGGACATTGTTGTGCTCCCAGAGGAAGGGAAAATGGTAGTTAAGTTTATCCAATTATGGGAAGAAGATGAGGAGAAACTTCATGAGATGGTGTGGGCAAAAGTGAAAAATCAAGGTAAATTAAACATGAAACCTATATTAATAATAATAGTTAATGAGAGCCATCCAGTTCATGTACAACAATACCCACTCTCCCTGGAGGGGAGGTTAGAACTGCAGCCCATGATCCAGGACCTACTTGAGGAGGGGACCTTAGAACCATGTATGTCCCCCCATAATACACCCATATTACCTGTAAAGAAGTCAGATGGGACTTACAGGCTTGGCCAAGACTTGAGAGAAGCGAATAAGAGAACAGTGAATCGATACCCAGTAGTGCCTAACCCCTATACACTACTGAGATATATCCCCCCATCACACCAGTGGTATTGTGTGACAGACTTAAAAAATGCTTTTTGGGCTTGCCCACTAGCAGAGAAAGTAGAGATATATTTGCCTTTGAATGGGAACACCCTGATTCAGTGAGAAAGCAACAGCTTCAGTGGACTAGGTTACCCCAAGGGTTTCCCGAATACCCAAACCTGTTGCAGTGTGATGTCATAGCTTGCCTCAGTTTTCCCAGTCCTTCCCCAGGTGCCAATCACCTCTCCTTTCCCCCACCCTGACCCCTGCTGAGTGCTGTCTGTCAATCCTGGCGTTCCAGAAGGGCGTCGAGTGATTGGCAGAGTTCAAAAGATGCCTCCACCCCTGGAGGACATTGGGTCATCCAGGTGCCATTTGTCCCCTGAGACTTCCCCCCCCCTATCTGGTTGGTGGGATCCCTAACCCTTCCCTCCCCCTCTCCCCAGGGTTAAAAGACACAGCAACCACATGGTTCGAGAGGTTCTGTTAGAGCTGTTATGGGATTCAGAGGCCTGTGGGCCGGAATAAAGCTCTGGATCGAAACCCTCCAGCAGAACCCAACTCCTTTTCCTTCACCTTGCCTTAAAGCTTCTCCGCCAGAGGTAAACCTGAGCTCCTGCATGTCTGGACTTGTCCCAAGCACCCGGCTGCAACATCCAGATAGCCAAAGGTGTCTCTGAGGTGAAAGCGCCACAGTTGCTGCCTTTTGGTCAAGCAGCAAGGGCTGGACAAGCCCAGGCACGTCCCATCCGGTAATATTGGTACTAATTCCAATACAAACCTTTTTGGTCAAGCACTAGGAGAAATATTACAACTTTTCTCCATCAAACCTGAGATAAAACTTATCCAATATGTAAATTATTTGCTTCTCTCAAGATAGGAAGAAAAGTAAGTCCAGGGATCTACCATAGCACTGTTAAATTTTCTGGGGGACCAAGGACTTTGGGTATCCTTCCAGTTTGTTGAGAAGGAAGTAAAATACCTGGGACATGTGATTTGTCAAGAGAGCCAGCGACTGAAGCCTAAGAGAATTACAGGGATAGTCTCACTCCCACGGCCAGAAACTAAGAGAGAAGTTAGAAGGTTTCTAGGTTTGTTAGGATATTGTAGGCTATGGATTGAAGGATACATGCAGGCTATCTGGTTCTTGTATGAAAAGTTAGTAGAAGAAGAGATTAGGTGGGAAAAAGATTATGAGCAAAAGTTTGAAGCTTTAAAGCAAAAATTAGTCAGTGCACCAGCACTGAGCCTTCCTGCCTTAGAGAAACCTTTCTATCTGTTTGTAGATATAGAAAAAGGGTTGCACATGGAGCATTAGTCCAGGACTGGGGAGGATCCAGGAAACCAGTGGCCTATTTATCAAAACTGCAAGGCTCAGTCAGCTGGGGGTGGCCAACCTGCATTCAGGCGGTGGCAGCAACTGCCCTACTCATAGAAGAAAGCAAAAAATTATCCTTTGGGGGAAAATTGAAAGTATATACTCCATACTCAGTTAGAAGTGTGATAAGCCAAAAGGCAAAGAAATGGCTTACCGATTCCTGAGTGTTAAAGTATGAAGCCATCTTAATAGATAATGATTTAGAGCTAATCATGAGTAACCAACTCAACCCTGCCCAGTATTTGTATGGAGAACCAGATGAGGAATACATAATTGACGACAGGTTATAAATTATCAAAGTAAGAGAGGACCTAACAGATCAAGCACTCCAAGGAAGGAAATGACTGTACACTGATGGATCTTTAAGGGTAATCAAGGGGTCTGGGTATCAGGGTACACTATAGTAGATGAACAGTTAGTAGCCATAGAAAAGGCAAAGTTACCTTCCAACTGGACAGCCCAAGCGTGTGAACTATATGCCCTAAAATGAGCTCTGGAAATATTAACACAGAAAAGGGGAACAATATATACAGACTCAAAATATGCTTTTGGAGTAGTGCATATGTTTGTAAAAGTTTGGGAAGAGAAGAAGACTGTTAAATTCAAAGGGAAAGGGACTGATTCACAGAAAACTTGGTTTAGAAGTTTTAGAAACCTTACAAGTGCCAGAAGAAGTAGCAGTGGTATATGTTAAAGGACATCAAAAATTAGTGACTCAAGAGGCGCAAGGGAACAATTTAGCGGATTTGGAAGCTAAAAATGCAGCTGAATCAGGGACAGAAAAACTAATGATGGTGTTAACCCCCATGGGAGAAATGCAAGAAGTCTTGGTGTTTAGTGGGGAAGAAGAGGAAGAACTTCTTAAAATAGAAGCCAAGAAAGATAACAAAGGGAAGTGGAGATTAGCAGATGGGAGCCAAATGCTGAATAAATCCCTTACCAAGAAAATGCTGGAAGGCATACAAGGGACAACACATTGGGGTATACAAGTGCTAAGCCATCAATTTCTCAGGAACTGGGGCTGCATAGGAATTTTTGGAATAGCTAAGCAAGTAACTGAACTGTGTGTGATATGTCAACAAGTGAATAGGAGCGTCATGAGGAAAATACCCAGAGGAGGGTGAGAACTAGCCTTACAGCCCTTTCAAAATATCCAAGTAGACTTTACTGAACTTCCCCAGGTACAACGGTGGACGTTTTTGCTAGTGATAGTAGATCACTTGACTCATTGGGTAGAGGCGGTACTCACTGTGAAAGCCAATGCCAATGTTGTGAGCGAAACACTTCTAGAATCAATCATTCCCCAATATGGCATGGTAAACAGGATTGATTCAGACTGAGGAACTCATTTCACATCTAAAATATTGCAGAAAGTTCTTCAAGCCCTGAGAGTGAACTGGGAATTACACACTCCATGGTATCCACAGAGTTCTGGTCGTGTGGAGAGGATGAATCAAACTCTTAACTCTAATTAAGCTGATGAATGAAACCCAAAAGTCATAGATAAAATGTCCCCCTTTAGCCTTAAGAATTAGAACCCAACCCCGGTCAGATCTGGGGGTGTCATCCTATGAAATGATGTTTGGGTTACCCTTCTTGACCTCACTCCAGAAAGTTGCCACCTATGAGGAAGGGGAAGCCAATGCCAAGAAACCTGTTATGTCTATAGCACAAACCTTAGAAAGGCTGAGACATAAAGGGGCAATTCCTCAAACTACCACCCTGGATTTCAGAATCCATAATATTAATGCCCAGAACTGGGTGATGATTAAGTCATGGAGAGATCAGCCTCTAACTCCTCAGTGGGAAGGTCCCTTTCAGGTACTGCTCACCACTTAATCAGCTGTGCGAACTGCAGAGTGGGGATGGACTCATGCCAACAGAGTTAAAGGCCCAATAGAAGAACCCAAAGAATGGACTAAAATATCCAGACTGAGTGAGGCAAGATTGACTCTCAAGCAGAGACCGAGAGACAGCCAGAAAAACACCAAGATGCCCAAAAAGTAGAGTCAAGCTTCCACCAGCCTGCCCAAGAACTGTTGTGGTTTTTTTCATGTTTTGATGAGAAAGAATTACAAGCATCTGTTGAGGGGAAGTACACAAGGGACCATAAAATGTGATGGGGCAGCTTCCTTAAGAAAATAAGACAAAGGAAGGAGGGCAAGACCAGGTTGGCCTCTTTGTTTGCTACCAAGAAGACTTCATAACCCTGCTACAGGTAGCAACCCCATAGGCTTACCTCACCCATAAGGTAAGGGCAAAAAAGGCCATACCAGACCTCTATTATTCTTCAGTTGTTTCTTAATACAACAGGGACTGGAGGTAACAACCGACTTAGTCTCTGTACTCACCCCTAGAATACACCTACTATGGGTAGCAACCCCATAGACACAGTAGATGGGAGTCAAAGCCATAGCGGACTTCTGTGATGCCCTTTTGTTCATTCCAAATAAGTGTCTAGGGAAAACCTGGGATTTTTTCTTTGGTTCCCACTGTCCTTGCCCACGTCAATAGATGCTAGTATGACTCATTGAAGAAATAAATTTTTTTGAGTTAATTGTTCAAGCCAAATGACTTATAGAAAAGGAAAAGGGGGGTTTGCGATAGATCATGATGTGATGGTTGACTCTCACAATTAAAAGGCAAATATTATGTATATGTTAAGAGGATAGTTATGTTTCACCCCCCTTACATACTTATCATGGGATGGCCTGGGTAGTCGGGACATTTGCGAGGGTCGGCTTGTTACTATGGCAACACCTGACCTCCAATCAAGATGTAAGAAAGTGATCTCCACCACCGGACAGCAAAGAAGGAGTCAATTGACAAGACCTTGGGAGGGGCTAAAGGGTTAAAAGACAGAACATCCATTATGTGGATGAGCACATCATGGGGAAAAATCCTTTGCTCTTGGCGCTGTATTATTTTGTCTATTCAGTATTTTTTTATAAGGTTTTAATAAACCTTTTAAATTTTTGGAAGTGAGTAGCATTTCTCACACCTGTTATCGAAGTGGATGATCTGCCTATAATCAAAGCATGCATATGCTGTTCTGGTGGTCCAAAAACTCCTATGGGAAGCAAATGAACAGATGAATCAAGTAAAGTTACTGTGATATTGTTTGATATGTCCAGTCCTGTGTTGCCTGGAGTGGCTACACGTAGGTCGGCAACAATCCAGCTAGGGCTGCTTGTGGTCTGGCAAAGGTTGCTTGGGGTGGCAGCTGGGCTGAGGCTTGCAGTGGTCCACTCTGAGGCATTGGCTGGGGCATTTGTGTCTTTGTGTGGTGTCGCTTCACACTCTGGCTCCAGTTTCCCGATATTGGACACCCTTCAAAATCATACTTGGACCGAGATTGATTAGCTTAATGCCTTCCCTTACGGCATCGAGGGCAAATACTGGGAGTTTTGGATCTGGCCTCCCCCTTTTCGAAACAGTCCTTTTTCAATTGCCCAGATTTCCCGCATCTGGAGCACGTTTGGGGGTCCCCCTCACTAAGAGCCTTTTCCTTTAACTACATCCAGTTATCATGAGGGTCAGGAGGGAATGGATCAGTCTCATAATCTGAATCTATTGGTCCTGGATCGAAGGGCTCCCCCTCTTCCTCACTGCTAGAGCCCAGTCAGCGATATAAACTGCTAACGACCATGAGAAAGGATGCCTTCCCTTCCTTTGTCTGGGCAGGGGCGAGGTGGATGGCTGCGGCTGCTCTTCAGTAACAGAGGTGCCAGTTTCAAGTGGGGCCTCCACTCAAAAGCTTGGTATAGGTGAACTTTAAATGAAATCTGTTTGCTAGCATGAACAGCTAAGCAGGGAAGGAAACAGAGACAAACTGGATACCTTCAGATAAGGATTGAGACCCTGGAGGGGACTAAGGCTGCATCAAGCTGGAAGATAAGAGCAGCTAATAGCCTGCCCATGTGGATATGGAGAAAGAATCCAATGAGGTGTTAGAAGACCCCAAACCATAAATTGCCATTGGACCAAGAGGCACATGATGAGTGTGTGAAGCTCATGTGCACAGACTGTAAAGGCCCAGGGATTTCTTTGTTTTGGCTGGATGCACCCAGCTCAAGCTGAAATAAACCAACTCTTCCTCAGAACTCAGGGCCTGAACTCTTCTTTAACAAGGCACAATATGTCACCTCTGCCAGAGGGCAGGCAGGGTGATGTTGTTGAAAACATCAGGATAAATGAAATTCTCTAACACTTTTTTTTTAGTATTAGGGAGTAGGCATTACTTTATTCCCAGCCAGGGTGTCTAGGGGATATCTCCAGCCACACATGCCACTTTCAAAACTTGTGACTTATTTAGACATTTTTAGCAAGGAAAATAATGTTCATCTATTCTATATTACATAATTATCTTAATTAGTATTCTATCATCTATTGGTTATTAATTTCTTGCTTCTCATGCTAATTAGTCCACATTTTTCAGTCCTTTAATCATCTTTTTCTCAGACAGGAAGTTTCCAGCACATGTTGGCTCGTCTTTGTTAGTTTCTTCTTTATGTTCTGGTTACTCCAACATGTCCTGTAGGGCCATAAATTTGGATCACAGGTGTTCAGTCTTAATTCCCTCAGGCTTTGTTCATTGAAGCTTGGCAGGATTAGTTTAACAAAACTTAAAGTTTCAGTGATCTACTTATCAAGCTCTAACAATAACAGCCTGTGAAAAGAAACTTAGCTATATGTTGGCTAAAGTGGAAAATTACACTGCTTAACTGCTTATGATTGATACACTACTTATGATTAATAAAAGCATTAAATATAAACAATAATTGGAATAGTTATATAATGTCTAACAATGTGGGTATGGAACACGAAGGCAGAAAGAGCAGGTCAGAAGTATTGGTCTTGGTGCAGAAAGCCTTTACAGAAAGTGGCACCTTCAGGCAGCAAGGTTTGAGGGGAAGCTAGTCTGGTATGAGATGTCTCTCCAAATCTTACAGTTTCCACGTCCTGGGCTTAGCCAGGTTCCTAGTCCAAGAACCTGGGTGGGACGTGCTGAAGATGGCCTGGGAATGGAAACAGGAACAGCTGGACCAGATGTGGAACTGCTCAGAGGTCAGAGCTAGAAATCCCATTTCTGAGCACATCTTCCTCAAGCCAAAAAGCAACATCCCACATGCCTCCAGCCTTGCCCCACCCTGCTCTCAGCTGGGAACTTCTGTTGTGGTTCAACCCCAGCTGGCAACTAAGCACCATGCAATTGCTTGCTCACTCCCCACCAGCAAGATTGGGGACATAATTGAAACAGTAAAAGAAAAACAGAAACCTTGGGGGTTGAGATAAAGACACTTTAATAGGGAAAGCAAAAGCCACACGCACAAGCAAAGCAAAACAAGAATTCATTCACTACTTCCCATTGACAGGCAGGTGTTCAGCAACCTGCAGGAAAGCAGAGCTCTATCACATGTAACAGTTACTTGGGAAGACAAATGGCATGACTCCAAATGTCTCCGTGTCATGGTTTTGTATGGGAGACATTTAGGAAAGTGATACAAAGCTTCCAGCCACTAGAAAGCTGGACATGCCTCTGTGAAAAATACATGTTAAAGATGAAAGAAACCCAGGAACTTCCTCTTTTCCTTCTGGTCGGGGAACACGTAATAAGGCTGGCCTGGCCCCGTGTCTCGGCTGGGCTGGGCTGGGCTGGACAGGCTCTGCCACCGGCCTGGGCCTCTCTCCGGGGAGCCCACCAAGCTCTGCCCCGCCCCAGCCGGGCCAGGCCGGGCTGGGCCTGGCAGCTGCCAGACCGGGGGATGGGAGGTTGCAGGGGCCCTGGCTGAAGCAGGGCTGGGCCGCGGCTGTTAACATCTTGCCGCCAGCCCCTCCCTGCATCGACTAGCAGACAGGGGAGGGAGTGCAGTGGGCCGGGCCGTGGCTGCAAGTTCTACCATCTTGCCGCTAGCCCGGGGCCGAACCGAGTCCGCTGGCCCCCAGGAGCAGCCCTGGGCCGAGCCGGCTCGGCCAAGATTCTACCACTGCAACCACTGGGAAGACCAGGCAGGGGGAAGGAGAAGCCACACATACACCCCAGCATGCTGCTGCTGAGTTCTGGCCTGGTTCATTCGATCCTAGCCGCCCCCCCAGCCGCAGTTCCTGGTTCCCGGGCCATCTGTAGCACCCAGGCCACCGAGTTCAGGTTGATCATATGCAGGCCCTGGGCAAGATGTTAACCCTTTCAGTGCATCAATCCTCCCTTGAGTGAGAGAAAGAAACAAGATGCAAGCATGTAAAGGAGCAACCTGAAGACACCGAGGTCAGTGAAGAAGTTAAGCCCCAGATGGGAGGGATGAGGAGTTGCCTTGATTTTGGAGCTGAAATCCTCTTGTAAGCTATGGAGAAAAAGACTCTTTTTCCCTATAATGCATGAAACTATGGGGAGATGAAGGGTTCAAATTGATATTGAGCAAAGGCCTCCATGCTAAAGGAAGCAGATGTTTAAAAGAGCTGTGATCCCATGAGAAGTTTGAACAGAGAAAGAGAGAAGAGTGATGAGACCCTGTGCCCCTGGGGAGAGAAGAAGAAGATCTTTGTTCCCAGGGATGAAGATGATTTTAGAAATAGATAATGAGAACTTTTGCTTTTGAACAGCTCATCTTTAAAACAGTTCCCCATAAGTTGACACGGCCCATAAACACAGCTTGTGGAAAATGGGAGGGACTTCACAACGGCAGGGTTCCCCAGGCAGCTGCTATTCGTGATGAAATTGAGAACCACGAGAAAACTGGTTTTTTTTTTTTTTTTTTTTGTGGGGAAGTCTCCATAACTGTTGCAGTGTGATTTCCCGTTTCACCTATCCCAACCTCTCAGGTGTGTCAACCTTTCCCCTCCCCCTTTTGCCCTCCTGCTAAGAGCTGTCCATCAATCTTAACATTCCAGCAAGGGCGTTGTGTGGTTGGCAGAAGTTCAAAAGATGCCCCTCAGGTCTGGGCTCATTGGCCTGTCCTAGCGTCTATATCCCTTGAGCCTTCCCCTCCTCCCACCTGGTTGGCCCTTACCAGTCCCTTCCCCTCCCCCTGTCCCCGGGGCTTAAAAGGACACGAGACCATGCGGCCCGGGATTCTATTGCGAGCTGTTACCACATTGAGAGGTCTACCACCCTGAAATAAAACTCTGGATTAAGACTCTACGATAGAATCTGCTCTTTTCTCTCCACCGTTGCCTGAACCTTTTCCACCAGAGGTAAATTGAGTTCCTACTTTGCCTGGATTTGTTCCGAGTGCCCAGCTGCAGCATCCAGCCGGCCAAAGGTATCTCTGGGGTGAAAACGCCACAGCTGCCGCCTTTGGTCCAGCAGCGAGGGCTAGACAAAGCCAGGTACGACACACCCGGAAACATCAGGACTAATATTCTAAATATTGGCGCCCAAACGTGTGGCTGCTCAAACCTGCAGCCCCAGAAGGGATCTCAGAACCTTGGAAAAGAGTTAAGGCAGCTTTGCTTCCACTGGAAGAGCTGTGGTTGCATAGCTCTCCAGAGAGACTTTGGGACTGATCCCACAAGAAGCCTTGAGGAATGCTTAGCGCCTCTGGAAAGTGCAGCTCCTTTCTGGTGAGCGAATTTTCCAGGGGAGAATAGGGGAGCCCCTCCTGCCCAAGGGGTCCTATTCAAGTGAAGAGACCAGCCTGCCTGACCTGGCCAGCAACAGCTTCGATTTCGGTGAGTATTTCTGCTCCTTGGGGGGGTATGAGCTCAAATTCCGTCTCTGCCGTGAGACTTGTTCCTTTTTGCTCTTGCATTTAGGCTGCGCAGCCCTGCAGAGTGAAGGCAGTACCCTGTGTAAAGCTTTAACTCTGCGGCGTGTTTTTGCCGTTTTTAGAATTCGCGCCATCGGCTCGGAGGAGCAGGACAGCTCTGCCTGCCCCTCCCCCCGGCTCGGCAGCGCAGCGATCTTGGCTCTCGGTGCGGGGGGGCTGCTCTCTCTCGGTGCAGAGGGGCTGCTTTCTCTCATAGCGGGGGGGCTGCTCTCTCTTGGTGCGGGGGCGGGGGGAGCTGCTCTCTCTCAGTGCGGGGGTGGGGGTGCTCTCTAACGCAGTGCGGGGCGGCCCCATTTTCGGCTTGCCACGTGGCGCGGGGGGGGCTGCTCTCTCTCTTGGGCGGGGGAGGCTTTGTCTGTCTCTCCACACCGCGGCAATTTTAAAAGCAGTATATACAGCTGCATTGTGAAAGCTTTCGTCTGATATCGCTTTTTAACCGTGGTCTTTTTACAAATCGATAGCTGATTTTGGTTTTGCATTCAGTCGGCGGGACTTTGTTCTGTGCCATTTACATCTAAAATGGGCTTGAAGTTAAGCACAGCACAAAAAGGAGTTTATTATCATATTGTTGGAATTTTAGTTGGTGCAAATGTAAAGTTCTCTACAGGAAAATTGAAACAGTTTATAAGGTGGCTTTTTCTACATTTCCCACAAACTTCTCCTGAGCAAGTCCACAATATTCAATTTTGGGATAAAGTTGGGCATGAATTGATAACCTTGGGACAGTCTGGGAATACATCTTCAGCTAAATTTGTGTTCTGGAGTTTACAAATTCGAACAGCCTTGCTCAAACAAAGGGAATTGGAGAAAAAGCCAAATATCAAGCCATGTACCTCTGCTCTCCCTGTGTCCCCCCCTTCCAGCCCTGATCCTCTTACCCCAAAACTTGGTATTTTAAAGAGAGCAAATCCTGCTCATGTGCTGGGAAGTTGACTCCCTGAGCAGGTTAAAATGCCTGAGTTCCCTTGTCCACAAAGCCCTGGCCAGGCCTCGTGGAACACTCTCCAAAACCCTGCTTCCCCCGCTCTGAAACCCAGAGCACATGTTAGTTTTTCGGAGAGCAGTGATCCCCAAAATGGCCCCCAGTCCCTAGGGGCTACCCAAGATGGAGGATGCCACGTGGCACCTTCCCAAACCTGGTCACCTTCTTCCCAAGATCCCCCTAAGTATCCCAAAATTCCTTCCCCATCCCCCTCTCCTCCTGTTCCTCGTGACACCTTCCCTCCCCCTCCCTTACCTGCTGTACCTTCAGCTCTGCCCCTCTACTCCTCCCAGGGGGCGTCTGCCGATGTGATGTCACCAGGTGTCCCCGCCCCCTGCCTTCCCCCTGCCTCCGCCCCCTGTTCCCATTGCATCCCCGCCCCCTCCCCGGGTTCCCACGGTGGGGGCACGCCCACTGCAGGTCCCCAAACCTGCTTCTGTGTTCCCAATAATTCCAGTGCGAGGGATACAGGGCAGGCAGCTGCAGACCCAATACAGGGTCCCACTTTGTCATTTGCTCCTGTTTCGTATCAGCCTGCAGCACAATGAGGAGCAGCCCAAACTGCTAATTGGAGCTCTTTTGGATGACAATTGATTAAAGAGGTCTGTAAATCTCACCGGGAGTATGGCCCACACAGTCCATATTTCCGTGGCCTTTTAAATTCTGAATTGAGTAGGACTGTAGTAGTCCCGCATGATTTAAAACAGCTTTTCTCATGCCTCATGACCTCTACAGAATTCAAATTATGGGAATTAGCATGGAAACAACTGCTAAAAGAGGCTCTCCCAGGCTTGCATGCTGATCCAAACACAGCAAAAGATGCCAATGGCATGCCAATTACCATTGAGCATCTCTCTGGTGAAGGCCAATGGTCTTCACCTGTCTTGGTCCCTCTGCGAGCCTCTCAAGAACCCTGGGCCAGTCTCGAGGTGGCAGACACCGGGGAGGGCAGCCCCGACACGGCCGACAGCAGGGAGACACTCTCTGCGCCCCGAGGGTACTGAGGGCACCTGGGCTGGCAGGGAGACACTCTCCGTGCCCTGAGGGTACTGAAGGCACCTAAGCTGGTCGCCTTTGCTGCAGAAGAGACACCAGAGACATCGGTAGAAGAGAAAGGGCCAACTCTTAGCAGGGGTTAATCCAAGGTTTTATTAGGAGTCCCGAAGGAGCTCCTGCACCTCAGCGGGCCTCCTGCCGAGAGCCCCAGGAGATGTGCCAAGGTCACATTTAAAGGGAGGTGGAAACCAAAAGTAGATAACATTTTACCAACCAATAAGTGACTCTAAGGGATGGGTACTGGGGGATAGACATATAGGACAGCGTATAGGGCAAGGCTTGGGGGGCTGACCCCTGGCCTCTGGTTAATCACTCGACGACTTGGACAGAAACTTCTGGATGGAGGGGATGGGAGGCTGAGTGATTGACAGAGAGCCAGGGTGGGGGTTTGGGGATGATCTCATCCCAGGAGAGGGATAACACAGGTAAAGGGAGGGGAGTACAGTCTGGGATAAACCATTTGGGAAAAATATGGGAATACAAAACAAAACTACTTCAAAGTATTACAAAATATAAAAACACACTACAACATCTCCCTCTTTTCATTTAAATAAAAAAGGGAGAGGCACCTAAACATTAAATTTCAGCTCGGAGTGATCTCAAGCATCAGCAAACCAAGGCTGTTTTGTAAATTCTGCAGAGGTTTCTGTCTCCTCCTCAGAAGAGGTGGGAACAGTCACCTGATTGATCTCTAAAGGGGAAGTAGCTTTCGATATCAATTTGGTCACGATGCTCTTGATGATCCCGAAGCTGATCAAAATAACAAGAAAAACAAACAAAACTAAAAATACAGATTTCAATATGGATCTGACCCAGCCCGAGAGTCCCCATCCTTGGAAAAGTCCGTCCATCCAGTCCTCTGTTTCTTGCTTGATGTCTTGGACCATTTGTTGCATCTTTCCGATGATTTTGTGGACATCTTCAGCCTTGGATGACAGATTCAGGCAACAGAGACCTTCAAACTCCTCACACCGATGATTATGTAGCAAGAGAAGAAAATCAATTGCAGCACGATTTTGTAGGGTGGCTTGCCTTGTTGTTTCATTGTCTGCCAGGAGGTCTGAAAGTGCAGCTGATGTAATATTGGCCTGTTTAGCAACCCAACACTCTAGCTGTGATAGATCACCTAGAGCTTTGGCTGCAGACACCCATGGCAAAAACACGGTGATCACAACCCCTTTTGGTTTGGACCAACGTACAATTTCAGAATCGCAATTTGGGTCCAAATTCCTTAAATCTCTCTTTTTGCGGGCCGAATCGCGGGCGCTGGTTTTGGTTCGCCAATCCATGATTTGGGTCTTGTTGGGTGTGAACAGGCTCAGCTTTCCAATGGTGCATGGACCTCCGATTAGACGAGAGGGGATGCCTGCCCATGCCCTGTCACCACAAATGAGGAAAAACCCTTTAGGGAGGGCACGGGGCTTATTATCAGGGGTAGAAGACATTCCTACTTGGGAAATTTTCTTACACCAAATTTTCGCTGTATAATTTACTTTAAACTGTTTAACTTCATGGTACAAATCTACTTGATCTTTTGGTGTAAACATAAACTGAACACAATAAAATGCTTTTGCACAACCAAGGAGTTCAAATTCTTGGGGTTCTTTTTCTGATACTGCTTGTCTATCAATTAATTTTGCCCAAGGGGATAACGGATTATATACTGGAAAAAGGGGAGTAGCTAACGTTGGTGGAAATTCATCATATTTAGATGGGATCCCCACAAGGCAAGTGGACATCGGGTCAGACACAGAAGAGGCTGAAAAACAAATGTGATCTTGGTTGAGGACTCTGGCGAGGGTGGTCCACACATTTGCCTGAGGCTGAGAAACGATCCACATCTGGCTTGGATGGACGGCTGTCAACAGGAGCAACGGAAGGATGGGGCTCATTCTGATGACACCAGGGCTGAGTTCAGATCAAAGGAAAACACTAAAACTGAAAATAAAAAATGTTAGGAATAAGGTTCAGGTAACAGCAACTTAACTTTAAAGAGTCTGACGGCGCTTCCTCCTCCAGCAGACATTGGCTACCTGTGTTGCAGCTTTGTCCTTTGACACCTTTGGAATGTATGGTCTCACCCACCTGGAGGGGATCCATCTCAAGCCTGAGAGAGTGGATACGCACGCATATCCCCTACCCCAGACTACGAGCTCATGGGGCCCCTCTATTTTCCAAGTTTCAGGGTCTTTTATGAGGACTGGTGGACGGACTTTTAGTTTGTGCTGACTGTTCTCGTTAAAATGTCTTATAATAGGTGGGTTAAGGTTTTCATAGGTACAGTTCAAAAAATTCAGTGTGAACAGCACTTTGGACAGCTGGATTTGAGGGGTCTCCATCTTCATAACTTCATGTTGTTGGTGAAGAACCTTTTTTAGGTTCTGATGGGCTCTCTCCACCACGGCTTGGCCTGTCGGGGAATAGGGGATGCCTGTTTTGTGTTCTATTCCCCATTGCTGCAGGAAGCTCCGAAGGTCTTTGGACCTGTACGCTGGGCCATTGTCTGTTTTGATGACCTTAGGGATTCCTAATGTGGAGAAGGCTTGCATGAAATGCTTTTTTACTTCACTGGCCTTCTCCCTTGTGTGGGCAGAAGCATAGATGGCACCAGAAAAGGTATCCACGGAGACGTGGACATATTTAAATTTGCCAAGTGATGAGATGTGGGTTACATCTGTCTGCCACACTTCGCAGCTCTGCAAGCCCCTAGGGTTTGCTCCTGTACTTAAGGAAGGTAGTGACTGATTTTGACAAGAAGGGCACGTGGCTACGATGGCTTGGGCTTGTTTGTGCTTCAGGTGGAATTGCCAAACTAAGGCAGGTGCATTCTGATGAAAAAATTGATGACTGATCTTTGCTTGTTGGAATACATCTGGGAGCGGGGCCATCTTGGCTGGTGCTGCAAGGGCATCAGCCCTACGGTTACCTTCTGCAATGAACCCCGGCAGGTCTGTGTGTGACCTGACATGCATCACATAAAAGGGCTGTTCTCGGCAAGAGATAATTCTTACTAACTTGGAAAGTAATTCATATAAAGAAATGTTGGAAACTTCTTGCAACACAGCATTCTCTGCCCTAGACACTACACCTGCAACATAAGCTGAATCAGTAACTAAATTTAAAGGCTCGGGAAACTTCTCAAAGGCTCTGACTACAGCGGCCAACTCAGCAATTTGGGGTGATACTTCCACCTTGGCAATATCTGCTTCCCACTGTTGAGTTTGGGGATCTTTCCAAGTTACCACTGACTTGTGAGATGCACCAGACGCGTCAGTAAAAACTGTCAGTGCTTTTAGAGGTGTCCTGCTCTGAATACTTGTCAGTGATAAAGAAAACTGAACATCTAAATTGAAAATTTTGTGGGCCGGTCGGTGAATCGAAATTTGGCCTGTGTAGCTATCTAGCGCTAATTGCAAGGCTTCATTCTCTTGATAAAATTGCTCTAGCATTGCTTGAGACAGATGGCCTGATTTCAGGTTTAAGGAAATGTAAATGCAGTCAAAGTCACACCCTGCCAATTCTCTGATCCGAATCCTTGCTTTCCGGATCAGTTCTGCCATCAGCTCCTGTGGCATTGTCATCCTTTTTGACCTGTTGTGACTGAGGAAGACCCATTCTTTCTCCCCCCCCCTACCTGGGTTGGTGAAATTTGAGATACAATATTTAAAATCACAGCTACAATGGGTGCAAAGCTTTCTGTATCTCACAAAGGTGTCTACTATCATCTTTTGAATTTTCTTAAGAGTGAAGAAATCCGATTTTCAAAAACAGATGTTAAACAATTTGTTAGATGGTTGTTCCTTCATTTTCCCGATGTATCAACTGAAAATATTAGTGATTTGGCTTTTTGGGACAAAATTGGTAATGAGTTATTGAGAGCAGGGAAGTCAGGTGACAAATCTCCGTCAAAGTTTGCCTTTTTTGCTATGCAGATAAGAAATGTTGTAAAATTTAATTCAAAGATGCAGGAACAGCCATCCGGGAACAGTTTCAACACCTCTGCTTCCCAAGAACCTGATCTACCCCCCTCCAAGTTATGTTTTCCCTCTCCTAACCCTCTTTCCTCACCCCCAGCCCCGACCCAAGACATTCTGAAGAAAGCTACACTCCCTAGCTTCCCTCAGAAGCTCCCTGTCTCCAACCCGGACAGTTCTGGCCAAACTCTCCGGGACCTCACCCTTTCCCCTATTTCCCCAAGCTGTGATACCCTGTCCCGGAGTTCTCGTGCCCACTTTTGTACCCCCGATCCGCTTCAGGTAACTTCCCCAGACCATGATAGTAGATACCACATGGCCATGCCTGCTCCTTCTTCTTTCCACAATCCTTTACACTCTCCCAACAACCCATTCTGGTCGGAAAACCCCACCCCTGAAACCCTCCCTCCGCCCCCTCCTCCTGCCCCGGCCCCCCCCCCCCTCCGCCCCCTCAGGGCTTTGCCCCCCAGCCGCGGCCTCCCGCAGCCCCTCCCGCAACCCGCCCTCCAGCTCCCAGGTCAGAGAAACCGGAGGTGCTGAGTTCGGCAGCCAGAAGCCGGAAACATCACTGGCTCTTTCTGCAGCCCCTGTGTCATATATTTCAGATTTAAACGGGGGGATTCAGCCACATTATACCCCCCTTTCTGTTGATTCTGTCAAAGAACTTGCCAAAGCCCAAAAAGATTTTGGTAGATCAAGTGAATATTTTAGAGGACTCCTTAAAGCTACACTTTCTGCTAATACCTTAACCCCCGCTGATATCAAACACCTTTTTACCTGCCTGTTATCCTCATCGGAATATCTCTTGTGGAATGCAGCATGGAAAAAAGGATTGAGAGAAATTTTACCAGCTCTGTGGGCTGATGAAGCTATTGCCCATGATGTTTACGGTAAATTGATATCTCTCGACCATCTCTGTGGACAAGGGGAGTGGGAGGAAGGAGCAAGTCAGGCAGAGGGCATTCCCAGAAAGGTTTTCAAAGAATGTGCTAGAGCAGCTGAGAAAGCTTTCTTTGGGCTCCGTCCTGGTGTTCCGCTTGAAAATTATTTGAAAATAACACAATCTTCATCTGAGTCCTTTTTGAGTTTTGTGGAAAGGTTGAGAAAAGCTGTTGAATTGCAAGTTCAGAACGAAGGAGCCAGGATGGAAATCCTCACCGAGATTGCTAAAGAAAATGCCAATGAGAAGTGTAAAGTTGCCATCCTGAGCCTGCCTCTCGATCCAACACCAACACTACAATCAATGCTAGAAGTGTGTGAGAGGAAAGTTACCATCACCCTTGCTGACCAAGACGAGAGACCAAAACCACAGAGAAGGATTGCAGCTGTGGACACCCCTGATTCACCATTCACCAGCCAGCTTCAGCGCGTCACGATGCCACAAGAGAGAACATCCAACTCTAATCGACCCTGCCATCTTTGTGGGAAGTTAGGGCATTGGATGCCTGACTGCCCTCTGAAAAAGCAGTTTTTAGATTTTAAATACAATAAGCTTAAAAACCAGGATTCCCCAAAGGACAACCTTTCAAAAAACTGAATAAAGAGCGCTCCTTTCCCCAGTGCTATGACAAAAATAGGGTGGGCTCAATTCAAGTACAGGGGAGGGACAAAATACCTAGTGCAAGAGATGTATTTGTGCCAAGTCAGGCACTGGCATGGAACAAAACAGAACATTCATTTAATTGTGAAAATCCCAGACCAATTCTAACTACCAATTCTCCCCACAACCCTTACAGATTGGCACTGACAGAGCCTCTCCATCTCAAGGACACTAACTGGCATTTCATATCTGTTAACCCTGAACAGCCAGGTACTTGGACACAGCTTTGCCAGAAACGTCACAGTAAGTATGTCGTCCTTGGGGACACAAAACACACACCCCAAGAAATTAATATTCCTCCGGGTCTCATATCATCAGACCCGAAACAATTTGTCATTTGGCTCCATTGTACTCACCCACCCGTGTATTTGCCCAAGGGCCAAATAATAGCCCAAGCCATCCCAGTGCCTGAGCCTCCATGGGACCAGGAGCAAGCAGACACCCTCAGAGACAAACTCCATCCCAATGTCTGCTGGACTCAGGTATTGGGAAAAGAAAAACCCAAGTTATCATGTGGGTTGCACCGCGGTGGTGAGTACAAATCTATACAAGGACTTTTAGATACCGGAGCAGATGTTACAATCATTCCGTCTAAAGAGTGGCTGTCACACTGGGAATTGCAAAACGTAGCAGGACACGTGCAAGGTGTAGGGGGCATTCAATTGGCAAGACAGTAAAAAAACGTTCTTCAAATTGAAGGACCAAATGGCAAAGTAGCTTCCATTTGCCCGTTTGTTTTAGACTACACAGAGCCCCTCTGGGGCAGAGATTTAATGGTTCAATGGGGAACCACAATTGACATCCCAGAAAACCCGCAGGTTTTTCGGGGAGCGGTCGCTGAAGTGCGCCACGCCCAAAAATTGATTTGGAAAACTGATAGTCCAATACGGGTAGTTCAGTGGCCGCTCAACAAAACCAAATTAAAGGCGCTTGAAGAGCTTGTAGAAGAGCAGCTAAAGAAAGGTCACATTGTGAAGACCACGTCGCCGTGGAATTCGCCTGTCTTTGTCATTAAAAAACCCAACAAAGACAAGTGGCGGCTTCTCCATGATCTCCGTCAAATCAACAACGTTATTGAGGACATGGGCTCTCTACAACCAGGGATGCCCTCACCAAGCATGCTTCCACAGAATTGGTCTTTAGCTGTAATTGACATCAAAGATTGTTTTTTTCAAAATCCCCTACATCCTGACGATGCCCCACGTTGGGCACCAAAATGTCTCTGTCTCTCTGCGAGCCTCTCAGGAACCCTGGGCCAGTCCCGAGTTGGCAGACACCGGGGAGGGCAGCCCCGACACGGCCGACAGCAGGGAGACACTCTCTGCGCCCCGAGGGTACTGAGGGCACCTGGGCTGGCAGGGAGACACTCTCCGTGCCCTGAGGGTACTGAAGGCACCTAGGCTGGTCGCCTTTGCTGCAGAAGAGACACCAGAGACATCGGTAGAAGAGAAAGGGTCGACTCTTAGCAGGGGTTAATCCAAGGTTTTATTAGGAGTCCCGAAGGAGCTCCTGCACCTCAGCGGGCCTCCTGCCAAGACCCCCGGGAGATGTGCCAAGGTCACATTTAAAGGGAGGTGGAAACCAAAAGTAGATAACATTTTACCAACCAATAAGTGACTCTAAGGGATGGGTACTGGGGGATAGATATAAAGGACAGCGTATAGGGCAAGGCTTAGGGGGCTGACCCCTGGCCTCTGGCTAATCACTCGACGACTTGGACAGAAACTTCTGGATGGAGGGGATGGGAGGCTGAGTGATTGACAGAGAGCCAGGGTGGGGGTTTGGGGATGATCTCATCCCAGGAGAGGGATAACACAGGTAAAGGGAGGGGAGTACAGTCTGGGATAAACCATTTGGGAAAAATATGGGAATACAAAACAAAACTACTTCAAAGTATTACAAAATATAAAAACACACTACAACATTCACCCTCAATCCAAGCTACGGCAATTCCTGTAGAAACACTCGAGAAAGTAAAGGAAGCAGCTGAAAAAGCATTCTTTTTCCTCCAACCTGAGGGGCCTTTTGAGCCCTACAGTAAGATTAAGCAGCTACCATCAGAGCCTTTTCTGAAATTTGTAGAAAGGTTAACTAGAGCCATTGAAATACAAGTAAAAAAAGAGAATGCAAGGGAAGAGGTTTTAGAGGAAATGGCATTTACAAATGCAAATGAACAGTGTCGAGTGGCAATTTTGAATCTCCCTCTAGAACCTCCCCCTACACTAAAAGATATGCTTCTAGTCTGTAACAGGAAAGTGCCTTTGATGAGTGTTGCTGAAGACACCAGACCAAGGCTGCTGCCAAGACCACCTCAGCGTGCCGCCGTTGCCAGCCCTGCGCCCATTCCCTCAGCACAGCAGTACCCTGGGCAGCAGCGACGACCACCAATGGTTGACCCCACAAAGCCATGCCTGCTTTGCAATAACCTTGGGCATTGGAGTAACCAGTGCCCCCTGAAAAAGCAATTTGATGAATTTAGAAATGGCATGGGAGGAAAATTACAAGCACTCCCAGGGGGTCAACAACAACAAAAAAACTGAAAGGGGAGCGCCGGCCTGCCAGGCATGAAGACACAAAAAGAGCAGGCCAAGGGAATAAGGGAAGCAAAACAAACCAAGCACGCGGTAATATTACTATTTCTGTAAGTGAAGCAGAAGCTTCAAAGACCACGTCTGCTGGTCCATTGTTAAAAATGCAACAAAATAACCTTTGTTATAATTTAAGTGAACCTATGTTAACCACGTCTTCTGTCAATGAGCCTTACAGGTTGCAGCTGACAGAATCACTCCACCTGAAAGACACTGACTGGCATTTTGTCTCTGTCAACCCAGAACAGAAGGGTACTTGGCACCGTATTCGTTGTAAGTACATCGTCATTGGGGACACCAAACACACACCACATGAGATTGAAATTGCTCCAGGAATGACAACATCAGATCCTGAGCAATTCATTCTCGGGCTGCACTGTTTCCACCCACCTCTATTTCTTCCCAAAGGACAAATTGTTGCACAAGCTATCCCTGTGCCGTTTTTGCCTGAAGGCACCAAAAAACAAGGGCCCACAGTCACCCGGGTCCAAGTTATTGGGAGAGACAAACCCAAATTATGGTGTAATGTCAGTGGGGATGGGGAGTCAAAACGCATTGAGATGCTTGTAGACATGGGTGCAGACTGCACAGTGATCCCAGTACAAGACTGGCCAGCACATTGGCCTTTGCAAAACGTTGCTGGTCACGTTCAAGGTGTAGGATGCCTGCAATTGGCGAGACAGTCCAAAAACATCATCCAAATCGAGGGACCAAACGGACAATTGGCAAATATCCGTCCATTTGTGTTAGAATATTCGGAACCTTTGTTAGGGAGAGATTTAATGGCCCAGTGGGGTGTCACAATTGATATTCCAGACTCTCCACAGGATTTTTGTACAGCGGTCATTGAACAACAGCGCCCCACCCAAAAACTGAAGTGGAAAACAGACAAACCAGTTGAAGCGAAACAGTGGCTGCTCAGTAAACAAAAAATAAAGGCGCTTGAGGAGCTAGTGGAAGAGCAACTGAAAAAGGGTCACATTGTGGAGACCACATCCCCGTGGAACTCTCCAGTGTTTGTCATTCAGAAAGCTGACAAAAAGACATGGCAGCTCCTCCACGACCTCCGACAAATTAATAATGTCATTGAAGATATGGGCTCTCCCCAACCTGGTATGCCATCCCCAGCAATGCTTCCCCAGGATTGGAAATTAGCTGTTATTGATATAAAAGATTGTTTTTCCATATTCCCCTCCACCCTGACGATGCACGGTGTTTCGCATTCTCGGTCCCCACCATCAACATGGAAGCCCCTATGAAAAGGTACCATTGGACAGTTCTTCCTCAGGGCCTTAAGGTCTCGCCAGTGATCTGCCAGTGGTATGTCTCTTCCCTGCTTTCCCCAGTGTGTGCAGCCGCAGAAAAGGCCATCATCTATCATTATATGGATGATATCCTTGTGTGTGCCCCCAATGATGATTTACTCACACATGCACTTGACCTAACGATTGATGCATTGATTGTTGCAGGGTTCGAGCTCCAGGAAAAGAAAATTCAAAAGATGCTACCTTGAGAAATATTTGGGCCTAGAAATTGGAAATAGGACCATTGTTCCTCAAAAACTAGAAATCAATCCAAAGATCAAGACCCTTGCGGATGTCCACAAGTTGTGTGGGTCTTTGAATTGGGTAAGGCCATGTCTCGGTCTGACTAACGAAGACCTTCCCCCTCTTTTCAATTTATTGAAAGGGGGAGAGGACCCAGGTGCTCCTAGGTCTATTACCCCAGAGGCACGGAAAGCTCTAGAAAAGGTTCAGATTGCAATGTCCACAAGACAGGCCAACCGATGTCGGCCTGACCTGCCATTCAAATTTATCATCTTAGGTAAGTTGCCACACCTCCATGGAATCATTTTCCAATGGGAGGAAAAACAAACACCTAAGGCTAAGGGCACACCTAAAAAGGGCCAGGACAAGAGGCACCCTCTCTTGATCATAGAATGGGTTTTCCTCAGTCACAAAAGGTCCAAGAGAATGACAAAGCCTCAGGAGCTGGTAGCAGAACTGATCCGGAAAGCAAGGACCCGGATCAGGGAGTTAGCAGGATGTGACTTTGAGTGCATTCACATTCCAATTGAATTAAAATCGGGTCAAAATTCTATGCAAATATTGGAACAATTGTTTCGAGAAAATGAAGTGTTTCAGTTTGCTCTGGATTCCTACTCAGGACAAATTTCTGTCCACCGGCCTGCCCACAAAATGTTCGAACAAGATGTTCAATTTACTCTGAAATTGAGAGGTGCTCAGAGTAGGAGACCTTTAAAAAAGGCTCTGACTGTCTTTACAGATGCGTCCGGGAGGTCCCACAAGTCTGTTATGACTTGGAAGGATCCTCAAACCCAGCAGTGGGAGACGGACATTGCTGAGGTGGAAGGTTCACCTCAGGTTGCTGAATTAGCTGCTGTTGTTAGGGCTTTTGAAAGGTTCTCAGAACCATTCAATCTGATAACGGATTCTGCATATGTGGCAGGAGTAGTATCCAGGGCAGATTAAGCAATACTGCAAGAAGTGTCTAACATCACACTTTTCGAATTGCTCTCAAAACTTGTAAAGTTAGTCACTCACTGAGAGCAACCATTTTATGTGATGCACGTCAGGTCACACACCGACTTGCCAGGGTTTATCGCTGAAGGCAACAGAAGGGCAGATGCTCTTGCTGCACCTGCAGTGATGGCCACTCTCCCAAATGTTTTTGAACAGGCAAAAATCAGCCACCAGATTTTCCACCAAAATGCACCTGGCCTGGTTTGTCAGTTTCACATCACTCGAGAACAGGCCAAAGCGATTGTGGACACATGCCCAAATTGCCAACAACATGCACTCCCTACAGTGAGTACGGGAGCAAACCCTAGGGGGTTGAACAGTTGTGAACTGTGGCAAACAGATGTTACACACATACAGTCTTTTGGACGGCAGAAATATGTTCATGTTAGTGTAGATACCTGTTGTGAACAGCGGAAGAATTGCCTCACACAATATGCGTGAACAGCAAATCCCAAAGTTTATTGATAGCTCACACATATTTATATTGGTGTTAATGAAGCTTATACATATTGCAAAAGCTGAGCTCATTATTGGTTAAAGCACACTTAGATCAACCACACCTACTTCTATGCTCTAATGATTATTTTGTTTCTATGTTTACATTCTTATAGCTACTCTACCTAGGCTATCTTCATTTTCTGGCAAGCGATTTTCTCCCCCATCTTCCTGTTTCAGCGAAGGTCACCATGACCTCTGTCAGTGATTGGACACTGGTTACTTAATCCCCAGCTTGTTTCCCCTATCCTTATCCAACGGTATCACATCGAAGTGGCCTTTCTCAGCTAGCCAATTATCCACAAAGCTCTCCACAGATACCTTTTCTGGAGCGGTCTATGCTTCTGCCCACACAGGAGAACCATCTATCGATGCCATTAAGCACCTCTTACAGGCTTTTTCTTTCATGGGCATCCCCAAGGAGTTGAAAACTGATAGTGGGCCTGCCTATAAATCCAAGGAATTCGGGAGCTTCCTGCAGCAATGGGGAGTAGAGCACAAAACTGGCATCTCCTACTCCCCTACAGGTCAAGCCATTGTAGAAAGGACTCACTGCAATATTAAAAGAGTCCTGGACCAGCAACAACAGGTTCTGAAGTTGGAACCTCCCCACATCCGGTTGTCCAGGGTGCTGTTCACAATAAATTTTCTGAATTGTTCCTTTGACAGCCTGAACCCGCCCATCCTATGCCACTTTGTGGGGAGCAGTCATACGTTGATGAAAGAAAAGCCTCCGGTTTTAGTAAAGGACCCTGAGACTTGGAAGACGGTGGGACCTTACAAATTGGTTACTTGGGGACGTGGATACGCCTGTGTGTCCACCCCCTCTGGGTTAAAGTGGGTTCCTTCCAAATGGGTAAGGCCCTATGTTCCCAAGGTCTCAGAGAAATCGACAGAAGTGTCCCAGGTTGCTAATGCTGCCTGGAGAAGGAAATGCCGCACGCGTTCTCTTGAGGAAATTCCATTTAAGCCTCCTATCTGGAATAGTTTGTAATATATGTTTGTCTTAAGTTTCCTTTTACCGGTTTAGATCCTGCTGTTCGTGTGCAGTCTCAAGACGCCATGAGACCGAGCCTGCTCCTCATCCTACTTGCGATCATTTCTCCAGTGATCTCCTGGATAGTCCCTCAGCCCAAAGTGAACGTATGGACCACCTTGGCCAGAGCCCTTGGACAAGATCACATTTGTGTCTCCACGGCGACGGCCTCTGACCCCCTCTCAACTTGCCTGGTGGGAATTCCCTTTAAATCCTCAGAGTTCCCAAATGAAATGTGGAATGCTTTAAATGAAGTTAACTTTCTCGCACCTTCTCCTGGCCGCTAGCCTGCTGACAATCCTTTACTGTTTTGGCAGGAGTGGGCCAGAAAGTTACCAGTGCCAAAAAGGGAGCAACAAGAGTTCCATCTCTTAGGCTCCATGAATGCAACCTTTTGTATTAATTTTAAATTCAATTCCAGGTTACCATATCAGGAAGCTAAACGAAACACCTATCCTGACCCTATCAACCCACACTATACAGACAAAAACTGGTGTGAAAATTCAGTCCTAGTCATGCACTCATCAGGTGGTGATTATAAGCCTCGTGAACTCCCAAAAGGTATGTTTTTAATATGTGGAGACAGAGCATGGGCAGGTCTTCCTCCTCATCTGCTCGGAGGTCCATGTACCTTTGGCAAGCTGAGCCTGTTAACCCCAAATCGAACAAACCTAATTCATTGGCAAACAAAAAACAACACACATACATTGGCTATCCAAAAAAGAGACCTAAGGCAATTAGAACCTGACTGTAATTCGGAAATTGTTCACTGGTCTAGACCTAAAGCCACCGCAATTACAGTCCTTCTGCCGTGGATCTCAGCAGCAAAAAGCATGGGAGAATTAGGCCTATTGGAATGTTGGGTTGCAAAACAGGCAAACCTTACTTCTACTGCCCTGAGTGACCTCTTATCAGATGAGGAAATTACCAGGCAAGCCACCATTCAGAATAGGGCAGCCATAGACTATCTGCTCCTTCTGCACAACCATTGCTGTGAAGAATTTGAAGGTCTCTGCTGCCTCAATTTGTCATCAAAGGCAGAGAACATCCATGCCAGGATCGACAAGATAAAAACCATGGTGAGCGACATCAAGCGAGAAACTGACGACTGGCTGAGTGGACTGTTCAAAGGCTGGGGACTCTCGGGCTGGTTGGGATCTATTCTGAAAACTTTAATTTTAGTATTGTTTATATTAGTTATCTTTGTTGTAGTTGTTAGCATTCTTTTTGGACTAGTCAAATGCATGGTTCTCAAGTTGATTTCAAGCTCATCTCCCCCTCCTGAAGTTTACCATTTGGAAGCCATTAGTGCTCCAATGGATGACAGGGAACCCTCAGTGGAAAGCACTGAACCTCCTGTAGAGGAGGAACCGATTTATCAACCATGGTTTGGCAAGCATTCTGCACCACAAACCCAGTCCTCTTCTTTTTAAACAAAACTAGGGGGAGATGTTGCAGTGTGATTTCCCATTTCACCTATCCCAACCTCTCAGGTGTGCCAACCTTCCCCCTCCCCCTTTTGCCCTCCTCCTAAGAGCTGTCCATCAATCTTAACATTCCAGCAAGAGCGTTGTGTGGTTGGCAGAAGTTCAAAAGATGCCCCTCAGGTCTGGGCTCATTGGCCTGTCCTAGCGTCTATATCCCTTGAGCCTTCCTCTCCTCCAACCTGGTCGGCCCTTACCAGTCCCTTCCCCTCCCCCTGTCCCCGGGGCTTAAAAGGACACGAGACCATGCGGCCCGGGAGTCTATTGCGAGCTGTTACCACATTCAGAGGTCTACCACCCTGAAATAAAACTCTGGATTAAGACTCTACGATAGAATCCGCTCTTTTCTCTTCACCGTTGCCTGAACCTTTCCCAACAGAGGTAAATTGAGTTCCTACTTTGTAGGAGGCCATGCAGAGAAGGAGATGATTGTTACATCAACCCCTGTGTCGATCAAACCTCAGAGCTGGATCTGAGGCAGGCTGACACCCGGTAGAATCAGGGTACATGTCATCTGTGGTCACTGAGCAGAAATATCTGCAGTCCAGAAGACTTGTGGCAGTCTTGTGCATCCAAAGCTGTCATCTCCACGAGTCCGCTGGTCAGTCCTGGGAACACGTGACTGAAAAGGCACAATTAAGAAATCCCTCTTCAGTAAACAATCTCTATAACACATTCCACACGTGCACAACAGATGCAGCAAGTGGAGATAAAAATTGTTTATCATACTTTTTCTGAGCTTTCTCACAGCCTTCCCCAGGAAAATTCTGGGAAAGTCTGTGTCTCTCTCTGTTCAGAGGCTATGTGAATATCACAGCCAAAACAGACATTTTATAGTCTACAGAACCTACTTTAGAACATGCTTGGACCATGTCTGTCAATGTTGGGTCGCCTGGAAGAGCATTTATGATCTTCCTACAATCGTTGTTTGCGTTGTGTCTTGCTAATTGCTTACACAGCATCTGCCTCAAATTATCATCCTCAACCTGCTTTTCCAGGGCTGCTTCAATTTTCTCAACAAATGGCAAAAATGGTTGTCTTATTCCTTGAGTTATTGTCACCTATTCTGGCTTGGGAGCGGCCATTTCTGTAGTTGTTAACAGTGCTCCAAAGCCTATCTTTTGCCTCTGCTCGAGAATGTCAGGGTCCCAGGTAGCCTGAAGATCAGGATTGGAGAAGGCATACCTGGGATCATTTGGAGGCAATCGCAGGTTGTCTGCTGCAGCCCTATCAGCCATCTTGCTCCAGTTGTCCTTAAAAACTTTAAATTGTACAAGTTGGAACAATATTTGAGCTATATGTTTAAGATCAAATGGAGCAAGCAGGTCAGTGTTTAACACTGATAATTTGCATAACTTGTGAAGAACCAAGCCCATATTTTGCTACCTTATCTTGCAAATCTTGCACGAGTTGCCATGCTATGGCACCATGCTTGTCGACTTGTCCTGTATTTGGGACAGCTTTATTCACGGGAAAGGCTTGAACTCCCCCTTGCAACAGAACATTGCCTCCCTGATCCACCTGTGTCCCCTCCTCAGATGCTGGATTAACTACTTGACTGTCCCCTGTGGCCCCTTCTGCCGCATTTATCGCGTTGATGAGTCCACCCCCGGGCATCCCCACCTTCTCTAACAGGTCCCAATCCCCATTCTCCAGAGCCATTTGACCATTTCCCAAAAATGGCGAGAGTTCATCAGTCGCATGGTCACCGGACAAGGGGCCAGCATACAGAGATGACTCTGGGATGATGTTGCTGCTTGTCGGTGCTGGCGTTCTGCCACCAGGTCACACCACCGGTGGGGCCAGGTTGCCGATATTCGTCGCTGTCACTGTCTGCGTCCTGGGGTGGGGGCGGGCAGGACAGCCTGCGGGAGGCGGAGGATGGCGGGCCTGCTGGAGGCGCTGAAGCAGTGGAGCCAGCTGCAAGCCCCAAGGGGGGGAAGTTGGCAAAAGCCAGCGGGGCCGGGGACCTGGCCACGGTGGGTGGTATGAGGGACCTGGCCATGGTGGGTGGCACGGGCTGCCCAGCCATGGCGGGCGGCACGGGCTGTGGCGGTGAAGCTGCAAGAGACATGATGCCTGCTGATTCACACACAGCAGATGGAGGAGGAGGAGGAGGCACAGGCCATTGAGCCATTTCTGCAGATGAAAGTGGAGGGGCAGTGGGGGAGCCGAAGGTGGCACAAATGGAGGGGGATGCTCCGCCAGGTCCAATCAGGACACAGCTACCGAAGTCGTCAGGAGCAGCGTTGCAAGAGAAGTATATTTCAGCTTTGTATAATCACGGGAGAAAGGATATTTTGGCAAAACATAGTCCCTGGGTTAGGGGTAGATTCTGTGGGGAATCCCCATGTCTCTTGAGGGTCCAGGCGTAGTCAAGAAAGAGCTGGCAGCCGCCCACCTGGCCCCCTCTCCCCCCAGGGTGTCTGTGTCTATAGAGAGAGCATCTTTGCTTTCTGAGCTCCCCATCTCTGTTTCACTTCCCCTTGGGGTCCAAACTTGCAAAGCTCTTGAAAGGATCCCCAGGTAACTGCTAATTAAGGTGTGGTTTTATCTCCGCTGATGACCTCGTTCCACAGGCAGTTGCCTAGTTGCTGCCAAGTCTCTGGATTAAATGCGGTGTCCATGTCTACTGAAAAGTCATGGGACCTTGCCCAGGCAAGTAAAGCACGCAGGGAATGATCTGACACAGGAGCCCCCATACGTGGCAAAGCGTCCTTCCATGTAGAAAGAACTAATCTCTCTTCCGTAGAAAGTTGATTCTCTATGTTAAAGGTAACCCTTCCCAGCAGCCCACACAAAGCAGTAGTCTATCCCGGGATGTAGACACTTTAGCTATGGTGGGAAAAGCCATTCCACCCTAGCTCTTTGGCATTGGGCTGCTACCCGTGGTCATGAAAAGACCAGCCGTCTCAAGGAGGCATGGGGAAAATCACTGTTACCTCTCTTAAATGGAGGACAGAGGGAGTCCAGTCTTTCCTGCGATGACCAGCGGGGCTGCCGAGGCCTTTCCCGATGGGATAGATCCAGAGTGTCCTGCTCGTCCTGCAGTTTCTGGAGGGAGTCACCAGATGCCGCCATTGAGTTAGGAACGGCTGAAGGAAGGTGACATTGACTCCAATGCTCAGAAAGCATAAAGCGAGGTTTATTAGGAACTACACATATTTTATAGACAGGATCGTTCACCCAGAACTGTGGGAACCCAGAACATCCCTCTGGTTGTCCAGGATGGCCAAGACCCCTGCCAGGGGCCTCAAAAGCCCTGTCACAGAGCCCAAAACACCTGTGGTTTTGATTATGACCCGTGGAGCAAATTACCAACCTTATATGAAGATCAGCAAGCCACAACAGTTTAAGTAGAATATTAGTGAAGTTATCATGGGGTGGAAAAGTAGATTTTAGGGGCTTTGGTATGGGGGTTCAGGAGGCAAGATGGAGGAAACTGGGTGTGTCCAGCCTTTCTCCTTCTTCTTGGCCTCCATCTTCTGCTGTGATGTTGGCACTTACATATTGGTCTAGAGTAGAAGCTCACTGTCTAACATAGGTGATAGGTATTGGAAAGTAATTGTAAACATTGTATACGTAGTTTTTAGTATAAAGACATAACACCGCCCCGGGGGCAGGCAGTGTGCCTGGAACTGTCCTGCTGGATGGACCCCGGCAGGGCAGGAGAAAATTTTTTATAGATAAGACGCAATAAACAACCTTGAGACCGAGAACTGAAGAACTCCGACCCATTCTTCAAGCGCCCAGGCTGGGAAAAGAGACTTTTAACAATCTTGGGGTCGCAGAGACCCAGAAAGGCCCCGAGAAGAACCTGATTGGTTCTTAAACAACACCCTTCACACTATTGGTTAATTAGGAACAACACCATTTTGTAAATATCTTTCCATAAACATAATGTACAAACATTCCACATGTTCACAAACACCAGGTGCAGAGATTAAGAAAAGAATTGTTCTAATTCTGAGTTTTCTCACAACTTCCCTAGGACGATGCCTGGGCAAGTTATCTGTTTCTTTCTCTAACTGTCAACATTCACACTACTCAGTCCCAGAAAATTTGAAAGACTTACAGTCCAGTTCGTGCAGTCTTCATGGGTTCTTGTTGCTATTAGTTAGGTCATCAACGTACTGCAGAAGTGTGCCTTCCCCAAGTGGCACTGTCCAGGCTTCCAGTTCTTTAGCTAATTGATCTTCAAATATTGTGGGGCTATTTTTGAATCCTTGTGGCAATGCAGTCCATGTAAGTTGTCTTTTTTTCCCCTGTTTTGGGGTTTTCCCATTCAAAGGCAAAAATTTCCTGAGTGCTTTTAGCTAATGGCAGACAAAAGAGAGCATCTTTTAGATCTAAAACTGAAAACCACACCCAGTGACTCCGTAATTTTGTAAGTAAAGTGTAAGGATTGGCCACTACAGGATGCAGTGTTTTTGTTATTATGTTTATCGCCCTCAGGTCTTGAACTAATCAATAATTTCCATTTATCATTTTTACTGGCAAAATTGGGGTATTGTAGGGAGACCTAAACTCTTTCAACAACCCTTGATCAATGGATCTAGTAATTATTGGTTCCATTCCTACTCATGCTTCATGTCTTAATGGATATTGCTTAACTGACACTGGTTGTGACCCTTCCAGTAGTTCAATAACCACTGGAGAAGCCCATTTTGATCTCCTTGGAATTTCAGCATCCCATACTAATGGGATTACCTGATCTGTTATTTCACTATCTATGGGTATTTCTCCTTCTTCAGGGATATTTGTTAAACTTAAGGCCATAATTAATTTTTCCTCCGGAACCTGTAACCTCATTCCTTGTCCTGTAAATTCTATTTTTGCTTCTAACCAGGTTAATAGGTCCCTGCCTAATAGTGGTTTTGGTGAATTTGGAAGATATAAAATTAGTGTATTCCCATCTTTTTACCCAATGTAAATTTTAAGGGTCTCAAAAAGTAGGCTTTTTCGGTTTTTCTTGTGACTCCAACAACTTGGATATAATCATTGCTTATCAGACTCAAAGTCTGGTTCAGGACTTAGAATGTGGCTCCAGTATCCACTAAAAACTCCACCTCCCATTCCCCCAGCCTAACTTTAACCATCTGGTCTGCTAGGGAGGGACCTGCTGGTCCCCATCACTCTTGATACAGCTGTGCTACAGTCACTGGTTCTGGTGGTGCTGATGGTTGTGTCATTGGAATTGCGGTGCAGTTCATAGGACACTGTCTTTTCCAATGTCCTTCCTGCTTACATTGGGCACATGGAGTAGGGCTTCGGTGTTGCTGTCTTTGTCCTCTAGGTGGAGGCCTTCTACCACCTCTGGGGAATCTCGGTCCTGTAACCTGGGCAACTGCCACCATAAAGGGCTGTGCTCTTTTTATATACTTCCCATGCTGTTGCTAAAACCTTTTCTAAATCCCAGTGATTTGGCTCCCTAACCTTTTGCAATTTTCTGCATATATCTGGTGCTGATTGACCCATCAACAGAGATATTAACTGTTGTTGCCCAATTTCAGAAGCTGGATCTAGCATAGTATGTCTCCTCATATGATCCCTCAATCTTTCTACAAATGAACCTCGGGATTGAATAGTTTCTTGGTGAATATCAAACAATAATGACCAATTAACTGTTTTGGGTATAGCATTTAGCAGTCCCCGGTGTACTAATTTCCTGTATCTAACTAAAAATGGAGATGTTTGTGGATCGTTTGGTTCCCAATGTGGATTGGATGTAGGAAAAATGTTATCTACATTCCCATATAGGGTTCCAGTGGCTATTTGTCCTTGCCCATGTGCTTTTACTGCAGATATTACAGCTGCATTTTCTGTCTCAGTTAACTCTGATAGCATTAAATCTATATCCTCCCAATCAACATTTTGATTTCTAACAACTAATTCAAACCTCTTTGCTACCTTTTCAGGGTCATCTCTATACATTCTGGCTGCCTCTCTCAGGTATTTAAATCCAAAGCTGTAAATAGTGTTTTAACATTTTTTATTCCTCCCTCTGGCCCTATCACTTTGTCTAAGCGGTACGGCAAGCTTCTTCTCTACAGGGGCCTTACTCCTAGTTCTGGATGATATTCCTGAGCTAGCCTTGCTTGTCCCTTTGTCCCCACTATCCTCTGGGGATGTTGGGGATACTGGGGACATTGTCCCTGATGTTAGGGTGTCACCACTGCACTTCATTAACTCCTGGGTTTCTAAGGGATCCTGGTCTCCCTCGGCTTTGAGCTTTAAACATCTTTGCCCTATACTGCATGATGAGCAACACCTCTTCATGCAGCTTTTTCCTTTTGCTTCCTTTTCTAACAACAGGACCATCAAGTGCTGTGGTGCTAAATTAATATCACACTGCTTCTGCCACTCCAGCTTGCGTCTTAAAGTAAAGAAACAGTCCACATAAGAAACTTCATCCCATTTTCTTTGTCTTCTCAAAAACAGCATTAATTGTAACAAGGTGTTATAATTTGAAGTCCCATTTTCTGGCCACTTTTTGCCATCATCTAGTTTATACAGTGGCCACCATTGATTATAGTACTTAATCAAGGTGCTCTTTTACATAGTTCCTTGGCGGATTCCTCCCAATTCTTTCCAATGTGCTAACACGCATCTTAATGGACTTTTCTGGGTTATCTCTTTGCTTACTGGTGATCCCATTGTCTCCCCTGACTGCTTTCTCTCCTTTCTCTTTTCTCTTTCTTCCACGCAAACCTAACTTTACACTTTCTACACATTTTGTCCTAGTTTTCTTCCCAACTCCGGGGAACCAACTCCCTTCTTCCACATACTAAGGCAACAATAGATGTTCTTTGTTATTTTCTTCTCATCCTCAACCACTCTTCTCTTACTCTAGCATGGTCTCCCCCTTCATTATCTGTCAAGTTATTTATCCTTGCTCTTTCTAGTCTAATACTAAGCTCGCTCTCCTGGCAGTTTGGACACCACTTACTCCTTTTAGTGGATGTACAGTACCACTTTCTCTGGCAATTGGCACATGTGCACAAAGTCCAAGTCTCACAACTATTCCTACACACTGAACACAGGATTTCAAAAGGAGCTGGGATGAAATCAGATGGAATTACATCAGGAAAATATTGGGGGTCTGGGTGTTCCCAATCAAGAGCTAAAATTCTCCCTTGCCAAACATATGACCCATCTCCATTAGGATAACAAATGTTAACTCTAAACCATCGAGTCCGACAACTTGTACTCATTCATTCATTATCACTTGTTTCGCTTTTCTGTGGCCGTTCCCGTCACTGGGTTATGGAACTGCAGATAGAGCTCTGCACTAGTTTTGTGCCTGCAGCGCATCTCTTTCACTCCCACTCATACATAATAACATCACAAGAAAACAACAGCAGGGACTGCAACCTCTGGGGGACTCTAACCACAACCCTGGGGGCCTCTAACCCCTTATTCCTTAAAGGTACCTCAGGGTTTTCAACCCACCCTTGAGGACTCGAACCCCAGACCTCTCGCGAGTACTACTTAGTCAGACAGCAAATACCTTCATTTGGTGCAGATGGTCCTTGTCTACCCCCATCATGAGCCAAAGGACAGCTGAGCTCCCCCTGAAAATTCAGGGTGGTGACTGGGAGGTTTGCTTATACCTGGATCTGACAGCTGGACAGAGAGGGTCCCATCTGGGGTGCCAGTTGATTCACTCCAATGCTGAGCCAAGAGTCACCTCAGAGAGGTGGGTATTTGCTTTATTCAGCGATGGGTACGTGGGGGATCACTCCTCCTAACACACACACACAGCACTTTTACACAGCACAGTTTATGGTTAAATTTCATGCATATTCATTACATTCTTTGGGATAGGAGTGGTTATACAAATTACTTCTCAGAAGTCGTTAATATCATTAGCATACATGACACACAAGCGCAGTGTACTCTAGTGGTTGCACTGAGGAAGGCTCTGAGTCTTCCTCAGGGGTCATTCTGATGAAGGCCAGCAGTCTTCCTCACTCTGCCCTTTTCACCTTTCTTTCTGAAGCATGCACAGTCCTTCACTGGCTGGTTCAGCATTTTCTGCTGACAACGGTTTTGTTCCTCTTATCCTGGCAAGGTACATTCTGTTTCTCTTATCACGACAAGGCTAAGACGCATCCTGCTTCTTAGGCTTGTGATCAGTATTTGCTGACCCTTAATAGTTAACTCATACTTACATGAGTTAACTATTGATCAACTCTTTTCAGTTTATGTAAGCCTGGTCAGTTTGAAAAAGTCATAAAAGTCTCTGCATAAACAAGTTCTTCCCAACGGTGTTCCTGGAGGAGTTGGAATAATAATTTTGATATTAATTCACTTTTAAGTTGTCGAATGGAGGCCAGGTCCTTCCTTTCCCTAATTCCTGCATGGGGTATACCTGTGTAGAAAGCCAAACTAGTTATTTTTTGATAAAAGACGTCTTTTTGCCTGTCAGAGTATGCCAATATTTTAATAATAAAACCAACAGGGAATTTTGGGGGATTTCTATTTCTTCCTCACTTGAGAATATGTATCCCATGTATCTATTTACAAACAGAAAAAAAGCTGCTGAGAGCTTGTGCAAGAGAAAAAAGTTGTCCCAGCCAGGATCTGAACCACAATCCCTGTGATTATCAGATCAGTGCTTAACACCAGCACCACTTGGCTATAGGGAAAGATTTGTAATTACAGTGTTAAGGCAGTATTAAGGAAAGGCGTCCTCTCCCTCCTTACAGCTGGACAGAACCACTGCAGGAACTGGGGGCGGAACAAAACCTAGTAAACAAACAAAAGTCCCCCTATGGGCCCCCTGGACCCTTCCCTGACCAAAAAAAACAAGAGATCTTCTGATGCAAAACCCACAAATGCTGGCAACAAAATGCTGCTTTCTACCACCTAGGAGTACATTTGCTTCCACGCTGGATTCTGGAACCCCTGGAGTTCCTCGGATTGCAGTGAAAAGCCCCTGTTTGAAAATGCCAACAGAACAGGGGAAGCAGGATGTTTCTCGGTCTGAGAAGCTGTATTCAGGAGTCCCTCTTGTCCCGGCAGAGTTTGCCAAGAAACTAATGCATTTTTATAGTCCCTAAAAACATGAGCCAGACACAGGTGATAAAAATGCGATTAACTTTTATGAAGCGCCCTTCAGGTGCACAACACATCAAAATACACGCCAAAAATGTGCTGAAGGTGCACACATGACATAGAGCAAGTAGAGTTTATAAGTTTAGCAAATTAGCATAACTGACAAGAATTCCCAAATAGAAACATGGGAGATGAGGTAATTTCCCCTTTTGGTTTGACCCTCTTCTATAGCCCCCCCCTTAGATACTAGACAAACATTGTTTATGGGAGAGTGTCTCAAGAAGCTGCTTTGACCTTGGTTCTCAGAAGAAGCAAGATTAGGACTGGGGCCTAAAAATGTGGTTTGTTTTTCTGTCTTATAGATGGGTAATGAGATGGTTGGCTTTTGCAATTAAGGGATGACTATTATGTGTATGTTAAGAGAAGTCTTATAGATGTATAGTTATATTATTGTGATTTGTTCTCCCTATAGTCCCATTTCCTCTCCCCCTTGTATGGTTGCCACTGGACAGCCTTAGTGAATCAAGGGCTTATAGAAACTTAAAGAGTTAAAAGTTTAGTTAGGGGGGATAGAAACAATTGAGTATAGCAAGAAGAGTAGAAATAAGGGTTAGTTAATTATTAGCAGATGGAACACTTAAGGCTAAGATATAAATAATGTATTTGCCTTTACTGTGTTTAAAGAAGCAGGATGGGATGTGGATTTAATTGTGAAAAAGAAGAGGACCGTGGCCTGCACCTGGGCCCCAAAACTTGAACTATAGCCAAGGGGTCCGAAAGTCTGCCAACAAGGCAAAAGTAAAAGGCCACTTTGACCTCAGAAGACCACCGACCCATTTCAAAACCCACTGACCCATTTGAAGTGAAGGACTGCACAAGCGTGAAGGAACTTTGGACTCAATCATAATACATTTTAATACAAAGTGGGGGTAGGTGGGGTTAGGTAATGAATATGTATTAGGCGTTTTGGTAATTATATGAATATGTAAGACTTTTTTAGATAAATAGAGAGCCGGAGCCTGTGATTCTTTGCACATGCCTTTGGAAATTATTCTGCTTGTGCCCGGCACTGTAATAAACATACCACTTTCTAACTTTAATTAGTTGGGGAATTCTATTCTGTGCCTCATTGGTAGTCGGGGCATTTAGGAGGACAGCAGGCTTGTTACTAGGATGTGCAACATTACAACATGTGACCTCCAATCAAGTTGCAAGGAAGTAGCCTCCACCAATGGATGGCGTAGAAGAGTTGACTGACAGACTTTGGTAGGGGTTAGGGTTACCTGATGCAACATCGGAGTTATAAAAGGGGGAGCCGCCATTTTGTAGGTGAGCAAGTGGCAGTTTAGTTCCATGCTCCCAGCATTGCTCTTTCTCCTTATTCAGTCCTTTGTTGTATTTGTTAAGGTTTAATAAACCTTTGAAATTTTAAAGTGAACGGTCGTTTCTCACACTAACAGAGTAGACAAAATGCTAGCTATGAATCTATGTAGTTATACAATAATGGGCTACAGAGATACAAATATATGTGAAGAATATATAAAAGCAAAAATCGGTTTGGCATTGTGGCAGGACCTTTCACTCCCTGATACAGCAGAAACTTATGTCCCCATCACATATGGCTAAGTCAGACCAGAATGGTTTATCATATGATGAATAATCTCAACTGAAAACCTCCTTAGCCAGCAATAAACATCTTGACCTTTACATGAGAAAGGATGAGCCAAAATTAGTGACTGACAGAACACAAGCACTTTTACAACTATAAAAGACCACTATGATTTTCATGAAATCAGAAATTGCTTATACAGTCTTTGAGTGTGTAGAAAGTTCTCCTCAGCATGGAGACATTCACCTTGAGTTACTTCCCTGGGATTGAGAGGAATTGGGCGATTCTCTGCACACCATTATCATTAGTTGATACGTGAGATTGGCTCCTAATCTATACTATTTCTTCATTAGCTGTAATATAGGTACCTTTATAGTGCACTGTATCTTTATCTGCTAGTAGTGGGGTTTTTTTGTTTATCCTGTGTAGTAAGTCTGTTTAAGTCTTATGCCTGTTTTCTTTGGTCACTTCAATAAATAATTAATGTTGAAGTAGGCCTGATTAGTCATTATTAAGAACTTGCAAGTGAGAGTGGATTTTGGGGTGCTGGCCACTGTTGTATTGCACTAAATAGTTTATTTAGTTGTTGTTTTGCACTGGGTGATGGGAAATTTTTACTGAGAATGTTATGTCACGTAGATGGTTATTTCCCCTCCCCCATCACATGGTGTCTCCCTCATACACCCCCCTGTTATACACACTGGTGGTCTGTCCCCTGGTTACCCCTCCCCTCGCCCCTCCCCAATGGTATCCCATTGGCTGCGGCCCTCTTTCCCTGCCCCCATCCCCTCGGGTATAAAACTCCACTGCAGGTATGCTACGCCCTCTTTTCCACCTGGGCGGTCGCCGGAACCAGAAGCTACCCATCCCAAGCCAATAAACTGGACACTCGTCCACACGTGGAGAAGAGCGCTTCTCGTCTTTTATTTCTGTCCATGTAAGACCGTGTGGGCTAGGGTTCGAGCTAGCCAGATTGGACCCGTACAACAGCCCAGAGAGCCACGGATTTTACAGGCCACCTCAATAAAACTGCTATCTACTGCCAGAAACCTGGAAAGGCAGTGATTTGTCTAAGCTCTCCCCTCTCCGTTTGTAACAGGCATCAAGAGTGCACCAATTATTTAATACTAATTGAAAAGGGGAGTTTTTGGGAATCTCTTCCTCCTCTGAGAATTTACAACCCACTTTCCCTATTTTATACAGAGAAAAGCTGCAGAGAGAAAATAATTACCAGTCTCCTAGACCAGGGCACAAACACTGAGCCACACAATTCTAAAGCAAACTACTGTGCTATGTTCTCTGTCTCTTACAGGCAGGAGAAAGGGAAATCCTAGGGACTAAAAGAGTGAAAGAAACAATGTGAAGAAAAAAAGTATTCCCTGTCAGAATTCAAACCCCCACTACCTGAGATCTGAAGACCAGCGCTTAATGCCAGCACCACCTGGCCACAGGCCAAGCTATACAGGTACCGTCTTAAGGCAATGCCCCTTCCCAAAATCACAGTGGCAGCGGCTGCAGTCACAGGCAGACCAAACCACTGCCTATGGAGAGCGGAGGAGAAGAAACACAGCAAACGAACAAAAGCCCCCCCCCGTGGGCCAGCAGCCTCTTCCTCATGCCAGACAAAACCACAGGAGATCACCAAATGCAAAAACTACAAATGCTAGCAACAAAATACTGTTTTTATTACCTATGAGTTACTTTTGCTTCCATGCTGGATTCTGGAACTCCAGGAGTTTCTCTGATCGCTGCAAAAAATCCCCTTCAAAATGCCAGCAGAAGAGGGGGAGCAGGATGTTAACTCAGTCCAAGAAGCTGTATTCAGAGGTCCCTCTTGTCCTGGCAGGGTCGCCAAGAAGCTGTTGCCTTTAGGGCCCCTAAAATCAAGAGCCAAACAAGGTTAGGTGATAAAATGTGGTTACCGTTTGATGAAGGGTCCCTCCAGGTGCACAACATGCTGAAATATACACTGAAAATGCATCGAAAATGCAAACCTGATATAGGGCCCATACAGTTTTAAAAGTTTAGCAAATTAACATAAATAACAAGAATCCCCAATTAGAAACACAGGTGATGAAATAATTTCTTCTTTTGGTTTGACCCTTTCTGAAGCCCCCCTCCTTGCTAGTTGTTTATGGGAAAGTGTCTTGGGAAGGTGTCTTGTGCTTGATTCCCACAAAAAGCAAGATAAAAACAGGCCCTCAGGAATTTGTTTGTCTAATAGGAAATGTACTGAAGTTAGGAAATGACATAACTATATAATAACAGTCTACAGAGCTATGAATATATGTGAAGAATATATAAAAGCAAAATAAATTTTGGCATCAAGCAGAACACCACCTGCACTCCTGCCCCTTCAACCAATCTACCCAGAGCCTTGAAGTCCTTTTTAATTACTCTGGTACCCTTCTTATAAACCTCATCCCTTCCAACCTGGACTGATGGGAGGAGTGGTGGCATCAGTCACCCACACGCTCCTAACTCCTTTCACTTTCAGCACGCACGTGCCAGGGATTGGCCACGTTCCTGCTCCGCCACTGCCACGGATCCAAAACCGCTGGGACTGGCCGATAAACGTGGACCCTACGTCTAAGGAGGAAGGCGAAGGAAGAAGAAAGGGCTCTCAGCTTGTTATCTCCGAGTTGCCTTTATTTCTTTCCCGCGCAGAAACGGTGCCAGGGTGGCGTCGCATGGGATCGGTTATTGTGTCCCGCAGGAGGAGCAGCGCTGAGGCAAGACAGGCGATGCAAGCTGGCAGGCAGCAGCAATGCCAGCGGTGGCAGTCTTTCTTGTGAGTAGGAACCACGCGGGTGACTGTAGCAGACTCCATGGAATTGGCTAGGGCCCCATGGAGGGCTGAGGCTTAACGGTAGGAATTGCTGAGTCATGATGAGATAGCAAAATAAGCTCCTGTCTTCCGCCTTTAAGATCCTAGCTTATCTTTGTAACCCCATAGGTCACTTTCCCCTAACCCCTACTATTGGGCAAGTTTGGATCCCTTTGTACCCTATAAAAAGGGGGTGTTTTAGCCCATTCAGCAGCAGAAGAGCCATCGCTGGAACCCTTCACAGATCCCTCAATAAAACCATCGCTGTGGAACGGCCAGGACCTTTTCTTCTCCTCTCTCATCTGCTTCCCCAATAGCCTGCCAGGCGCCTTAGCAAGCAAAGAGCTGGAATTCTAAGAGAGCTGATAATCACTAAAGAGCTGATATCCTTTGGGCTTGCTAAGGTGGCCATGGCTACGAGCGGCTTGGGTATTCGGACACTCTGTCCCCAGGAAGGATTGAGCTATCCTGTCCGTGCTGCCTTGCTCGGGAGCAAAGCTAGCCCTGCGGGCTGAGGGGCATAGGTGACAGAAGCCCACGTGGCAGAAGCGGCAGGGCAGGGCAGCAGTGGAACTTTTCCATGGCTGGAACGACAGTTGGCAGCAGTTTTGGTGGCGTCAGAGCCCGAAATATAAAATTCGGGGTGAAAACGGGGCTTATAAGGGAAATGAATACAAAAAGGGGCTATTGTTGAACCTAAAACCTCAAATTCGATGGGCTCCTTTTCCAGTTGGGGCAAGCTAGAGGACTATTTGCTCCACAAAATTAAAGGATTGTTGATAGGGAGGTATTTTTTGAGATATGGGGGAGGGTTTTGTTTGGTACGTTTTACAAGGGACCAGAGATGTGAAGGGTACTGATCTAATGAAAGTGGGACCCCTACTAGGCAGGTCGACATCGGGTCATCAGCTGAGGCCATTGATAGACTGTCGCTGTCAAGGCGGTCACGACATAAAGCAGAGACCACAAGCAGTCTCAGATGGCAACTCTTTATTATTGAACATGGCTGACTTTTATACACTTTCCAATTGTTTATGCTTCTTCTATCTTTACTATTGGCCATAATAAGTCAACATAATACTATTGGTGAGAAGTTACAGTGACTTCAACTAACTTTCTAAAAATGTTTCGTCCAGCTGCAAAGTTCTTCTATCTTTCTTCTCTCGGTCTCCTTGGTTACAGCCTTGGAGAGAGCTCCTTATCAGCTTCTTCTTACTTCTCAGCTTCTTCTCACTCCTTTAGCTAACAGGCCTGCTGTTAGCCCCTCCCACAATTCCCCCTTTTTGTTTTTGAACTCTAAATACCGCTGCTATGGATTTTTGCAGGGCCCTTTGCAAAAATCCCAGCAGAGAGGGGACACACAAAACCACAATCACAACCATCAACAAAATTCCCACTCTTAATGCAATCGTTCCTGTCCTTCATCCATCTTTAAGTACTGATATATGGTCTTAGCCGGTGTCATCTGCACATTCTGCTTCAGCTGCGGAACCATCCATCCTGTCCTTTCCTGCATGTTCTAGGTAAGGTATAACACAGCAAGCAGGAACCCATCGAGGACCATTATCTGTCAAAACACAAGCATAACCCCTCCCCCAGGTTATCAGTTCCACTGGGCCAGACCACATACCAGTAATCAAATCCTTAACCCATACCTTAACATTTCTACGGAAATCTGGTTGCTTAGAATTCAAAGAAGAAAAATGGTAAAAGATTGGAGATAACTGTGAATCAGGTAGGGGACGCAAAAAGTTTAACACATAAACAGCTTTATCTAATCTCACTTGAGGTGACTCCTGTTGCATTCCCCCTTTTTGTTTTTGAACCTGACGTTTAAGAAGACCGTGAGCTCTTTCAATAATTGCTTGGCCCGTGGGGACATGTGGAATGCCTGTAGAATGCTCAATTCCCCAAGCACGAAAGAATGCTTGCATTTTCTGCGAAGCATATGCTGGGCCGTTATCTGTTTTTACGTGACACGGAACACCTAGAATAGAAAAGGCATGATAAAAATGACGAATAGCATCACGAGTTTTTTCTCCTGTGAATGCTGAAGCAACCATTGCATGAGAAAAAGTATCAACTGTAACATGAACATACTTAAAGCGACCAAATTCTGGCATTTTAGTAACATCAGCTTGCCATTCTTCTAACGCAGAAAGGCCCCTAGGGTTGGTACCATAATACTGAGTGACATGAGTCATGTGACAGTCAGGACAAGAAGAAAGGATTGATTTTGCTTCACCAGAAGACAATTTGAATTGCTGCTGTAAAGCTTGAGCACTCTGATGAAAAAATTGATGAGATAAAATTGCCTGCTGCAACACATTGGGTACAGTTTTGATTGCAGCAGCAGCTACTAAAGAATCTACATAGGCATTGCCTTCAACAAAAAATCCTGGTAATGATGTATGGCTGTGAATGTGCATGATGAAGTAAGGATATGTTCGAGCGCCAATAACTGCCCATAACTTCACTAACATGATAAACAATGGCTTCTCTTGAATATTATACAACACTGCTTGATCTAAATGCTTAACCAAATTGGCAACATAAATGGAATCGGTAACTATATTTACAAGACCAGGAAACAAAGTAAAAGCCAAAAGAACAGCAGAAAGTTCAACCAGTTGAGGAGATCCCTGCTGAGTCATTGTCTCATATTCCCAGTGATCATCCTTTGTCCAAGCCACAGTTGCTTTTCCGGTTTTCCCGGATCCATCTGTGAAAACCATTATACCTTCCACTGGAACAGGAGAACAAATTTCTTTCCCTTCAAAAGGAATCTCTTTAGTCAGTGTTAGAACAGGATGAGAAGGCAAATGGTATGCGATCTGGCCTGTAAAACAAGATAAGGCAGATTGCAATTCATGATTATTTTGAAAGCACCATTCAAAATACCACTGTTGTACAGGTATCACAATGGTCACAGGGTCATGTCCCAAAATCTCATGACAACGCCTGCGGCCCTTGATGATAATGTCTGCAAAAAGCTCATAAAGTCCTGGAGCTGTTTTCTGAGATCTGAAAGATAAAAATATCCATTCCAGAATATGCAGTTGATCTTCCCAATTATCATTCCATTGACACAGTATCCCACATGGTATTTCATGGTCTTTCAAAATAAACAATTGAACACCAACAGAGATATCTATCCTGTTAACAAATTTGTGTGCTAGGGCTAATTCAATTTCTTCTAGGGTCTTCTTTGCTGCTGAGGTCAATTGCCTCCTATCAGTAGAGGAGGTGATGCCTGACAGCAAATCAAACAATGGCTGCATCTGATGATTAGTTATACCTAAATATGATCGAATCCAACCTATGAAACCAACCAATTTCTGTACATCAGTAGCAGTTTTAACATCAATGTCTAACTTTACAGGTTGAGGCATAACTTGAGTGTTGGTCACCAACATACCTAGATATTTCCAAGGCATGTGTTCCTGCACTTTCTCTGGAGCAATGATCAGACCAAAAGCCTTCAAATTTGTCACAGCACATTGTTTGAGAGCTGATAACTGTTGTTTGTTGTCAGATGCCAACAAGATATCATCCATGTAATGATAACAGTAACAATTTTTAAATTGCTCCCGCACTTTTGACTAGGCCTGTGCCACAAACCATTGACAAATAGTTGGCGAATGTTTCATGCCTTGGGGCAGTACGTTCCATTGATATCTTTTATTGGGTTCAGCATGATGTATAGAATGCACAGTGAAAGCGAATTTTTCTTTGTCCTGCTCAGCCAATGGAATAGTAAAGAAACAATCTTTCAGATCAATGACAACTATTTGCCATTCCTGTGGAATCATTGTGGGAGTAGGAAGGCCTGGTTGTAAAGCTCCCATTGTTGCTACTACAGCATTTATCTGCTGTAAATCGTGTAAAAGTCTCCATTTTCCCGATTTCTTTTTTATTATAAAAACAGGGGTATTCCAGGGACTGAATGATTCCTCAATATGTCCTGCTTGCAATTGTTCTGTGACTAATTCTTGCAGGGCAGTAAGCTTTTCAGTAGTAAGGGGCCACTGGCCAACCCAGACAGGCTTATCTGTCAACCATGTCAGGGCCACAACTGGACGTTCATTGCCCTGCATCGCAGTGGCCCCTATTAAAAATCCGTAGTAATTTTGACACCCCATTGAGATAAACAATAGCGTCCCCACAAACTCTGAGGAGCATCGGCAACATAAGGCCTGATATTAGCTTGTTGGCCATCAGGATGTTTCACATTAATTACAATGGCTGACAGGCCACCTGTTGTAGCACCACCCAACCCCAGGAGTCCAAAACTTGCGCAAGTGAGAGGCCACGACTGAGGCCAGCAAAGTCGTGAGAGTATTGTGACATCTGCTCCAGTGTCAATCAAACCTGTTACTGATATAGTTCCTGGATGACATCCACTGGGAGTGAGAGTGCATGTCTTTTCTGGATGGCTCTCCGTTACTTTCTCAGTCCAGAACACTTGAGGTACTCCTTTCGATCCAAAACTTCCTGTTCCACGACTTCGGTCCACTGTATTTGGAACAAAACTCACAAAAGGTACAATTTGAGCAATGCAGGTTCCTTTCTGAATAGTGACAGGAGGGTCATCGAAGGATACCATGGCATGAATCTGTCCTAAATAATCAGCATCAATAAGCCCTAAATGCACATGAATACCTCTAAGTGTATTACTTGATCTCCTTTTCAAAAACGCACTCAATCCCCATCCTATCGGACCATAGGCATCGAGGGACACTTTACATATTTCTTTTGTCAAAATGGTTACTGTGTCAGCAGTGGGTATATCAATCCCTGCGGACCCGCTTGTTGCCCCTGAGTATTGCTCGCAAATGGGTAGCTTTGCAGTGCTGGGAAGGCCCACATTTGCTGCTGTGGTGGTTGTTGTTGTTGGGGTATTTGTTTCCCCACGCGCCCCTTCGCACTCCTCTTTGGGTTTCCCGGCAATAGCTGACTATTTGCATGATATTTACTCCTGCACTGTTTAGCATAGTGCCCAAGTTCAGCACAGCGATTGCACACAACATCGCTGCTTGCACTTGGCTTAAATGCTGTTTACCGGACAACATTTGACACTGTGGTACACTGTGACCTTACGTGCCCTTGTTGTCCACAATTATAACATTTTGCTGAAGGTCTTAACACGGCAGCTAGAGCTGCCATTTTATGCTCGACTGAAGTAACTTTTGAGCAAGCAGTAACCATTTCAGACAAGGTGGGTTCCCCTGGTAAAGTATCAATAATCTTTCTGCAATCTGGGTTTGCATTTTCTTTAGCCAATTGTATGCACAATTTGTCTCGCAAAGTTTCATCTTCTACCTGTTTCTCAATAGCTGAAGCAAGTTTTTCTGCAAATTGCAAAAATGGTTCTCTCGTCCCTTGCTGTATAGTAACAAATTTCTGTTTTGGAGCTGCCATTTCCATTGTTTTAGTTAAGGCACTCATGCCAATTTGTTGAGCTTGCGCCAAAATCGAAGGATCCCACCTTGCCTGTAAATCTGGATTGGCAAAAGGCCCAGTGCCCAGTAGGGCATCAACACCCACAGCATGACGAGGGTTGTGTTGAGGCATCTGCATATTTGTTAAAGCTGTGCGCTCAGCCACTCGCCTCCAAGTATCTTGAAACACACCGTATTGTACTGGCTGGAATAGAATTGTAGCAAAATGCGCGATGTTGTAAGGTGCAAGCAAATCTGAATTAATCACACGTATTAATTGCATTACCTGTGAGGAATTAATACCATACTGAGCCACTTTCGATTGGAGGTCTTGCACAACCCTCCAGGCAAAGACGTGATGACTGTCATCCTGCCCTGCTCCAGGAGCTGCTTTAAAGACTGGAAAAGCCATAGGGTTATCACAAGCAACATTTGCATTGGCACTGTTCTCCTGAGGTACTCTTGGAGCACCTAACCTTTCTATGGTGTCCCAATTCTTTTCTTCAACTGCTTTCCTCCTAACAAATTCCCAAAACTCCTGAGGGTGTCGAGGAAGCACAGTTACTTGACATGGAGGCAAAGTCCATGGGGCAGTAAGGCTAGAGCTCTTAGGAGGTAAAGAGACCAGAGCTCCTTGCCCCAACTCAGGTGTTACTGCAGGCGACTCATCACTTGCTTCGCTGTTGCTGTCACTGTCAGGTAACGGAGGATACGGCCTTGCAGGTTGTTCAAGCCTCTCAGACAGGAGCGGGGGGGCGGACGGCTGGACTAGAGCGGAGGGAAGCGGGGGGGCAGATGACTGGGTTCCTCTCTCTGCTAAAGACATTTCAGCTAACTGGCGTAGCGATGTAGTATATACAGGCACCATCTCGATCTGCTGTGCAGGTGTGAGATAAAGAGGTTTAGGGGTCTGATAAGAGGATGCTATGGCAGGTTGCCCAGAAGTTTTGGCAGCTTTCCCAGAAACTTTGGCAGCTTGCCAGGTAACTTGCATGGCACCCGGACTTTCTTCAAGTTCCCCATCAGAGGCCCCCTCTGCCTCATCCCCCCCATCAGGTTCTGTTATCAGCCCCAACTCTTCGTCCGCATCCCGCTCTGCTTGTTCTCGCTCTGTTTTCCATTCCTTTAATGCCTCAAAGAGCGATTCCCAAGTAACTGCTACATCGACAACAGTTTTATCTCCTGTTCGGATGACTTCCCACAGTCTGTCCCTGACTTTTTTCCATGCTTTAACACTAAAAGCTGTGTCGGGATCAGTGCCAAAATTCTGTGATTTAGCCCACAGCAATTTATTTCGAAGGGCATAGTCTGACGTATTAATTCCCTTATTTGTTAACAAAACTTTCCATGTAGCCAAAACATTTTCTTCCTCTTTAGATAAATTATGTCCCATTATTACTAGTTGGTGGCTCACCTACTTCCAGGTGTCTTGATAGGAGGAAATCAGGTCCGGACCTCCCTGTGGCTTCCACCTGCCACTCTCAGCTATACCAACACCGCCTCCCCCACTACGTCCCAGTGGGTCACTGTTGCCAGTTGCTAGGACCCCGTATGGGCCCCCACTGACTATGTTCTTATCACGTCGGCGCTCACCAAATGTCGCTGTTGAGGCGGTCACGACATAAAGCAGAGACCACAAGCAGTCTCAGTTGGCAACACTTTATTATTGAACATGGCTGACTTTTATACACTTTCCAACTGTTTATGCTTCTTTTATCGTTACTATTGGCCACCATAAGTCAACATAATACTATTGGTGAGTAGTTATAGTGACTTCAACTAACTTTCTAAAAATGCTTCGTCCGGCTGCAAAGTTCTTCTATCTTTTTTCTCTCGGTCTCCTTGCTTACAGCCTTGGAGAGAGCTCCTTATCACCTTCTTCTTACTTCTCAGCTTCTTCTCGCTCCTTTAGCTAACAGGCCTGCTGTTAGCCCCTCCCACAATAGACAATAGATGGTCTCGCTGTAGCACATGAGCAGGGGTTACTCAAACATTTTGCTTCGGTTGAGGGACAATCCATGCCTCGAAAATCTGGGACTGGAGAAGCACTAGGAGCAACGTAATCAGCTGTTTCCACATGTTCTCTGGTACAGATGTCACTTAAACATAAAAGAAGGAAAACACGCTAGGGAAACTTAACAACTTTCATCTGGGAATAAAGAAAAGACATATGGGAATTCTGAGTATTCTTGTTCCTTTTTCTTCTTCCGGTTGGAGGCTACAGCCACATTGGCTGGGTCCTCCAACAGTGACATGGTGATAGTTTGGCGGTCTTTTTCTTTTTCAGCCAACAGGAATGGCCTGACCCATTTGCGCGGGATCCACTCCGGACCAGAAGGCACGGACACGCAAGCGTACCCACACCCCCAAGTGATCAGGTCGAAGGGCCCTGGGATTTGTTGTGACTAGGGATCTTTTATTAGCACTGGCGGTTTTTCTTTGAACCTTAACATGGGATTTTGATTTAAGTGTCTCCCTACTGGTGGGTTTAGACTTTCAAAGGAACAGTTCAAGAAGTTAAGGGTGAACAGTGCCTTTGAAATCCTGAGCTGGGGAGATAATACCTTGGTATAGGCCCTCTGGTGTTCTAGGGTTCGTTTCAGCTTTTGATGAGTTCTTTCTATTACTGCTTGGCTGGTGGGAGAGTATGGAATTCCAGTTTGATGTTCAATTCCCCATTCAAGCAGGCAATTACCGAATGCCTTGGAGACATAGGCTGGTCCGTTGTCAGATTAAATGAATTTTGGAATCCCCAACCGGAGAAGGCCTGTATTAGGTGTTTCTGTGCATCCATTGCCTTCTTCCATGTGGGCTGAGGCACAGACCGCACCAGAAAAGGTATCTACACTAACATAGACATATTTAAATCTGCAAAATTGGGGTACATGGGTTACATCAGTCTGCCAGATTTCACAACTTTGGAGACCTCTGGGGTTTACTCCTGCCCCCAGTGATGTTAATGTGGACCCCTGGCATTGTGGGCATGTGGCCACGATTGCTCTGGCCTGGTCACGCAGTAGATGGAATTTGTGGACCAGACCAGGCACATTCTGATGGAACTGCTGATGGCTAATTTTGGCCCGATGGAAGGCGTTGCCTTGGCCAGCCACTTGTAACGGTGCAGGCATCAGCTCTGCAGTTGCCCTCTGTGATGAAACCTGGGAGATCAGAGTGTGATCTCACATGCATGATGTAAAAGGGTTGCTCTCGGTGGGAAACCAGCTGTAATAATCTTCAGAGCAACTTGTAAATCACCGGATTCGAGGCTTCTTTGACCACTGCATGCTCAGCTCTAGACACCACCCCTGCCACATAAGCCGAATCAGTTACGATGTTAATGGGTTTGGAAAATTTCTCAAAGACTCTAACAACAGTGTCCAACTCAGCTACTTGAGGGGAGCCTTCAACAATTTTAACATCGGTTTCCCTCCGCTGAGTCTGGGGTCCTTCCAAGTCATTACCGACTTGTGGGAACTCCTGGACGCGTCGGTGAAAATGGTTAGAGCCTTTGAATTTCTATTGGCGCTAGATGGAATTTGCTATTAAACAATTTATGACCAGGTTGGTGGATGGTCAATTTCCAAGGGTAACTGTCTAGGGCAAACTGGAGGTTCTCATTCTCTCTCAGTAGGTGTTCCAAAGTCTCATTATTTAATCTTCCAGTTGACAGCCGAATTGGTACATGAATGCATGCAAAATCACACCCTGCAAGCAACTGCACATGTGCCCTGGCCTTACAAATCAGCTGGGCCATCAGTTCTTGTGGCCAAGTGATGCTTTTGGACAGACTGTAGCCAAGAAACACCCACTCTATAATCAACAGGGGGTCCCTCTGACCTCTGTCCCACTGAAAAATCAACCCATGCAAGTGCAAGTCTCCCTAAAATGATGAAATTAAAAGGGAGTTCAGGCCAGCAGCAGTGGGCCTGCTGACTTTCCAACACTAATTGGATCCTTTCTAACACCAGCCCGTGCCTCCTGGGTTAATGTCCTCGGGGCACCCATCTCCTGCCCCCCTTTTAACAAATTGAAAAGAAGAGATAGATAACCCGTGGTTAGGCCCAACCAGGGCCTCACCCAGTTTAAGGTTCCACACAGATGTTGGAGATCTCACAGGGTTTTGGGCTCATCTTTGATCACCAACCTCTGTGGTGTTATTGTGCAGTTGGTGATTTCGAGGCCTAAATATCTCCAGGGCAGAAGCCTCTGCACTTTTTCATGATTTGACTCAAATCCTGCTGCCGACAAAGAAATCACAGTATCATCAAGAACCTGTGTGAATGTGTTGTCGTCGGAGGCGCATACGGGTACATCATCCATGTAATGTTAGATGATGCACTCTCCTGCTTTGGCACGCACTGGGGACGAGATTCTGGCGACATACCATTAGCAGATAGTTGGCAAGTTCTTCACTCCTTGAGGAAGAACACACCAATGATAATGTTGCATTGGGGCTTCTCGGTTGATGGAAGGAATAGAGAAGGCAAAACGTGGTGCATCGGCTGGGTGTAGGGGAATTTGGAAAAAGCAATCTTTGATGTCAATGGCTGCCAATTGCCAGTTTTGAGGGAGCATTGATGGGGATGGCATACCCGTCTGGAGAGATTTCATGTCCACAATTACATCATTAATCTTTCTCAAGTCATGAAGGAGTCACCACTTGTCTTTCCCCGGCTTTTTGATTACGAATACTGGGGAGTTCTCAAGGGCTGTTGGTCTCTACGATGTGTCCCTTGACCAACTGTTCCTCCATGAGTTGATTGAGCGCTTTTAGTTTTTGTTTACTGAGCAGCCACTGATCTACCCAGACTGGTGTTTCAGTTAGCCAATTGAACTTCTGGGTAGGGTGCTCTTTCTCAGTGGCCGCTGTTAAAAACCCTGAGGGGTCGGCAGCTCTAATTTGGCCCCCCACTGGGACATGCAGTCTCTCCCCCATAAGGTAAACTTGGTGTTCAACACGAATGGGGGTATATTTGCCAATTGCCCATCAGGCCCTGTAATTTGTACAATGCTCTTTGATTGTTTGGCAAATTGTGTGCCCCCTACACCTAAAACCTTGCAGTCCATGTCCTGCAGTTCCCATTGTGATAGCCATTTGTGCCCCGATGTCTATCATCCCTTGAAGTTGGATGTCGTGCCCCTCACTTTTAAAGCCACACCATATAAGGGGCTTCTCCTCTCCCACTACTTCAGTATAATAAACTGAAAGGTCCAGGTCATCCCATAAACACTGTGGCACTGGAATGGCCTGGGCGATGACCTGGCCCTTTGGTAGGAAGGGGGGGGATGGACACAGCATGCCATGAGAACGAGACGCTCCGGGATAGGTGGTAGAATTCTCGGTGCAATCTCGATCTCACAGGGTGTATGCTTTGTGTCCCCTATGGCAAGGTACTCACATCCCTGCCTGTAGCGAGACTGGACCCGTTTGCAGAATGTGATTTCCAGCTCTGGGTCCACATAAAGTTCTTTCCAGTTTGAGTCGGTAAATGTCACTGATTGGGTAAGGTGTAGCCTAAAAGGCTCGGTCATGTCCTGTGTGGAAAACAAGCCAAAGGGGTTGTTAATATGATATGGTTCACAATCATCATCATCATCTCCATGCCATGTTTCATTTATTTCATCGCACGGAGCAGTATCACGCTCATGCGCTAGGTTTTTTGTTGGCTATTTTCGTCATGCTCCTTTCCCTCCCCCCTTCTTGGTGGAATTGGGGGGGTTCTCCCCAGATAGGGACAGTCCTTTATAAAGTATCCTTTCTGCCTGCAGTGAAAGCAGGGATATAGTTTTGACACTCGTGGTGAGATGGGAGGTAGTTGAGTGTCCGCCACTGCTGTCGCCCGTTCTTGGATGGTGACTTTTTTTGGTGCTTCTGCTTGAGGAAGTCTCGTCTTCCTGGTGCATTCTTCCATGATTGAGTCTAGTGATGGTGGTGGTGATGAAGGAAGGCTGAGAATTACTCTTTTGCAGTCTTCATTGGCACCTTCGGTTACGACATCTATGATGACGTCATCTTGGGTGTCTGATCTAGGGATTCTCCTTCCTACAACTTCTCGGACCCTGTCTACAAAATCTAGAAATGCCTCATCGGGTCTCTGTTTTAAGGAGACAAGACTGGGCAAAGGATCTTTAGTGGGTAGGAGGTTAAAAGCTTTTTCTGTCTCTACTTTAATTATTTCTAAGACTGCTTTAGGGATTTTTTCAGCCTGAGCTGTGGGTTGCTCCCACTCACCCTCCCCCACAAGATGTTCCATACAAAGGGGTTTGTCATCTTCATCATTTGCCGTTTCCTCATTGTCCCATAAAGTCGAAAGGAGGTTGGTAAGCCGATACCGCCAGGCTTTCACCCACAGCCTATATTCTGATGGACCACATAGGCTGGAAAATATTTCTTTCAGGTCCCCGGGAACTAGGACATTTGCCGAAAGGGTGGTCCTTAGAAAGCCTTTAAAATATTCACTTGACTAACCAACCTCCTTCTGGGTTTTAAATAATTCTTTAATGTTGTAGGGAAAAGGTGCCCACTTGGGATGCTTTCCCCTAGCACTGTAAGAAATGGGCGCTGCAAAGATGACTGGGTTGCCATCATCTGACATCCGGTCTTCTACTTTGTCCTTCCTTTTTCCCACAGTACTGTGGGAACTGGAAGGAGGAGCGTGGGAAACTGGAGGTGGGAGGGACGGCCCCAAAGGGTGAGGGGCAGAGCTAAGGCAGGGAGCAGAAGCACCAGAGGGGCAGTGGTTTGATCAGGGGGCAGAGCAGAGGGAGATACAGGGGGCAGAGCTAGGGTATTATGAGGATGGGAACCAGAGGAGAACCTAGAGCACAACTGAGGGTTTTGGGACAGGGGAAGGGGACAAGGGAGGAAGGGATTATGGGAAGTAGAAGGAGGGCCACAAGATGGGGACCAAGCCATGTGGTGTCCACCATTTTGTGATTCTAGGTAAGGGGGAAGGGAGCAAGGGAGAAAGGGATTATAGGGAGAAGAACCACAAAATGGAGGCAAAGCTATGTGGCATCCTCCATTCTGTGACTCTGGGTGAGGTGAGGAATCTGGGGGACAACCTACAGGTTTTTCTACAGGTAAAAGGGGTGAGGTATTAGAGTCTAGGGAAGGAGCTCTGACAGGGTGATCAGTCCTGCCAGAGTCAGAGGGGAACCGAGGCAGATGTGGGGAGCTAGGGAGACCCACAATGTGGGGGCAGCAGTGCACTTGCTGCAGGTGGTTTGCTCCCCTCAGCTCACTCAGTTTGGGATGCTGGGGGTTAGGAACAAGGGGGACTGGAGCAGGGGTTTCAGGAGGAACTGGGGAAGACTTATTCAGATTTTCTTTCACTTTCTTTTCCATTTCTAACGTGAGAGTTTTCAATTTTATAAAGAGAGGATAAAAATCACCTTTTGTTTCTCCATCTATCATTGCATCTTCTCCAAGTTTAATTCTGATCTTATCCCAAAAATCTTAGTGTTTTTACTTCATCAAGGGTAGTAGTTGGAAAATTAAAGAAAATCCACTTAACAAATCTCTTAACTTTTTCCTTAGATAAACGAAACCCTCCTCCCACCAAGGAATCCACAACTTGGTTATAAACTTCCTTCTCCCTAGCAGACAGTCGCACCCATTGTGACTGAGACTCTTTGCTAGGTTTTTCCACCCACTTCCGAGGTAAAACGAAAACTAAAGGAAAAACGTTGGGCTCTACACCTCCCCTAATCCCCGGGAGTCACCCCCACCCAACACTCAGGGTACCCCAGTCGGGTTCCTCCCGGCCACTGGAGTACTCACAAAACCGAAGAGGAAAGCTCATCTCACGTCTGGAATGGAGAGGGTTAACTTTCCCGCCCGCCGGGAGCCGCGCAGCCAGAAAGTGCACGAATTTGCCGATGGCGCCTGACGGTCCACGAACTTCACTTCGCAGGGGTGTCCACGCACCCTGGAGACAGTTCTTTCCGTGGGGTCTGTGGCCTCACGTCTGGGAGCCAAGCTGACATGGCGCCGTGATCGCGGGAGGAGTGGTGGCGCCGGTCACCCGCGCACTCCGAACTCCTTTCACTTTCAGCGCGCGCACACCAGGGATTGGCCGCGTTCCTGCTCCGCCACGGGCAAGCAGGAATCGCGAGTCGGCCACTGGCGCGGATCCAAAACCGCCGGGACTGGCCGATAAACGTGGACCCTACGTCTACGGAGGGAGGCGAAGGAAGAAGAAAGGGCTCTCAGCTTGTTATCTCCGAGTTGCCTTTATTTCTTTCTCGCGCAGAAACGGTGCCAGGGCGGCGCCGCGTGGGATCGGTTATTGTTTCCCGCAGCAGGAGCAGCGCCGAGGTGAGACAGGTGACGCAAGCCCGCAGGCAACAGCAAAGCCGGCGGTGGCAGTCTTTCTCGTGAGCAGGAGCCACGCGGGTGACAGCAGCCCGCGCAGCAGAAGCGGCATCGCGGGGCAACGGCGCGGGCGGCAGCGGAGCTTTCCCGTCGCCGGGACAGCAGCGGCTCGGGCGGCGGCGGAACCTTTCTGTGGCCGGAACAACAGCGGCAGCAGTCCGGGCGGCGTCGGCGCCTTTCCGTCACCGGAACAAGACAGCAGTCGCCGCACTGCGCAGGGGTTTCTCTCTCTCGCAGCGGAGAGTCGGGTTGGAGCTGCTGGTCCTGGCGCTGCGCCGGGCAGGACGCGGGGACGCAGAACTCGAAGGGGAGAACAGCGGCAAAAGAGCGGGGGGGGGGGGGGGGAGGGGGCGAGAAAACAGCGGCTTTTATACGGGAGGGGACCGGGAAACCGAGAGGAGATTGTCTGGCTAGCCAGAAGGGCAACTTATAACCTGGGCATAGACCAATGGCAGAGGGGAAAATTCATAACTGACAGGGAGTTTTCCAGACAGAGGGGCAGGATCTTTGGGGACAAACAGAGAAAGTTCTGGAATTATTCTAACTGCCACGGCGAGACACGGAACAAACAACCCCAGACATAGACCAAGCATCTTAAAACTGCCACAGGTAGGGAGAGATCTTCAAATCCCCACTGCCACACTGGACAACCAGCAGTGGGTAATAATCAGAGGTCTAAATTAGTTCAGGGAGTTTCCTGATGATATCCCATACCTGGGCCCCAGGGAGGCAGTAGACTTCCCTGTGGGATGGATCCGGTCGACATACAGGACCCTCAGTTCCCGTCTGAAGGGAGTCACCTACTACAACTACCCTTCTTTTCCTCTTAATACTTGAGGTTGTGATCCGTCTGACAGATAAAGTGCAACTGGCAGATTCTCCAGACATATTCTTTAGTGTCATCTGCCTGACTCTCTAGATAAAGGGCCTCATACCTGTTCTGTAAGGGCACCTGGGAAGGTGATGGGGGTTGGGAGGGGATTCTTTTACCTCCCCGAGTAGGAAGCCCTTTACATTCCCCCCCCATCTACTATGTCTCTTCCTTCTGCCTAATAGTGAGCGGGACAGGGATCCTCTGACTCCTGCTAGGCTTCTCTCAGGGTTGGAAGGGTGTAACTCCACTAGTCTATTTTTCTTTCCCTATTACTCCTTAGCATTTCTACTTCTTCCTTAAGCTCTGCCACCAGACAGAGCAGATCATTTACCTGCTCATACCTCATGAAGGTGTCTTTTGCACTGTTCTCTGGTACTAACACCAGGCTCAGACACTCCCTGAAGCCAGTGACCTGGACAGCTGAGTAATTCTTGGGGATTCTGTTTTGGTTAGTACACTCTTGCTAGCAGCAGCAACAATGGCTTTTGATTGTTTGTAAACCATTGCTGGGAAAAAAACCCAAACACCTGTTATAAATGAGAAGCTTGACTAGGCCAATATTCAAGCAGCAATCAATTTATTAATTAATATGGTAAAGTATGAGCAATACAGCGCTGGGTACAGTGGGGGAAGTTTTCCCTCCAACTGCACACCGATAGTTGAGGCTTACAGGTATTTATAGGGGTACTCATAAGCTTTCTCAGCAGTTTCTATTCCAAATTTTTACGTCACAATTCTATACACTATTGTGATTTAGTTTTTCTCAGGATGTATTCCAGAAAGGAGTATCCCCAGATGGTGATGGTCTGGTTTCCGAAAGAAGAAAGAAGTCTCCCAGCTGGTGAGGTCCAGATTCCAGATGTGGGTCCACCTTTTGATTGCAAGGACTATGATTCTCATAACAGTGATGTCCAGATTCCCTTGGTCAAAACTATTAATCCTTGAGTTCATGTTCATCTTCCTTTCTCAAGCTGCTTTTCACTGTTTTGTTAAGGCGTGAGATAAGCATGTTTCCTTTTTATATATTCTAAAGCTATAGTTTCAAAGATCCTTACTACAAGCAATATTCTAAAATTATACTTCAAAAGGTTATTATTGCAAAACTCTTTAAGGCTTAACTACAAGCAGAAAGTTCCTGTCAAAAAGCAACATCCTTAACGCTTTATTTCAAATGCTCCTAAAACAACTTAAGACTTATAAAGGTTAATTGCAAACAAAAGGTTGAAAGGCCTTCTTCCATGCTTTACTTCCTCAATTATTTTTTAGAATTCGTCTTTATAACTGTCCCACGGTCGGTTTCCACACACATCACAATCACAAATACACACGTTGCCTGTATGTACCTGACACGAAACACAGCTTTGTATTTCACACACCCCACAACCAGCTAAAAGACACAACCCACCATCAGGAGAGTGGCTGCACCCTTACTGTTTGTCCTGCCTGCATGAACTGCTGCGCAAACTGACATGCCATGCCCTCACTGACATGCTATGCCCCTAGTTGCCTGCTCTTGTTTGCTGTGCTCCAGATATTCCATATCATATGAAATCATGCTCAGTATATAAAGTGGAGGGGAGAAGGAAGAAGGGGGAGTGTAGTAGTTTTGGTTCACCAATTTGAGATTTTGCCAATTTTGAGATTTCCTGGGCCAATGCACCAATGAGTGTGGTGAGTTCGGTGCTGGTCAAGCACCAATGCACTTACTTCCTGCTGTGAGATAGGATTAGGAGAAAGGCAAAGCAGGCTCAAAACTTTAAAAGGATATAAAGAAAGTTTTATTAACAGTAACTAAAAGAAAAAAAAAGGAGTAAGAATCAAAACAAACCCTTCAGAACACTTCTCCTCCCCCCACAACCTTTTCTTTCCCACTGACAATATGAAGAAACAAAACCAAAAATTTCCAGTCCATTTACCACCTCTAAAATAGTCTTTCTCCAGTTCACTTAGGGAGAGAACTTCCTCTTGTAAATGTTATGTTTAGAATATTAGTCCCGATGTTTCCGGGTGTGTCGTGCCTGGCTTCATCTAGCCCTCGCTGCTGGACCGAAGGCGGCAGTGTGGAAGGGGCTAACAGCAGGCCTGTTAGCTAAAGGAGCGAGAAGAAGCTGAGAAGTAAGAAGAAGGTGATAAGGAGCTCTCTCCAAGGCTGTAAGCAAGGAGACCGAGAGAAAAAAGATAGAAGAACTTTGCAGCCGGACGAAGCATTTTTAGAAAGTTAGTTGAAGTCACTATAACTACTCACCAATAGTATTATGTTGACTTATGGTGGCCAATAGTAACGATAAAAGAAGCATAAACAGTTGGAAAGTGTATAAAAGTCAGCCATGTTCAATAATAAAGTGTTGCCAACTGAGACTGCTTGTGGTCTCTGCTTTATGTCGTGACCGCCTCAACAGCGACATTTGGTGAGCGCCGACGTGATAAGAACATAGTCAGTGGGGGCCCATACGGGGTCCTAGCAACTGGCAACAGTGACCCACTGGGACGTAGTGGGGGAGGCGGTGTTGGTATAGCTGAGAGTGGCAGGTGGAAGCCACAGGGAGGTCCGGACCTGATTTCCTCCTATCAAGACACCTGGAAGTAGGTGAGCCACCAACTAGTAATAATGGGACATAATTTATCTAAAGAGGAAGAAAATGTTTTGGCTACATGGAAAGTTTTGTTAACAAATAAGGGAATTAATACGTCAGACTATGCCCTTCGAAATAAATTGCTGTGGGCTAAATCACAGAATTTTGGCACTGATCCCGACACAGCTTTTAGTGTTAAAGCATGGAAAAAAGTCAGGGACAGACTGTGGGAAGTCATCCGAACAGGAGATAAAACTGTTGTCGATGTAGCAGTTACTTGGGAATCGCTCTTTGAGGCATTAAAGGAATGGAAAACAGAGCGAGAACAAGCAGAGCGGGATGCGGACGAAGAGTTGGGGCTGATAACAGAACCTGATGGGGGGGATGAGGCAGAGGGGGCCTCTGATGGGGAACTTGAAGAAAGTCCGGGTGCCATGCAAGTTACCTGGCAAGCTGCCAAAGTTTCTGGGAAAGCTGCCAAAACTTCTGGGCAACCTGCCATAGCATCCTCTTATCAGACCCCTAAACCTCTTTATCTCACACCTGCACAGCAGATCGAGATGGTGCCTGTATATACTACATCGCTACGCCAGTTAGCTGAAATGTCTTTAGCAGAGAGAGGAACCCAGTCATCTGCCCCCCCGCTTCCCTCCGCTCTAGTCCAGCCGTCCGCCCCCCCGCTCCTGTCTGAGAGGCTTGAACAACCTGCAAGGCCGTATCCTCCGTTACCTGACAGTGACAGCAACAGCGAAGCAAGTGATGAGTCGCCTGCAGTAACACCTGAGTTGGGGCAAGGAGCTCTGGTCTCTTTACCTCCTAAGAGCTCTAGCCTTACTGCCCCATGGACTTTGCCTCCATGTCAAGTAACTGTGCTTCCTCGACACCCTCAGGAGTTTTGGGAATTTGTTAGGAGGAAAGCAGTTGAAGAAAAGAATTGGGACACCATAGAAAGGTTAGGTGCTCCAAGAGTACCTCAGGAGAACAGTGCCAATGCAAATGTTGCTTGTGATAACCCTATGGCTTTTCCAGTCTTTAAAGCAGCTCCTGGAGCAGGGCAGGATGACAGTCATCACGTCTTTGCCTGGAGGGTTGTGCAAGACCTCCAATCGAAAGTGGCTCAGTATGGTATTAATTCCTCACAGGTAATGCAATTAATACGTGTGATTAATTCAGATTTGCTTGCACCTTACAACATCGCGCATTTTGCTACAATTCTATTCCAGCCAGTACAATACGGTGTGTTTCAAGATACTTGGAGGCGAGTGGCTGAGCGCACAGCTTTAACAAATATGCAGATGCCTCAACACAACCCTCGTCATGCTGTGGGTGTTGATGCCCTACTGGGCACTGGGCCTTTTGCCAATCCAGATTTACAGGCAAGGTGGGATCCTTCGATTTTGGCGCAAGCTCAACAAATTGGCATGAGTGCCTTAACTAAAACAATGGAAATGGCAGCTCCAAAACAGAAATTTGTTACTATACAGCAAGGGACGAGAGAACCATTTTTGCAATTTGCAGAAAAACTTGCTTCAGCTATTGAGAAACAGGTAGAAGATGAAACTTTGCGAGACAAATTGTGCATACAATTGGCTAAAGAAAATGCAAACCCAGATTGCAGAAAGATTATTGATACTTTACCAGGGGAACCCACCTTGTCTGAAATGGTTACTGCTTGCTCAAAAGTTACTTCAGTCGAGCATAAAATGGCAGCTCTAGCTGCCGTGTTAAGACCTTCAGCAAAATGTTATAATTGTGGACAACAAGGGCACGTAAGGTCACAGTGTACCACAGTGTCAAATGTTGTCCGGTAAACAGCATTTAAGCCAAGTGCAAGCAGCGATGTTGTGTGCAATCGCTGTGCTGAACTTGGGCACTATGCTAAACAGTGCAGGAGTAAATATCATGCAAATAGTCAGCTATTGCCGGGAAACCCAAAGAGGAGTGCGAAGGGGCGCGTGGGGAAACAAATACCCCAACAACAACAACCACCACAGCAGCAAATGTGGGCCTTCCCAGCACTGCAAAGCTACCCATTTGCGAGCAATACTCAGGGGCAACAAGCGGGTCCGCAGGGATTGATATACCCACTGCTGACACAGTAACCATTTTGACAAAAGAAATATGTAAAGTGTCCCTCGATGCCTATGGTCCGATAGGATGGGGATTGAGTGCGTTTTTGAAAAGGAGATCAAGTAATACACTTAGAGGTATTCATGTGCATTTAGGGCTTATTGATGCTGATTATTTAGGACAGATTCATGCCATGGTATCCTTCGATGACCCTCCTGTCACTATTCAGAAAGGAACCTGCATTGCTCAAATTGTACCTTTTGTGAGTTTTGTTCCAAATACAGTGGACCGAAGTCGTGGAACAGGAAGTTTTGGATCGAAAGGAGTACCTCAAGTGTTCTGGACTGAGAAAGTAACGGAGAGCCATCCAGAAAAGACATGCACTCTCACTCCCAGTGGATGTCATCCAGGAACTATATCAGTAACAGGTTTGATTGACACTGGAGCAGATGTCACAATACTCTCACGACTTTGCTGGCCTCAGTCGTGGCCTCTCACTTGCGCAAGTTTTGGACTCCTGGGGTTGGGTGGTGCTACAACAGGTGGCCTGTCAGCCATTGTAATTAATGTGAAACATCCTGATGGCCAACAAGCTAATATCAGGCCTTATGTTGCCGATGCTCCTCAGAGTTTGTGGGGACGCTATTGTTTATCTCAATGGGGTGTCAAAATTACTACGGATTTTTAATAGGGGCCACTGCGATGCAGGGCAATGAACGTCCAGTTGTGGCCCTGACATGGTTGACAGATAAGCCTGTCTGGGTTGGCCAGTGGCCCCTTACTACTGAAAAGCTTACTGCCCTGCAAGAATTAGTCACAGAACAATTGCAAGCAGGACATATTGAGGAATCATTCAGTCCCTGGAATACCCCTGTTTTTATAATAAAAAAGAAATCGGGAAAATGGAGACTTTTACACGATTTACAGCAGATAAATGCTGTAGTAGCAACAATGGGAGCTTTACAACCAGGCCTTCCTACTCCCACAATGATTCCACAGGAATGGCAAATAGTTGTCATTGATCTGAAAGATTGTTTCTTTACTATTCCATTGGCTGAGCAGGACAAAGAAAAATTCGCTTTCACTGTGCATTCTATACATCATGCTGAACCCAATAAAAGATATCAATGGAACGTACTGCCCCAAGGCATGAAACATTCGCCAACTATTTGTCAATGGTTTGTGGCACAGGCCTAGTCAAAAGTGCGGGAGCAATTTAAAAATTGTTACTGTTATCATTACATGGATGATATCTTGTTGGCATCTGACAACAAACAACAGTTATCAGCTCTCAAACAATGTGCTGTGACAAATTTGAAGGCTTTTGGTCTGATCATTGCTCCAGAGAAAGTGCAGGAACACATGCCTTGGAAATATCTAGGTATGTTGGTGACCAACACTCAAGTTATGCCTCAACCTGTAAAGTTAGACATTGATGTTAAAACTGCTACTGATGTACAGAAATTGGTTGGTTTCATAGGTTGGATTCGATCATATTTAGGTATAACTAATCATCAGATGCAGCCATTGTTTGATTTGCTGTCAGGCATCACCTCCTCTACTGATAGGAGGCAATTGACCTCAGCAGCAAAGAAGACCCTAGAAGAAATTGAATTAGCCCTAGCACACAAATTTGTTAACAGGATAGATATCTCTGTTGGTGTTCAATTGTTTATTTTGAAAGACCATGAAATACCATGTGGGATACTGTGTCAATGGAATGATAATTGGGAAGATCAACTGCATATTCTGGAATGGATATTTTTATCTTTCAGATCTCAGAAAACAGCTCCAGGACTTTATGAGCTTTTTGCAGACATTATCATCAAGGGCCGCAGGCGTTGTCATGAGATTTTGGGACATGACCCTGTGACCATTGTGATACCTGTACAACAGTGGTATTTTGAATGGTGCTTTCAAAATAATCATGAATTGCAATCTGCCTTATCTTGTTTTACAGGCCAGATCGCATACCATTTGCCTTCTCATCCTGTTCTAACACTGACTAAAGAGATTCCTTTTGAAGGGAAAGAAATTTGTTCTCCTGTTCCAGTGGAAGGTATAATGGTTTTCACAGATGGATCCGGGAAAACCGGAAAAGCAACTGTGGCTTGGACAAAGGATGATCACTGGGAATATGAGACAATGACTCAGCAGGGATCTCCTCAACTGGTTGAACTTTCTGCTGTTCTTTTGGCTTTTACTTTGTTTCCTGGTCTTGTAAATATAGTTACCGATTCCATTTATGTTGCCAATTTGGTTAAGCATTTAGATCAAGCAGTGTTGTATAATATTCAAGAGAAGCCATTGTTTATCATGTTAGTGAAGTTATGGGCAGTTATTGGCGCTCGAACATATCCTTACTTCATCATGCACATTCACAGCCATACATCATTACCAGGATTTTTTGTTGAAGGCAATGCCTATGTAGATTCTTTAGTAGCTGCTGCTGCAATCAAAACTGTACCCAATGTGTTGCAGCAGGCAATTTTATCTCATCAATTTTTTCATCAGAGTGCTCAAGCTTTACAGCAGCAATTCAAATTGTCTTCTGGTGAAGCAAAATCAATCCTTTCTTCTTGTCCTGACTGTCACATGACTCATGTCACTCAGTATTATGGTACCAACCCTAGGGGCCTTTCTGCGTTAGAAGAATGGCAAGCTGATGTTACTAAAATGCCAGAATTTGGTCGCTTTAAGTATGTTCATGTTACAGTTGATACTTTTTCTCATGCAATGGTTGCTTCAGCATTCACAGGAGAAAAAACTCGTGATGCTATTCGTCATTTTTATCATGCCTTTTCTATTCTAGGTGTTCCGTGTCACGTAAAAACAGATAACGGCCCAGCATATGCTTCGCAGAAAATGCAAGCATTCTTTCGTGCTTGGGGAATTGAGCATTCTACAGGCATTCCACATGTCCCCACGGGCCAAGCAATTATTGAAAGAGCTCACGGTCTTCTTAAACGTCAGGTTCAAAAACAAAAAGGGGGAATGCAACAGGAGTCACCTCAAGTGAGATTAGATAAAGCTGTTTATGTGTTAAACTTTTTGCGTCCCCTACCTGATTCACAGTTATCTCCAATCTTTTACCATTTTTCTTCTTTGAATTCTAAGCAACCAGATTTCCGTAGAAATGTTAAGGTATGGGTTAAGGATTTGATTACTGGTATGTGGTCTGGCCCAGTGGAACTGATAACCTGGGGGAGGGGTTATGCTTGTGTTTTGACAGATAATGGTCCTCGATGGGTTCCTGCTTGCTGTGTTATACCTTACCTAGAACATGCAGGAAAGGACAGGATGGATGGTTCCGCAGCTGAAGCAGAATGTGCAGATGACACCGGCTAAGACCATATATCAGTACTTAAAGATGGATGAAGGACAGGAACGATTGCATTAAGAGTGGGAATTTTGTTGATGGTTGTGATTGTGGTTTTGTGTGTCCCCTCTCTGCTGGGATTTTTGCAAAGGGCCCTGCAAAAATCCATAGCAGCGGTATTTAGAGTTCAAAAACAAAAAGGGGGAATTGTGGGAGGGGCTAACAGCAGGCCTGTTAGCTAAAGGAGTGAGAAGAAGCTGAGAAGTAAGAAGAAGCTGATAAGGAGCTCTCTCCAAGGCTGTAACCAAGGAGACCGAGAGAAGAAAGATAGAAGAACTTTGCAGCTGGACGAAACATTTTTAGAAAGTTAGTTGAAGTCACTGTAACTTCTCACCAATAGTATTATGTTGACTTATTATGGCCAATAGTAAAGATAGAAGAAGCATAAACAATTGGAAAGTGTATAAAAGTCAGCCATGTTCAATAATAAAGAGTTGCCATCTGAGACTGCTTGTGGTCTCTGCTTTATGTCGTGACCGCCTTGACAGCGACAGTCTATCAATGGCCTCAGCTGATGACCCGATGTCGACCTGCCTAGTAGGGGTCCCACTTTCATTAGATCAGTACCCTTCACATCTCTGGTCCCTTGTAAAACGTACCAAACAAAACCCTCCCCCATATCTCAAAAAATACCTCCCTATCAACAATCCTTTAATTTTGTGGAGCAAATAGTCCTCTAGCTTGCCCCAACTGGAAAAGGAGCCCATCGAATTTGAGGTTTTAGGTTCAACAATAGCCCCTTTTTGTATTCATTTCCCTTATAAGCCCCGTTTTCACCCCGAATTTTATATTTCGGGCTCTGACGCCACCAAAACTGCTGCCAACTGTCGTTCCAGCCATGGAAAAGTTCCACTGCTGCCCTGCCCTGCCGCTTCTGCCACGTGGGCTTCTGTCACCTATGCCCCTCAGCCCGCAGGGCTAGCTTTGCTCCCGAGCAAGGCAGCACGGACAGGATAGCTCAATCCTTCCTGGGGACAGAGTGTCCGAATACCCAAGCCGCTCGTAGCCATGGCCACCTTAGCAAGCCCAAAGGATATCAGCTCTTTAGTGATTATCAGCTCTCTTAGAATTCCAGCTCTTTGCTTGCTAAGGCGCCTGGCAGGCTATTGGGGAAGCAGATGAGAGAGGAGAAGAAAAGGTCCTGGCCGTTCCACAGCGATGGTTTTATTGAGGGATCTGTGAAGGGTTCCAGCGATGGCTCTTCTGCTGCTGAATGGGCTAAAACACCCCCTTTTTATAGGGTACAAAGGGATCCAAACTTGCCCAATAGTAGGGGTTAGGGGAAAGTGACCTATGGGGTTACAAAGATAAGCTAGGATCTTAAAGGCGGAAGACAGGAGCTTATTTTGCTATCTCATCATGACTCAGCAATTCCTACCGTTAAGCCTCAGCCCTCCATGGGGCCCTAGCCAATTCCATGGAGTCTGCTACAGTCACCCGCGTGGTTCCTACTCACAAGAAAGACTGCCACCGCTGGCATTGCTGCTGCCTGCCAGCTTGCATCGCCTGTCTTGCCTCAGCGCTGCTCCTCCTGCGGGACACAATAACCGATCCCATGCGACGCCACCCTGGCACCGTTTCTGCGCGGGAAAGAAATAAAGGCAACTCGGAGATAACAAGCTGAGAGCCCTTTCTTCTTCCTTCGCCTTCCTCCTTAGACGTAGGGTCCACGTTTATCGGCCAGTCCCAGCGGTTTTGGATCCGTGGCAGTGGCGGAGCAGGAACGTGGCCAATCCCTGGCATGTGCGTGCTGAAAGTGAAAGGAGTTAGGAGCGTGTGGGTGACTGATGCCACCACTCCTCCCATCAGTCCAGGTTGGAAGGGATGAGGTTTATAAGAAGGGTACCAGAGTAATTAAAAAGGACTTCAAGGCTCTGGGTAGATTGGTTGAAGGGGCAGGAGTGCAGGTGGTGTTCTGCTTGATGCCAAAATTTATTTTGCTTTTATATATTCTTCACATATATTCATAGCTCTGTAGACTGTTATTATATAGTTATGTCATTTCCTAACTTCAGTACATTTCCTATTAGACAAACAAATTCCTGAGGGCCTGTTTTTATCTTGCTTTTTGTGGGAATCAAGCACAAGACACCTTCCCAAGACACTTTCCCATAAACAACTAGCAAGGAGGGGGGCTTCAGAAAGGGTCAAACCAAAAGAAGAAATTATTTCATCACCTGTGTTTCTAATTGGGGATTCTTGTTATTTATGTTAATTTGCTAAACTTTTAAAACTGTATGGGCCCTATATCAGGTTTGCATTTTCGATGCATTTTCAGTGTATATTTCAGCATGTTGTGCACCTGGAGGGACCCTTCATCAAACGGTAACCACATTTTATCACCTAACCTTGTTTGGCTCTTGATTTTAGGGGCCCTAAAGGCAACAGCTTCTTGGCGACCCTGCCAGGACAAGAGGGACCTCTGAATACAGCTTCTTGGACTGAGTTAACATCCTGCTCCCCCTCTTCTGCTGGCATTTTGAAGGGGATTTTTTGCAGCGATCAGAGAAACTCCTGGAGTTCCAGAATCCAGCATGGAAGCAAAAGTAACTCATAGGTAATAAAAACAGTATTTTGTTGCTAGCATTTGTAGTTTTTGCATTTGGTGATCTCCTGTGGTTTTGTCTGGCATGAGGAAGAGGCTGCTGGCCCACGGGGGGGGGCTTTTGTTCGTTTGCTGTGTTTCTTCTCCTCCGCTCTCCATAGGCAGTGGTTTGGTCTGCCTGTGACTGCAGCCGCTGCCACTGTGATTTTGGGAAGGGGCATTGCCTTAAGACGGTACCTGTATAGCTTGGCCTGTGGCCAGGTGGTGCTGGCATTAAGCGCTGGTCTTCAGATCTCAGGTAGTGGGGGTTTGAATTCTGACAGGGAATACTTTTTTTCTTCACATTGTTTCTTTCACTCTTTTAGTCCCTAGGATTTCCCTTTCTCCTGCCTGTAAGAGACAGAGAACATAGCACAGTAGTTTGCTTTAGAATTGTGTGGCTCAGTGTTTGTGCCCTGGTCTAGGAGACTGGTAATTATTTTCTCTCTGCAGCTTTTCTCTGTATAAAATAGGGAAAGTGGGTTGTAAATTCTCAGAGGAGGAAGAGATTCCCAAAAACTCCCCTTTTCAATTAGTATTAAATAATTGGTGCACTCTTGATGCCTGTTACAAACGGAGAGGGGAGAGCTTAGACAAATCACTGCCTTTCCAGGTTTCTGGCAGTAGATAGCAGTTTTATTGAGGTGGCCTGTAAAATCCGTGGCTCTCTGGGCTGTTGTACGGGTCCAATCTGGCTAGCTCGAACCCTAGCCCACACGGTCTTACATGGACAGAAATAAAAGACGAGAAGCGCTCTTCTCCACGTGTGGACGAGTGTCCAGTTTATTGGCTTGGGATGGGTAGCTTCTGGTTCCGGCGACCGCCCAGGTGGAAAAGAGGGCGTAGCATACCTGCAGTGGAGTTTTATACCCGAGGGGATGGGGGCAGGGAAAGAGGGCCGCAGCCAATGGGATACCGTTGGGGAGGGGCGAGGGGAGGGGTAACCAGGGGACAGACCACCAGTGTGTATAACAGGGGGGTGTATGAGGGAGACACCATGTGATGGGGGAGGGGAAATAACCATCTACGTGACATAACATTCTCAGTAAAAATTTCCCATCACCCAGTGCAAAACAACAACTAAATAAACTATTTAGTGCAATACAACAGTGGCCAGCACCCCAAAATCCACTCTCACTTGCAAGTTCTTAATAATGACTAATCAGGCCTACTTCAACATTAATTATTTATTGAAGTGACCAAAGAAAACAGGCATAAGACTTAAACAGACTTACTACACAGGATAAACAAAAAAACCCCACTACTAGCAGATAAAGATACAGTGCACTATAAAGGTACCTATATTACAGCTAATGAAGAAATAGTATAGATTAGGAGCCAATCTCACGTATCAACTAATGATAATGGTGTGCAGAGAATCGCCCAATTCCTCTCAATCCCAGGGAAGTAACTCAAGGTGAATGTCTCCATGCTGAGGAGAACTTTCTACACACTCAAAGACTGTATAAGCAATTTCTGATTTCATGAAAATCATAGTGGTCTTTTATAGTTGTAAAAGTGCTTGTGTTCTGTCAGTCACTAATTTTGGCTCATCCTTTCTCATGTAAAGGTCAAGATGTTTATTGCTGGCTAAGGAGGTTTTCAGTTGAGATTATTCATCATATGATAAACCATTCTGGTCTGACTTAGCCATATGTGATGGGGACATAAGTTTCTGCTGTATCAGGGAGTGAAAGGTCCTGCCACAATGCCAAACCGATTTTTGCTTTTATATATTCTTCACATATATTTGTATCTCTGTAGCCCATTATTGTATAACTACATAGATTCATAGCTAGCATTTTGTCTACTCTGTTAGTGTGAGAAACGACCGTTCACTTTAAAATTTCAAAGGTTTATTAAACCTTAACAAATACAACAAAGGACTGAATAAGGAGAAAGAGCAATGCTGGGAGCATGGAACTAAACTGCCACTTGCTCACCTACAAAATGGCGGCTCCCCCTTTTATAACTCCGATGTTGCATCAGGTAACCCTAACCCCTACCAAAGTCTGTCAGTCAACTCTTCTACGCCATCCATTGGTGGAGGCTACTTCCTTGCAACTTGATTGGAGGTCACATGTTGTAATGTTGCACATCCTAGTAACAAGCCTGCTGTCCTCCTAAATGCCCCGACTACCAATGAGGCACAGAATAGAATTCCCCAACTAATTAAAGTTAGAAAGTGGTATGTTTATTACAGTGCCGGGCACAAGCAGAATAATTTCCAAAGGCATGTGCAAAGAATCACAGGCTCCGGCTCTCTATTTATCTAAAAAAGTCTTACATATTCATATAATTACCAAAACGCCTAATACATATTCATTACCTAACCCCACCTACCCCCACTTTGTATTAAAATGTATTATGATTGAGTCCAAAGTTCCTTCACGCTTGTGCAGTCCTTCACTTCAAATGGGTCAGTGGGTTTTGAAATGGGTCGGTGGTCTTCTGAGGTCAAAGTGGCCTTTTACTTTTGCCTTGTTGGCAGACTTTCGGACCCCTTGGCTATAGTTCAAGTTTTGGGGCCCAGGTGCAGGCCACGGTCCTCTTCTTTTTCACAATTAAATCCACATCCCATCCTGCTTCTTTAAACACAGTAAAGGCAAATACATTATTTATATCTTAGCCTTAAGTGTTCCATCTGCTAATAATTAACTAACCCTTATTTCTACTCTTCTTGCTATACTCAATTGTTTCTATCCCCCCTAACTAAACTTTTAACTCTTTAAGTTTCTATAAGCCCTTGATTCACTAAGGCTGTCCAGTGGCAACCATACAAGGGGGAGAGGAAATGGGACTATAGGGAGAACAAATCACAATAATATAACTATACATCTATAAGACTTCTCTTAACATACACATAATAGTCATCCCTTAATTGCAAAAGCCAACCATCTCATTACCCATCTATAAGACAGAAAAACAAACCACATTTTTAGGCCCCAGTCCTAATCTTGCTTCTTCTGAGAACCAAGGTCAAAGCAGCTTCTTGAGACACTCTCCCATAAACAATGTTTGTCTAGTATCTAAGGGGGGGGCTATAGAAGAGGGTCAAACCAAAAGGGGAAATTACCTCATCTCCCATGTTTCTATTTGGGAATTCTTGTCAGTTATGCTAATTTGCTAAACTTATAAACTCTACTTGCTCTATGTCATGTGTGCACCTTCAGCACATTTTTGGCGTGTATTTTGATGTGTTGTGCACCTGAAGGGCGCTTCATAAAAGTTAATCGCATTTTTATCACCTGTGTCTGGCTCATGTTTTTAGGGACTATAAAAATGCATTAGTTTCTTGGCAAACTCTGCCGGGACAAGAGGGACTCCTGAATACAGCTTCTCAGACCGAGAAACATCCTGCTTCCCCTGTTCTGTTGGCATTTTCAAACAGGGGCTTTTCACTGCAATCCGAGGAACTCCAGGGGTTCCAGAATCCAGCGTGGAAGCAAATGTACTCCTAGGTGGTAGAAAGCAGCATTTTGTTGCCAGCATTTGTGGGTTTTGCATCAGAAGATCTCTTGTTTTTTTTGGTCAGGGAAGGGTCCAGGGGGCCCATAGGGGGACTTTTGTTTGTTTACTAGGTTTTGTTCCGCCCCCAGTTCCTGCAGTGGTTCTGTCCAGCTGTAAGGAGGGAGAGGACGCCTTTCCTTAATACTGCCTTAACACTGTAATTACAAATCTTTCCCTATAGCCAAGTGGTGCTGGTGTTAAGCACTGATCTGATAATCACAGGGATTGTGGTTCAGATCCTGGCTGGGACAACTTTTTTCTCTTGCACAAGCTCTCAGCAGCTTTTTTTCTGTTTGTAAATAGATACATGGGATACATATTCTCAAGTGAGGAAGAAATAGAAATCCCCCAAAATTCCCTGTTGGTTTTATTATTAAAATATTGGCATACTCTGACAGGCAAAAAGACGTCTTTTATCAAAAAATAACTAGTTTGGCTTTCTACACAGGTATACCCCATGCAGGAATTAGGGAAAGGAAGGACCTGGCCTCCATTCGACAACTTAAAAGTGAATTAATATCAAAATTATTATTCCAACTCCTCCAGGAACACCGTTGGGAAGAACTTGTTTATGCAGAGACTTTTATGACTTTTTCAAACTGACCAGGCTTACATAAACTGAAAAGAGTTGATCAATAGTTAACTCATGTAAGTATGAGTTAACTATTAAGGGTCAGCAAATACTGATCACAAGCCTAAGAAGCAGGATGCGTCTTAGCCTTGTCGTGATAAGAGAAACAGAATGTACCTTGCCAGGATAAGAGGAACAAAACCGTTGTCAGCAGAAAATGCTGAACCAGCCAGTGAAGGACTGTGCATGCTTCAGAAAGAAAGGTGAAAAGGGCAGAGTGAGGAAGACTGCTGGCCTTCATCAGAATGACCCCTGAGGAAGACTCAGAGCCTTCCTCAGTGCAACCACTAGAGTACACTGCGCTTGTGTGTCATGTATGCTAATGATATTAACGACTTCTGAGAAGTAATTTGTATAACCACTCCTATCCCAAAGAATGTAATGAATATGCATGAAATTTAACCATAAACTGTGCTGTGTAAAAGTGCTGTGTGTGTGTGTTAGGAGGAGTGATCCCCCACGTACCCATCGCTGAATAAAGCAAATACCCACCTCTCTGAGGTGACTCTTGGCTCAGCATTGGAGTGAATCAACTGGCACCCCAGATGGGACCCTCTCTGTCCAGCTGTCAGATCCAGGTATAAGCAAACCTCCCAGTCACCACCCTGAATTTTCAGGGGGAGCTCAGCTGTCCTTTGGCTCATGATGGGGGTAGACAAGGACCATCTGCACCAAATGAAGGTATTTGCTGTCTGACTAAGTAGTACTCGCGAGAGGTCTGGGGTTCGAGTCCTCAAGGGTGGGTTGAAAACCCTGAGGTACCTTTAAGGAATAAGGGGTTAGAGGCCCCCAGGGTTGTGGTTAGAGTCCCCCAGAGGTTGCAGTCCCTGCTGTTGTTTTCTTGTGATGTTATTATGTATGAGTGGGAGTGAAAGAGATGCGCTGCAGGCACAAAACTAGTGCAGAGCTCTATCTGCAGTTCCATAACCCAGTGACGGGAACGGCCACAGAAAAGCGAAACAAGTGATAATGAATGAATGAGTACAAGTTGTTGGACTCGATGGTTTAGAGTTAACATTTGTTATCCTAATGGAGATGGGTCATATGTTTGGCAAGGGAGAATTTTAGCTCTTGATTGGGAACACCCAGACCCCCAATATTTTCCTGATGTAATTCCATCTGATTTCATCCCAGCTCCTTTTGAAATCCTGTGTTCAGTGTGTAGGAATAGTTGTGAGACTTGGACTTTGTGCACATGTGCCAATTGCCAGAGAAAGTGGTACTGTACATCCACTAAAAGGAGTAAGTGGTGTCCAAACTGCCAGGAGAGCGAGCTTAGTATTAGACTAGAAAGAGCAAGGATAAATAACTTGACAGATAATGAAGGGGGAGACCATGCTAGAGTAAGAGAAGAGTGGTTGAGGATGAGAAGAAAATAACAAAGAACATCTATTGTTGCCTTAGTATGTGGAAGAAGGGAGTTGGTTCCCCGGAGTTGGGAAGAAAACTAGGACAAAATGTGTAGAAAGTGTAAAGTTAGGTTTGCGTGGAAGAAAGAGAAAAGAGAAAGGAGAGAAAGCAGTCAGGGGAGACAATGGGATCACCAGTAAGCAAAGAGATAACCCAGAAAAGTCCATTAAGATGCGTGTTAGCACATTGGAAAGAATTGGGAGGAATCCGCCAAGGAACTATGTAAAAGAGCACCTTGATTAAGTACTATAATCAATGGTGGCCACTGTATAAACTAGATGATGGCAAAAAGTGGCCAGAAAATGGGACTTCAAATTATAACACCTTGTTACAATTAATGCTGTTTTTGAGAAGACAAAGAAAATGGGATGAAGTTTCTTATGTGGACTGTTTCTTTACTTTAAGACGCAAGCTGGAGTGGCAGAAGCAGTGTGATATTAATTTAGCACCACAGCACTTGATGGTCCTGTTGTTAGAAAAGGAAGCAAAAGGAAAAAGCTGCATGAAGAGGTGTTGCTCATCATGCAGTATAGGGCAAAGATGTTTAAAGCTCAAAGCCGAGGGAGACCAGGATCCCTTAGAAACCCAGGAGTTAATGAAGTGCAGTGGTGACACCCTAACATCAGGGACAATGTCCCCAGTATCCCCAACATCCCCAGAGGATAGTGGGGACAAAGGGACAAGCAAGGCTAGCTCAGGAATATCATCCAGAACTAGGAGTAAGGCCCCTGTAGAGAAGAAGCTTGCCGTACCGCTTAGACAAAGTGATAGGGCCAGAGGGAGGAATAAAAAATGTTAAAACACTATTTACAGCTTTGGATTTAAATACCTGAGAGAGGCAGCCAGAATGTATAGAGATGACCCTGAAAAGGTAGCAAAGAGGTTTGAATTAGTTGTTAGAAATCAAAATGTTGATTGGGAGGATATAGATTTAATGCTATCAGAGTTAACTGAGACAGAAAATGCAGCTGTAATATCTGCAGTAAAAGCACATGGGCAAGGACAAATAGCCACTGGAACCCTATATGGGAATGTAGATAACATTTTTCCTACATCCAATCCACATTGGGAACCAAACGATCCACAAACATCTCCATTTTTAGTTAGATACAGGAAATTAGTACACCGGGGACTGCTAAATGCTATACCCAAAACAGTTAATTGGTCATTATTGTTTGATATTCACCAAGAAACTATTCAATCCCGAGGTTCATTTGTAGAAAGATTGAGGGATCATATGAGGAGACATACTATGCTAGATCCAGCTTCTGAAATTGGGCAACAACAGTTAATATCTCTGTTGATGGGTCAATCAGCACCAGATATATGCAGAAAATTGCAAAAGGTTAGGGAGCCAAATCACTGGGATTTAGAAAAGGTTTTAGCAACAGCATGGGAAGTATATAAAAAGAGCACAGCCCTTTATGGTGGCAGTTGCCCAGGTTACAGGACCGAGATTCCCCAGAGGTGGTAGAAGGCCTCCACCTAGAGGACAAAGACAGCAACACCGAAGCCCTACTCCATGTGCCCAATGTAAGCAGGAAGGACATTGGAAAAGACAGTGTCCTATGAACTGCACCGCAATTCCAATGACACAACCATCAGCACCACCAGAACCAGTGACTGTAGCACAGCTGTATCAAGAGTGATGGGGACCAGCAGGTCCCTCCCTAGCAGACCAGATGGTTAAAGTTAGGCTGGGGGAATGGGAGGTGGAGTTTTTAGTGGATACTGGAGCCACATTCTAAGTCCTGAACCAGACTTTGAGTCTGATAAGCAATGATTATATCCAAGTTGTTGGAGTCACAAGAAAAACCGAAAAAGCCTACTTTTTGAGACCCTTAAAATTTACATTGGGTAAAAAGATGGGAATACACTAATTTTATATCTTCCAAATTCACCAAAACCACTATTAGGCAGGGACCTATTAACCTGGTTAGAAGCAAAAATAGAATTTACAGGACAAGGAATGAGGTTACAGGTTCCGGAGGAAAAATTAATTATGGCCTTAAGTTTAACAAATATCCCTGAAGAAGGAGAAATACCCATAGATAGTGAAATAACAGATCAGGTAATCCCATTAGTATGGGATGCTGAAATTCCAAGGAGATCAAAATGGGCTTCTCCAGTGGTTATTGAACTACTGGAAGGGTCACAACCAGTGTCAGTTAAGCAATATCCATTAAGACATGAAGCATGAGTAGGAATGGAACCAATAATTACTAGATCCATTGATCAAGGGTTGTTGAAAGAGTTTAGGTCTCCCTACAATACCCCAATTTTGCCAGTAAAAATGATAAATGGAAATTATTGATTAGTTCAAGACCTGAGGGCGATAAACATAATAACAAAAACACTGCATCCTGTAGTGGCCAATCCTTACACTTTACTTACAAAATTACGGAGTCACTGGGTGTGGTTTTCAGTTTTAGATCTAAAAGATGCTCTCTTTTGTCTGCCATTAGCTAAAAGCACTCAGGAAATTTTTGCCTTTGAATGGGAAAACCCCAAAACAGGGGAAAAAAAGACAACTTACATGGACTGCATTGCCACAAGGATTCAAAAATAGCCCCACAATATTTGAAGATCAATTAGCTAAAGAACTGGAAGCCTGGACAGTGCCACTTGGGGAAGGCACACTTCTGCAGTACGTTGATGACCTAACTAATAGCAACAAGAACCCATGAAGACTGCACGAACTGGACTGTAAGTCTTTCAAATTTTCTGGGACTGAGTAGTGTGAATGTTGACAGTTAGAGAAAGAAACAGATAACTTGCCCAGGCATCGTCCTAGGGAAGTTGTGAGAAAACTCAGAATTAGAACAATTCTTTTCTTAATCTCTGCACCTGGTGTTTGTGAACATGTGGAATGTTTGTACATTATGTTTATGGAAAGATATTTACAAAATGGTGTTGTTCCTAATTAACCAATAGTGTGAAGGGTGTTGTTTAAGAACCAATCAGGTTCTTCTCGGGGCCTTTCTGGGTCTCTGCGACCCCAAGATTGTTAAAAGTCTCTTTTCCCAGCCTGGGCGCTTGAAGAATGGGTCGGAGTTCTTCAGTTCTCGGTCTCAAGGTTGTTTATTGCGTCTTATCTATAAAAAATTTTCTCCTGCCCTGCCGGGGTCCATCCAGCAGGACAGTTCCAGGCACACTGCCTGCCCCCGGGGCGGTGTTATGTCTTTATACTAAAAACTACGTATACAATGTTTACAATTACTTTCCAATACCTATCACCTATGTTAGACAGTGAGCTTCTACTCTAGACCAATATGTAAGTGCCAACATCACAGCAGAAGATGGAGGCCAAGAAGAAGGAGAAAGGCTGGACACACCCAGTTTCCTCCATCTTGCCTCCTGAACCCCCATACCAAAGCCCCTAAAATCTACTTTTCCACCCCATGATAACTTCACTAATATTCTACTTAAACTGTTGTGGCTTGCTGATCTTCATATAAGGTTGGTAATTTGCTCCACGGGTCATAATCAAAACCACAGGTGTTTTGGGCTCTGTGACAGGGCTTTTGAGGCCCCTGGCAGGGGTCTTGGCCATCCTGGACAACCAGAGGGATGTTCTGGGTTCCCACAGTTCTGGGTGAACGATCCTGTCTATAAAATATGTGTAGTTCCTAATAAACCTCGCTTTATGCTTTCTGAGCATTGGAGTCAATGTCACCTTCCTTCAGCCGTTCCTAACTCAATGGCGGCATCTGGTGACTCCCTCCAGAAACTGCAGGACGAGCAGGACACTCTGGATCTATCCCATCGGGAAAGGCCTCGGCAGCCCCGCTGGTCATCGCAGGAAAGACTGGACTCCCTCTGTCCTCCATTTAAGAGAGGTAACAGTGATTTTCCCCATGCCTCCTTGAGACGGCTGGTCTTTTCATGACCACGGGTAGCAGCCCAATGCCAAAGAGCTAGGGTGGAATGGCTTTTCCCACCATAGCTAAAGTGTCTACATCCCGGGATAGACTACTGCTTTGTGTGGGCTGCTGGGAAGGGTTACCTTTAACATAGAGAATCAACTTTCTACGGAAGAGAGATTAGTTCTTTCTACATGGAAGGACGCTTTGCCACGTATGGGGGCTCCTGTGTCAGATCATTCCCTGCGTGCTTTACTTGCCTGGGCAAGGTCCCATGACTTTTCAGTAGACATGGACACCGCATTTAATCCAGAGACTTGGCAGCAACTAGGCAACTGCCTGTGGAACGAGGTCATCAGCGGAGATAAAACCACACCTTAATTAGCAGTTACCTGGGGATCCTTTCAAGAGCTTTGCAAGTTTGGACCCCAAGGGGAAGTGAAACAGAGATGGGGAGCTCAGAAAGCAAAGATGCTCTCTCTATAGACACAGACACCCTGGGGGGAGAGGGGGCCAGGTGGGCGGCTGCCAGCTCTTTCTTGACTACGCCTGGACCCTCAAGAGACATGGGGATTCCCCACAGAATCTACCCCTAACCCAGGGACTATGTTTTGCCAAAATATCCTTTCTCCCGTGATTATACAAAGCTGAAATATACTTCTCTTGCAACGCTGCTCCTGACGACTTCGGTAGCTGTGTCCTGATTGGACCTGGCGGAGCATCCCCCTCCATTTGTGCCACCTTCGGCTCCCCCACTGCCCCTCCACTTTCATCTGCAGAAATGGCTCAATGGCCTGTGCCTCCTCCTCCTCCTCCATCTGCTGTGTGTGAATCAGCAGGCATCATGTCTCTTGCAGCTTCACCGCCACAGCCCGTGCCGCCCGCCATGGCTGGGCAGCCCGTGCCACCCACCATGGCCAGGTCCCTCATACCACCCACCGTGGCCAGGTCCCCGGCCCCGCTGGCTTTTGCCAACTTCCCCCCCTTGGGGCTTGCAGCTGGCTCCACTGCTTCAGCGCCTCCAGCAGGCCCGCCATCCTCCGCCTCCCGCAGGCTGTCCTGCCCGCCCCCACCCCAGGACGCAGACAGTGACAGCGACGAATATCGGCAACCTGGCCCCACCGGTGGTGTGACCTGGTGGCAGAACGCCAGCACCGACAAGCAGCAACATCATCCCAGAGTCATCTCTGTATGCTGGCCCCTTGTCCGGTGACCATGCGACTGATGAACTCTCGCCATTTTTGGGAAATGGTCAAATGGCTCTGGAGAATGGGGATTGGGACCTGTTAGAGAAGGTGGGGATGCCCGGGGGTGGACTCATCAACGCGATAAATGCGGCAGAAGGGGCCACAGGGGACAGTCAAGTAGTTAATCCAGCATCTGAGGAGGGGACACAGGTGGATCAGGGAGGCAATGTTCTGTTGCAAGGGGGAGTTCAAGCCTTTCCCGTGAATAAAGCTGTCCCAAATACAGGACAAGTCGACAAGCATGGTGCCATAGCATGGCAACTCGTGCAAGATTTGCAAGATAAGGTAGCAAAATATGGGCTTGGTTCTTCACAAGTTATGCAAATTATCAGTGTTAAACACTGACCTGCTTGCTCCATTTGATCTTAAACATATAGCTCAAATATTGTTCCAACTTGTACAATTTAAAGTTTTTAAGGACAACTGGAGCAAGATGGCTGATAGGGCTGCAGCAGACAACCTGCGATTGCCTCCAAATGATCCCAGGTATGCCTTCTCCAATCCTGATCTTCAGGCTACCTGGGACCCTGACATTCTCGAGCAGAGGCAAAAGATAGGCTTTGGAGCACTGTTAACAACTACAGAAATGGCCGCTCCCAAGCCAGAATAGGTGACAATAACTCAAGGAATAAGACAACCATTTTTGCCATTTGTTGAGAAAATTGAAGCAGCCCTGGAAAAGCAGGTTGAGGATGATAATTTGAGGCAGATGCTGTGTAAGCAATTAGCAAGACACAACGCAAACAACGATTGTAGGAAGATCATAAATGCTCTTCCAGGCGACCCAACATTGACAGACATGGTCCAAGCATGTTCTAAAGTAGGTTCTGTAGACTATAAAATGTCTGTTTTGGCTGTGATATTCACATAGCCTCTGAACAGAGAGAGACACAGACTTTCCCAGAATTTTCCTGGGGAAGGCTGTGAGAAAGCTCAGAAAAAGTATGATAAACAATTTTTATCTCCACTTGCTGCATCTGTTGTGCACATGTGGAATGTGTTATAGAGATTGTTTACTGAAGAGGGATTTCTTAATTGTGCCTTTTCAGTCACGTGTTCCCAGGACTGACCAGCGGACTCGTGGAGATGACAGCTTTGGATGCACAAGACTGCCACAAGTCTTCTGGACTGCAGATATTTCTGCTCAGTGACCACAGATGACATGTACCCTGATTCTACCGGGTGTCAGCCTGCCTCAGATCCAGCTCTGAGGTTTGATCGACACAGGGGTTGATGTAACAATCATCTCCTTCTCTGCATGGCCTCCTACATGGTCTTTGGCTTCCTATGTTTGGCCATCGAATGGGTGGGGGGTGCAGTGCAGACCTTTGTAAGTCAACGGTCTGTGCTGATCAAAAACGTAGATGGGCAGACAGATACAGTTTGGTCCTATGTCACTACAGCTCCAATCAGTCTCCGCGGGTGGGATGTATTGGCAGCCTGGGGGGTATGGATTGGGGCACATTTTTGATTGGGGTCACTGTGCTGAAGGACGCAAAGTATCCTATGTTACCTTTACAGTGGCTAGTGAGCAGACCCATCTGGGAGAACCAGTGGCCCCTGACAAAAGAAAAATTGGTCGCCCTTCGTGAATTGGTTCAGGAACAACTTCAACAGGGGCACATTGAGACTTATACTAGTCTCTGGAATACTCCTGTCTTTGCGATAAAGAAAAAATCTGGGAAATGGAGGCTGTTACAGTACCTCCAGAAAAATTAATGCAGTGATGGAAAGTATGGGGGCAGTGAAGCCTGGTATGCCCTCACCCACCATGCTCCCTACGGAATGGGAAATTTTGATCATTGATTTAAAGGATTCTTTCTTCACAATTCCTTTGCATCCTGATGACAAACCAAAGTTTGCCTGTACTGTGCCTGCAATTAACAATGCTGGACCTGTGCAGAGATATCACTGGAAAGTTTTGCCACTAGGGCTGTAGAAATAGCCCAACTATTTGTCAATGGTATGTGGCTTGGGCCCTGTCCGGAGTCTGCAAGCAGTTTCCTGACACATATTGCTATCACTACATGGATGACATCCTGGTGGCAGCATCCACCCAGGATAAGTTGCTGAGGATACAGCATCATCTGTTTTCTGCTCTTCATTCTTATGGGCTTCAAGAGGCTCTGGAGAAGGTTCAACAGCATCCTCCTTGGAAATATTTGGGAGTCAAAATTCTGGATCAAACCATTCACCATCAAGAGGTACAATTCTTGGATTCTATTAAGACTCTGAATGATGCCCAGAAATTGCTGGGTGTCATCAGTTGGTTATGTCCTTATTTAGGGCTAACCATGACACAATTGTTCCTGCTGTATAACATTCTAAGGGGGGACCCTGACCTGAATTCACCTTGGAAATTGACTCCTGAGGCATGATGAGCACTGGAGGAAGTCCAACAAGCTGTTTCTGCTCATCAGGTTTATCAAGTAGATCCTTCCATTGATACCACTGTTTTCGTTACCAATCCAGATTTTCATCCTGCAGGTATCATTGGCCAATGGAGTGACAAGTAGTCTGATCCTGTAGAGAGCTTTTTGGATAATTGGTTAGCTGAGAAAGGACATTTCGATGTGATACCAATGGATAAGGATAGGGGAAACAAGCTGGGAACTGAGCAACCAGTGTCCAATCACTGACAAAGGTCACAGTGACCTTCCCTGAAACGGGAAGACGGGGGAGAAAGTCGCTTGCCAGAAAATGTAGTTATCTTAGGTAGAAAAGTTAGAAGAATGCAAACATAGAAGCAAAATAATTGTTAGAAGATAGAAGTAGGTGTGTTTGATCTAAGTGTGCTTTAACCAATAATGAGCTCAGCTTTTGCAATATGTATAAGCTTCATTAACACCAATATAAATATGGGTGAGCTTTCAATAAACTTCGGGATTTGCTATTCACGCATATGGTGTGTCGCATTTCTCCCGCCGTTCGCGACAAATGGTGACCCCGGACGTCGGGACTAGCCACGGTCGGCGGCGTGAGCGGAGTTCAGGTCCTATCTGCAGCCGAGGACGGCAATAAGCACCGCTGAAAAAGGGAAGGTGCCGAGCCCCGGGTGACCCCATAGGGGGGCCCGGCTGATACGTGCTGCCGAAGCTGGAAAAGGGCTGCAAGAAGCGCGCTATTATCGTTCAACACGGATAAAGACAGGCAAGCAGCATATAATTTATTTCCTAGCTTTTTATAAAAGCGTATGGTTACGGGTATACATTTGTAGAAAGAGCTTCATGGGTTGTTAGCTCGTGCGTATGCTCAAAGACTTTTTCGGACTACTTGCACAGTGCATAGGTTATCAGAGTGCCGTATATTTGAGGATTAGTTGTGGCAGGCGGTCATAGATGCTGATAAAGCCGCGAGAAAGTTGGGAGATTTATGACGGGTCGTGCATGCTGAATTCTTGAAATACCAGGCAGAGGAAAGAGCTGCCCAGCAGGCTAGTGTAGCCCGTGAAAGAAACAGGAGTTACAGAGACTGGTTTGGGTCCCCGCCAACACTAGCTCCTGCTCGAAACGGCAGTTCCCCACCCCCATCGGTGCCTGCTCTAAGCAACACGGCCCCGCCGACATCAGCGCCTGTTTTAAGTGGCACCCCCTCGCCGACTTCGGTTCCTGCCCCATACGGCGGTCCCCTGCCGGCACCGGCATCTACGTTGAGCGGCGGTTCCCTGCCGACACGAGTTCCCGCTCCAGACAGCAGCTCCCTGCAGCTATCAGCTCCTGCTTCAGCAGCGGCCCCCCCCCCCCGCGCGTATTCCAGCCGTGCCGTCCGCGCCACCTGCCCTGGTGTTAAACCCTACACCGCCTCAGCCTCCCCGCCGCAGCGCACAGCCCGCAGCCGCCCCGCCGGAGAGGCTCATGCCGGCCCCGGTCCTGGGCAACTTAACAGCTGCAGCGCGGCCGCCTCCCGCTCCGCTCCGCAGCCGCCCCGACCCCCGAGCCGAGGGGGCGGCAGGACGGGCCTCCCACCCCCCGTGGGGAAGCGGGCTCCGGCACGTCCGCCTGCCCCGCAGCTGCCCGGCGCAGTTCTGCTTCCCGGCCACCAGCTCCCTGTGCCCAGACACAAGCAGCAGCTGTCACCTCCTCGGCTCGACCTGCCTCCAGCCCGCCACCGCCGAGAGCCTCAGAGTGGACCCGGCAGCAGCAGCAGACAGTAACCCTGATAACTGCTCACCTGGAAAAGGTTCCAACTGGGGTGAAGAGACCACTCATTATTGATGGATTACCTATGGGAGTTTTGCTTTTAGGACGTTCCTCGGCTACAGTGATGGGATTATTTGTTTTATCTGGAATAATAGACGCTAACTATGTAGGGGAAAGTTCTGTTATGCTGTATACTGCTTTTCCACCTATGCAAATCGAACAATGAACTGTTAGATGAACTTTGATCTTTGTTAAAGGGAACTGATCCGGCACAGCCTGTTCGTATAACCCCTTAACAGGTTAAGACACTGCAGCAGATATTGGACTGTGTTACACAAGGCAGTGTTCGGAGATGTGATCTTGATCTCCCTGTACAGCTGACAGTTTGGTGTGGACCAAAATTTTTACTGGGTGCACTTACTCAGCATAACAGAAAAACGGGGGAGATATGGGCCTTGGAATGGGTATCTCCTCCACTTCAACAACATAAAACCCTTCTTCAGAAAATTGACATTTTAGCTGATTTGTTCAAAAAGGGTTGTGATAGGACAGTGGGGTTGGATTCAATGCCCAAAAAGATCACTAAAGCCCTTATCGGATGCTATAACTGCTTACACAGGTGCTGGAAGAAAATCCAAACAACTGTTACTCATGGTACATATTTATATGTTTAGAAAACTGGACTGGATGTCATGTAACATTTAGAATTATAATTCAACCTGAATGTTAGTTTGCACAAAAACAACAAAACTCCCACTCAAAACAAATACTAAAATATATAATAGACTTCCAACCATAATATTAATACTATTATTATTATTATTATTATTGTGGACAATTCTGATAAATAATTACCAAAAAGAATATATTCATCCCTACTGTTCAAGCATCAATTGACTTTTAAAACATAAAACACAAACACTGATGTTTGAGGCCTAGAAAACATTCATTTTATTGTTTGAATAATGATTACAGTCTACAGAAAAACTGTTGCTTAGCTTTTCCTGTAACATCGAACAAAGAGTATTTTGTACTTAGTTGCTATCCTCTTTCTTTGTCCAAGTGAGAACACAATATGTCATTTAAAATATTCTCTCATTTAATTTACATTTTAATCTGAAAGAGAATATGGGTTTAAAAATCATACCACAGCATTAACGTCCCTTTGTACTCAGAAACATATTTCTTGTACCTGTTCAATTTAAAGCAAACCCACAATACTCTAAGCACCCGACTCAACTTGTAACTTCTCCATCACTTCTTATATTTTTTCCCTCTGAAAATAACCAGTGTGAGCTGTAGCTTGTCTCTCATGTGTTAAGTTCTTCACTGGCTTTGCATAAGGAGATTCACAAGCACATGAGTTATTCTACACTGCTTATTTGTCTCCACGTCCCGGCTCACCCTCTGTGGGGGCAAACAATGGCCTGCTGGTGTTGCGGACAAACGGTATGTATCTTTAAAAGGAGCCTTGTCCAAGAGGCTGGTAAGCCACTCAGAGACGTCTGAGTACTTAGTCGCTGTGTGAGTAAAAGTTTGCTTGCAAGCAGCCGCTGGCCAAGAACAGCTGGCGGCAGGGGGAAGGATCTGCTAGCCAATAGGGAGGCTGGTGAAGAGATTCACTGATTGATTGTGCAACTGCTAGCAGCTCTGGGGGTGAGTTGAGTGAGTCTGGACCTTTTCGCTGCTATTTTTCTCAGTGCTGCTATTTACTGCTTGTGTGCTTGTGGTGAGACATAAACTTTAAGGAATTTAGGGATTTTAGAGGAGCTGAGGTTTTAGTTAGAGGTAAGCTTTATTGGAGTTAATCAAAATAAATGGGTAGGCCTTGATGAAATTAAGAGTTAGTAGTTAACTAATAATTAATTGCTTGTCAACATAATGTTTGGTTAGCTGGGTTTATAATGAAGAATATAGAAACTCATAAATAGCTTTTAGGAACATAAGACAATTGTAGGCCTCCTCTGTTCTGAAACCAATTGAAGACGGGAATGGGAGTTCTACCAAGGATTCATTTGTCATATTTGCATTGAAAAGGTAGAAAGGTCAGAACGGGAAGACTTCATTTACTTCCTCATTTTGGGACCCCTCCCCATGAAAGGGACCACCGACCCATTTCAAGGAACAAACTATGCATGCTTTATAGCTTTTGAACTAATTACAATAGGAAGTGGGGAATGGGATGTACCAAAGTTATGAATACGCATTTGTATTTTAGGTATTCAATACTTGTATAGATAAAAGGACTCTGTAATCACCTGTAAATCACGGTGTGTATTTGGGAGCTATCTCGCATGCTGCCCGGAGTCGCAATAAACATACACTTTCTAACTTTAAACAGTTAGGGAGTCTTTGTCCGTCACAGTTGGATATCGGTACTAGATCAATATCCATATTTTTAATAAATCATCTGGCAAGCCAGGCAGGAGATCTGCTCTCTCTGGCCTTGAGGCCAGTGGGGGTCCGGGACCCCTCTGGGCACCCACCCAGAAATTTCTGGGAAGAGGGATCCTGTGATCCCGCTGACTACCCGGGGAAAGACCAGAACCTGCTGGAACTACGGACAAAATGTATGTTTATATTTGGGGGAAAGTACCTTATTATGTAAGCAGTTAATAAGACACGAGAGACGTCTCGTAGCAGTGGTCTGTTAACCTGTTTCCCGTAGTGGGGACTTGGGGACCCGTGTCCCATAGTGGGGACCCAGGGGTCTGGTAGTCTGTGTCTCGTAGTGGAGACGGCGGCAGCAGTGTTGTGAATTTGGATTGGAGCAGTGGTGGCTCTGGTTTCAGTCTGTAGTTTAAAGGTGCACCTCAGTGATCCATCATTTGAGTGGCTAGTCCGAATTTTTGGGACGGGAAGGGTCCTGTTGTGGGTCACAGACAATCTTGGTTGTGGCCCTACGCTGTGTGTATATGTTGTAAACTGTTAAAAACGCCAATCACTTGTTTCCAAAATTTTAAAGGTTTAATAGTAATAAAATGGTTATAAAAATAGTAATACAATTAGAGTAATAATAATTTGGACAAACTGAATTAGGACAATATGAGACAATAAAAACAAAGAGTTACGGACGTCCGGGTACCTTTTTCTGGGCAGCACGAGCCTGAAAAAGGACCCCTGCTAAGAAAGGATTAACCCTTAAGAACAATGGCCCGTTGCATATTCATACACTTCATACATGATGCATAAATTCCATTCAAATACAGGATCCTGTCTGGTCATCTTCAACTTCTTCCTTCTAATCCCAACAGCGCCTTCAAGGCGTGAAGAAGTTCGTTTCTTCTGATAAGAAGGCAATAAATTCTTTTCCTTGAAAGATTTAGGTGTCCTGTGGCCGTTGTCTGGTGCGAGTGCCTCATTCCTTTCTTAGAAAAACACTAATATAGTTCTTATTTTAACTACCAAAGTTACCTTCTAATTGCAAAACTACATTTATTATTAAAATGTTAATACAGCACTACTAATCAATACATCAAAATACATATTCATCACTACTAATCAATACATCGAAATACAGATGGTAAATATTTGCGTAGAGCCATATAATAGGCACTTTTCACATAAACGGATCCGTGTTTGTTTGGTGGTTTTGTGATTTTGTGTGTTTGGGTTGTAGAAAACTATTTATGTACCGTATTTGTTGTGGTTTGTGAGAGTTTGTGTTGTAAGTATTCTAATTTGTGTGATTTGGTGTGTGTTATTAACCTTTGTAAGTGTTTTTGGGAGTTTTAAAAGCTTGAAGTTGCGAAATGTTTTAAAACCCCCGCCTGATTTGTGAAGGGACACTTTGGGAGAGCGGTCTGATTTAAAGTGTTTGTATTGTGCTTGGATTGCGTGTTAGAGGGGAATTAAGCTCTGTCCCGGTGATCGAGGAGTCATCTGTTTCCCAGGTAACCAGAGGGGAGTCCAGGCTTTGTAGCCTCGGGATATGTCCTTTTAACCCCCGAGAGAGTTTGGAGAGTGAATGTTGCAGTCACTAGAGTGTGTGGTAATACTTTAAACTGTTGGTGGCTTACCCCCCCCCACTTCTTGTGGAGGGATTTGTGCTGTGCGCCGGCCGAAATTTGTGTGATTTTTAGCAGGACCTTGTTAAGTCTTTTGTTGAGTGTGTTTGGGGTCATGGAAAACCCCTAGCTGTTTTTTTGTGAGTCTAAACTATTAGTGTTTGGAGTCAGGTCTCTGCAAGAAAAAGAAACTCGGGCTTTGGTTGTATGCAGAAAGCAGAGAGCCCAGAACTGGTGCTGGCAGAGGTAGCCGAGGGATTTCTTTGGTGCCGAGGTACACAGTTGAACTCCGTGTTTTGTAACATTTTTGATCTTAGGGTGAGAGAAATTTGGTCGGCAATCCGAAAAGCTTCAGAACGGGCTATAGTAGTGATTCACATAGCTCTTGGTGCAGCATGGAATCATGAAATTTCTGCTGAAACTCGGCTGATACTTTGCAAGGTTCCCATCTGCTCTTTGGTTACAGCGCGACAAGAGATACGCTTGGCTCTCAGCTGCACACTTGCTACAGTGTATGAAAAGTTGCTTACAATTTTTAAATGTATTTTAATAGCAATATACCCAGAGCAAAGCATAACAGAGGACCTGATTTAATAAGTAATTAATAACCTGCAACTTAGGTAGAGTGCCTGACTACATTGTGTGGTTCTCTTAGATTGAATAAAAAGGAGGTTCCCTCCCCCCCCTCACTTTTGTCTAACTACGAGTTCTTTCCTTAACAGCTGCTGCTCTGAACCCTGTTTTGAAGGACATACTGCTGACCCTTTCTTTTAAAGGAAAGAGAAAAATTAATTAACAAGCTGTTTTATCCCTTTTGCTTCCTAGCACAACTATATGAGCAGGAACAGGAGGCACAGGAATCGAGAGCCTGGTTCAGGGGTATTCCCCTGCCCAAAGGAAGATTGCTACTGTAACCCGTGGATTGTGTTTCAGTGTGCAGTCTGTCAGGACTCGTGGGTCCAACAAGGGTATAGGTGGCTAATACCTAAGAGAGGAATTTGTGCTCTCTGTCTTACAAAAGAACAAAAGGCTACCCAGATAGCTATACGGATTTTGTTGGAAACTGGTCAGGAGGCCCACGGCGGCAGCAGTAAAATATTTGAGTTGGGGGAAAATGGGGTTTCAGGAACCTTAAAGAAACCAGTGGAAATTCTTAGAGTTAAGTGTGGCCAGCATATTTTTGTACCAGAGGGAACCCAAGTGAAACTTAAGAACTGGGATAAGGTCAAAAGACTTTGTGAGAAGGAAAATCTTAAACATGGGGGCAAATGAAAGCAGAGATTCCCAGAGGAAGCCCTTTAGGGTGTATCTTAACACACTGGAAAGAGCTGGTGGGGTATGGTGGGAGTGAAACTAAAAGAGAACTTGTCAAATTTTGCACGCAGTGGTGGCCACTCTATAGACTTGATGGAGGACTGAAGTGGCCAGCAAATGGTACACTGGACTATGAGACACTATTACAGTTAATGCTTTTCCTTAGGCATGAACAAAAGTGGCAAGAGGTGACTTATGCCTATATGTTTTTCAGCCTTCGAAATCACCCCGAGTGGCAAAGGGATTGCGGGATTAGGCCAACATCTGATCCACTGGTACTGGCTCTTGAAAAGGATAATAAAGCTAATAGGGAAAAGCTCAAACGGTGTTGTAGCACATGCTCAATAAATCAAAGATGCTCGCACCCAAGTAAAGTGTATCCAACAGAGATCTTAGAACAAGAGACGGTAGAGGCACTTTTACAACCCCCTAGAAAATAGGAAGGAGGGAGGGTAGAGGAACGAGTAAGATCGGAACCCTCACCAACTCCAGCCTCCCCTAACTTATCTTCTGGTTCATCTGCCCTGGGAAAAACAGTAATTGAGGTAGAGGTTTCCCCACCAACTCCTGAATCAAGGGAACCATCGAGGCTTTACCCACCGTTGTCTAGTAGTGATAGTGAATGGAATGAATCTGAACCAAGCCCCAAGCTTTCCCCACAAGGTCCGATAGCATCAAGGACCAGAAAGCAAACCAGAATGAACTCACAAACAACCAGAAAACAAACTAAAGGAGTTATACAAGCACCCTTAAGGCAAGCTATAACCTCTAATGGGGAATCAAAGATAATTAAGGTCCCCTTTTTCTCAATGGATTTGGAGGCTTGGGAAAGGACTGCTAAGGGTTATCTGAATGACCCAATCAGAGTTGCTAAAAGGTTGAAGTTTATGATTAAGCAGCAATCACCTGATTGGGCAGACATGCAGTTACTACTCGATGCCTTAACAGAAACAGAGAAGCAGTTGATTTTGAAGGTAGCCAAAGATTTAGCTGAAGATGCTTGTGTACCAACACAAGAGGATATCAAAGATGTATTTCTTCTTCAGGATCCGATGTGGGATCCCAATGAACCTAATGAATTAGCACAACTTAAGAGATACCAAGACTTTATAGTGAAAGGAGTAGAACGAGCAATTCCTAAAACAATAAATTGGTCAGCCTTATATGCTGTTAAACAAGGTCCCTCTCAAATACCTTCTGAATTTTTAGATCACCTGCGGGACGCAATGTGGCAACATACCACCCTGGACCCTGGATCGGATGAAGGGACGCAACAACTAATAAATTTATTTTTAGGACAATCCACAGGAGATATCAGGCCGAAACTCCAGAAGATCCGGGGCCCAAATAGCCAAGACTTGGAGACTCTATTGGATGAAGCATGGTGAGTCTTTAGTAATCGGGAGGAAGGGTATAGACAAGGGATGAAGAAATTAGTAGCAGTAGTAAGGGAGGGAGAAAAGGTGAAACGTGAGAAAGACCCGCTTAGACAAGGACCACCCTGACTGGGAAAAGATCAATGTGCATTTTGCAAGAAATTTGGACACTCGAAAAAACAGTGCCCAGAACGAAGAATGGGTGATGAACAGAGAAAAGGCGGTCGGGGAGGAGAAAGGGTGTGTAGAGAGATTTTTGGATAATTGGTTAGCTGAGAAAGGACATTCCGATGTGATACCGATGGATAAGGGTAAGAGAAACAAGCTGGGAACTGAGCAACCGGTGCCTAATTACTGACGAAGGTCACAGTGACCTTCTCTAAAACGGGAAGACGGGGGAGAAAATTGCTTGCCAGAAAATGTAGCTATCCCAAGGTAGAGAAATTAGAAGAATGTACACATAGAAGCAAAATAATTGTTAAGAGATAGAAGTAGGTGTGTTTGATCTAAGTGTGCTTTAACCAATAATGAGCTCGGCTTTTGCAATATGTATAAGCTTCATTAACACTAATATAAATATGTGTGGAGTTTCAATAAACTTCGGGATTTGCTATTCATCGCATATGGTGTGTCGCATCTCTCCCGCCGCTACGACAAATGGTGACCCCGGACGTGTTCCTTCGGGACTAGCCACGGTCGGAGGCGTAAAAGTCAAGTGCAGGTCCTTTCGCGGCTGGGGACGGCAAAAAACACCACTGAAAAAGGAAGGTGTCAAGTGCCCCGGGTGAGCTCAGAGGAGTGCCCGGCTGCTACGTGCTGCCGGACCTAAATAGAGCCGCAAGAAGCGTGCTATTGTCGTTAAAATGGATAAAGACAGGCAAGCAGCATATGATTTATTTACTGACTTTTTACGAGGGTGTCAGATTAGAGGAATAGATTTACAGAAAGAACTTCCTGGGTTGTTAGCTTATGGGTGTGCACAGGGGCTTTTTCGTAATCCACATACAGTGCATGAATTGTCAGAGTGGCGTATATTCGGGGATAAGCTGTGGCACGCAGTCATAGATGACGATAAGACCGCGAAAAAGTGGGGGAAGTTATGGCGAGTCGTTCATGATGAATTGCTAAAATACCAGGCAGAGGAAAGAGCTGCCCGGCAGGCCAGTGCAGCTCATGAAAGGAACAGGAGTTATGGGGACTGGTTTTGTTCCCCGCTGCCTCCTGTTACGTCCACAGTCAATCTGCCGCCGGCATCGCCTTCTACCTTAAACGGCAGTTCCCCACCCCCATCGGTGCCTGCTTTAAGCAGCACGGCCCCGCCAGCTTCGGCGCCTGTTTTGACGGGCACCCCCTCACCGATTTCGGTTCCTGCCTCAGGTGGCGGTCTGCCGCCGGCACCGGCATCTGCAATCAGCGGCGGCTCCCCGCCAACCCCAGCCCCCGCTCCAGACAACGGCTCCCCGCCGCTACCAGTTCCTCTTTCGGGCAGCAGCCCCCCCCGCGTGTCCTCCAGCCATGCCGTCCGCGCCGCCTGTCCCGGTGTTAAGCCCTACACCTCCTCCGCTTAGCGGTTCGACCGTCCCCGGGTCGGACGGTGACCTTGCAAGGGCCGTTGCTCAGCAGCGAAGGGAGGCATGGGCGGCGGTAGCTAAAGAATTTATGGACACGGGGGATGAGGAGGCAAGATCGGCTGCTATGGAAATGGCCTGCCCGGTGGTCTATTCTCCCCAGCCGGGGGGAGGGTTTCAAGCCACAATAACTGCCCTGGACTGGAAACTGTTATCGCAGTTACGATCCACAGTTAGTCAATTTGGAGTAACTAGTGAGCCCACAAAACAGATGCTGGATTACATCTGGGGCACTCAGGTTTTGCTGCCGGCAGATTGCAGGACGGTAACGCGGCTCATTTTTACTCAACACCAACAGCTTTTATTTAATGCCCATTGGCAGGCGATTTGTCAGCAATGTGTCGCAGTGGTACGGCAGCCAGGAGACCCGTTATATGGGGTGACCCTGGAGGAGTTAATGGGGCTCGGGCCGTTTCTTAGAACGGAGGCACAAGCATTGATTGGGCCCGAAAAGTGCAGGGAGGCTATGCGCTTAGCACGTTTAGCTATCGATAGAATTAAGGAGCCGGGAGGAATTCCTTCTTACATGGGAATGAAGCAAGGTACGGAAGAGTCTTTCGGAGCTTTTATAGACAGAGTAGCCAGCGCTATTGAACGAGCAGGAGTCCCTGAATTCATGAAAGGGTCCATGCTCAAACAATGCGCACTTCAAAACGGCAATCAGCTTACCAAGAATGTGATAAATACCCTGGGGGCTAATTGGTCTATAGAGGAAGCTTTAGAGCGATTAGCTAATGTCCCGCTGGGATCACAGGCAATGTTAGTAGATGCTATTAAAGAGCTAGGGGCCGGGTTGCAGAAGCAGGCAGAGTCCTCTCAAAACCAAGTACTGGCAGCCCTCGCCCTGCTCCAAGCAGCTGCAATAAATGCTCCACGAGCTCCATCCACTAGCCGATGCAGGTGCTACCGATGTGGAGGAACGGGACATGCGCGACGGGACTGTCCCGCCGTCAGTGTTTGGTGTAGCCGTTGCCGCCTGGACACCCACAATACCGGAATCTGCAGACGCCGCTCGGGAAACGGCAGAGCCAGCGCGCCCGCCCGCCGCGCCCAGACACAAATAGCAGCTGTCACCACTTCGACTCAACCTGCCCCCAGCCCGCAACTGCCGGGAGCCTTGGACTAGACCTCGAAGCAGCAGCAACCGTGACTTTGATGACTACTCGCCCGGAAAAGGTTCCAACTGGGGTAAAAGGGCCGCTCATTATTGACGGCTTACCTATGGGGGCTCTGCTTTTAGGGCGTTCCTCGGCTACGATGATGGGATTATTTGTTTTATCTGGAGTGATAGATGCTGATTACACAGGAGAGATTTCTATTATGGTGCATACTCTTTTTCCACCGATGCGGATCGAAAAGGGACAAAGGATAGCTCAATTGATTCCTCTGCAGCAGTTGGCTAAGACTGTACCCCCTCGCCAGGCACAGTCCAGAGGAGAGCATGGATTCGGATCCACGGGGGGCCTTGCCCTTTTGACAATGAACTTAAATGAACGGCCAAAGCGCACTGTAATTTTGGACTATCAGGGCGAAAGGCGAACCTTGGAAGGACTGCTAGACACTGGCGCAGACTCCAGCATTGTGAGTCCGATTTTTGGCCCCACAATTGGCCATTGCAGTCAACTACTATGCCAGTAACCGGAGTTGGAGGCCTGACACTTGCAAGGAAGACACCCATGTTAACTGTGACTATTGAGGATAAAACTGTACGGGGTGTTTTGTCAGTTGTACCTTTGCCTCCTACTGTGCAGTGTCTAATCGGTCAGGACATTCTGGCTCAGATGGGTGTGGTTTTGACAAATGAGCACCCTTTAGGCTAAGGGCCATTGCATGGACTTTCCCAATCCCATTGACCTGGACCACGAACACTCCGGTATGGGTTAAGCAGTGGCCTTTAAAAAGGGAAAGTCTCGAGCAGGTTCACATGCTGGTATACGAACAATATAAACAAGGACATTTACAGCTGTCAACAAGTCCATGGAACACGCCCATCTTTGTGATTAAGAAGAAGTCGGGAAAGTATCGCTTAATACATGATCTGCGAGCTGTGAATGAACAGATGGAGCCAATGGGAGCCCTACAACCTGGTTTACCTAACCCGGCTATGCTACCAAGGGACTGGCCACTTTTGATTATTGATCTGAAGGACTGCTTTTTTACTATTGCTCTGCATCCTCGAGATACTCGGAGGTTTGCATTCACTTTGCCGTCTTTAAACAGAGCGGAGCCGGACAAGAGATTCGAATGGGTTTCTCTTCCCCAGGGAATGCGGAACAGCGCCACCTTGTGTCAACTTTATGTCGCTGCAGCTCTACAGCCCTTGCGACATGCCTGGCCTGACACAATTATTTATCATTATATGGATGACATTCTATTTGCACAACCAGAACCTTTTGCGCGTCAACAAATTCAGGCAATACATGATGCTCTGAAGCTCCATGGACTGACTGTAGCTCCTGAAAAAATTCAGTTGTCTGCACCGTGGAAATATTTGGGGTGGACACTTACTGATCAAATTGTTACCCCTCAGAAATTGCAATTAAACATCAAATTACATACATTGCATGATGTTCAGAAATTACTGGGGGATCTACAGTGGCTACGCCCCATTGTTGGTATCCCTAATGACCTCTTGGACGAGCTTCGACCTTTACTGAAGGGGACTGATCCGGCACAGCCTGTTCGTATAGCCCCTGAACAGGCTGAGACACTGCAGCAGATATTGGACTGTGTTACACAAGGCAGTGTTCGGAGACGTGATCTCGACCTTCCTATACAGCTGACGGTTTGGTGCGGGCAAAAATTTTTACTGGGTGCACTTACTCAGCATAACAGAAAAACGGGGGAGACATGGGCCTTGGAATGGATATCTCCTCCACTTCAACAACAGAAAACCCTTCTTCAGAAAATTGAAAGTCTAGCTGATCTCCTTAAAAAGGGTCGTGAACGGACAATACAGATTATGGGAAAGGAACCTGATCAGATACAGATACCAATGAAAAAGGATACATTGACATGGTATCTGGCAAACAGTATGGAGTTACAAGAGGCCCTGTTGGGAGCCGGTAGCGTGACTGCCACTGATGATATTCCCAACGCACCATTGAATTGGGTAGGACAATGGGGTTGGATTCAATGCCCAAAAAGATCACTGAAGCCCTTATCGGATGCTACAACTGCCTACACTGATGCAGGAAGAAAATCTAAAACTGCTGCAGTGACCTGGCGAGAAAAGGGACAATGGCATCATCACATACTCTGAGCTACTGAGGTGGACACTTTACAAACGATGGAGCTTTTGGCTGTTGTATGGGCCATGATGCATTTCTCTGGACCTCTTAACATTGTAACAGATTCTTTGTATGTTGCAGGAGTGTGTGAGAGAATAGAGGATGCCTCCATAAAAGAGGTTCAAAACAGGAGGTTACACGAGCTGTTTATGCAACTGCAGAGAGCAATTAGGCTAAGAAAGCATTCCTTTTGTGTTATCCATATCAGAAGTCACAAATGGGATATTGGTCTGGGAGAAGGTAACATGCGAGCAGATAAGTCAGTCTCATCAAATGACCCTATTCAATTGCCAGCAGGATATTTCCTGATATGTGGAGACCGTGCTTGGGCTGGTATCCCATCAATGCTGCGCGGGGGACCATGTACACTTGGACGGCTGTCTCTACTTACACCTAACATGTCCATGATACTGAACATGAGTCGTCGCCATCGTAGAAGCAGGCGAATGGCTCATGCATTTGCAGCTGACTGCCGGGATGATGTAAAGTTTTGGTCCCCAGCGGCCATAGTTGCAGCATCTTTCTTAACTCCAGGGGTATCAGCAGCAGGTGCTCATGCTATTTTAAATAGGTTAGGATGTTGGCTTGCTAAACAGACAAATGCAACTTCTTTAGCAATTTCCAGTCTTTTGCTTGATGTAGATTCTATTCGCCATGCAACGCTTCAAAATAGAGCTGCGATTGATTTTCTCTTACTTGCACAAGGCCATGGCTGTGATGAATTTGAGGGCATGTGTTGCATGAATCTCTCTGATCATGCACAATCTGTACACTCACAGCTCTCTGAGTTACGGAGGTTAACTGGGAACTTACAAGTGGAATCAGGCCTTGGTATTGATGGATGGCTCAAATCTTTAAACTTAGGATCATGGTTACGTTCAATTATTAAGGTTAGCATTGTAGTAGCTATTGTAGTTTTGTTGTTAGTATTAGTTTTGCCTTGTTTTTGTATATGCTTGCAGAATATGGTGCGAAAGATGATAACTACTGCATTTAATCAAACTATGCTTGTTCAACAGAAAAACAGGGGAGATGTAGAGAGCTTTTTGGATAATTGGTTAGCTGAGAAAGGACATTCCGATGTGATACCAATGGATAAGGGTAAGAGAAACAAGCTGGGAACTGAGCAACCGGTGCCTAATTACTGACAAAGGTCACAGTGACCTTCTCTAAAACGGGAAGACGGGGGAGAAAATTGCTTGCCAGAAAATGTAGCTATCCCAAGGTAGAGAAATTAGAAGAATGTACACATAGAAGCAAAATAATTGTTAAGAGATAGAAGTAGGTGTGTTTGATCTAAGTGTGCTTTAACCAATAATGAGCTCGGCTTTTGCAATATGTATAAGCTTCATTAACACTAATATAAATATGTGTGGAGTTTCAATAAACTTCGGGATTTGCTATTCATCGCATATGGTGTGTCGCATCTCTCCCGCCACTACGACAAGGGTGGTTGCTCATATGAAGGAGGACTGAGGAGGACCGGAGTGCCCTACCCTAGGGGAGCCTCTGGTTATAGTTAAACTGGGGAACAAAGAAAAGGAAGTGGAATTTTTAGTGGACACAGGGGCAACATTTTCAGTGTTGAATAAGGCCCTAATACCTCTAACAAATGATTATGTTGTGGTAAAGAGGGCTACTGGTCAATCTGAAAGAGCATATTTCTGCAAACCATGAAAGTATAAATTGGGAAAGCAATGGGGGATTCACCGATTTTTATATATGCCTAATGCTCCATCTGCACTTTTGGGCAGGGATCTGCTAGAGCAGCTGGATGCAAAAATAATATTTAAAAACGGAGAAATTAGTTTGGAGGTAAAGGACCAACAATATGTGGAGTTGTTAAGCCTAATGTTAATAACCACAGAAACTGAAATTTCTATTGAAGAAGAGGAAAACTTCAAGAAAATAATGGATCAGGTATTCCCTGGGGTATGGGCTTCTAATATACCAGGGAGAGCAAAGAATGCATTACCCATAGAAATCAAGCTTAAAGAAGGGGAACGACCAGTGAGGGTTAAACAATACCCCCTAAAGAAGAAAGACAAAGAAGGGATTAGTCCAATCATAGAAAACTTTTTGCAAATAGGACTGTTAAAAGAATGCCAGTCTGATTTTAACACTCCCATTTTGCCAGTAAAGAAGCCTGATGAGTCATACAGGTTAGTACAAGATCTAAGGGCTGTTAACAAAATAACTGAAGACTTGTATCCAGTAGTTTCTAATCCTTATACCTTGTTAACTTGTTTAACACCTGAACGAACCTGGTTTACCATTTTAGATTTAAAGGATGCATTCTTTTGCCTCCCTCTCCACAAAGCCAGCCAGAAAATTTTTGCATTTGAATGGGAGAATCCCAAAGCTGGACAGAAGAACCAGCTCACGTGGTGTGTACTACCACAGGGATACAAGAACTCCCCCACTATATTTGGGGAGCAACTTGCCAAGGATTTAGAGTCTTGGGAACCTCCACCAGGAGAAAGGCAGTTGCTCCAGTATGTGTGGATGACCTCCTGATAGCCACCCAGACCCAGGAGACGTGTAGACTGGATGGTAAGCCTCTTAAACTTTTTGGGCCTGCAGGAGTATTGAGTCTCTCTAAAGAAAGCCCAAATGGTGAGGCAAACAGTTATTTACCTGGGTTATGAAGTGAGTGCTGGACAAAGGACTTTGGGGCAGGATCACAAAGAAGCAATACGCCAAACCCCAAGACCTCAGACAGTGAAAGAACTGAGAACCTTTTTAGGCATGACCGGGTGGTACAGGCTATGGATTTATAACTATGGGTTACTTGTTAAACCTTTATATGCCCTGATCATGGAAGGGAGCAGAGATCTTCAGTGGACAAAAGAAGCAACCCAAGCCTTCGACCAGCTAAAGAAGGCCCTCATGTCAGCTCCAGCTCTGGGACTTCCAGACGTGAGTAAAACTTTTTTCCTGTTTTCCCACGAGAAACAAGGGATTGCCTTAGGAATATTAGCACAGAACTTAGGCCCGTACCAGAGAGCAGTGGCCTATCTCTCCAGACAGCTGGACACGGCAGCTAAAGGATGGCCAGGGTGTCTCAGAGCCATTGCAGCAGTGGCAGTGAACATCCAGGAAGCGCACAAATTCACCCTGGGCCAGAAGATGACTGTGCTAGTATCCCACACAGTGTCTGCAGTCCTTGAGGCAAAAGGGGGACATTGGCTCTCCCCACAGAGGTTTCTGAAGTACCAAGCTATACTAGTAGAACAAGATGATGTTGAAATTGTGGTAACTAACATTGTGAACCCAGCTTCCTTCCTCAGCGGGAGTATGGGAGAACCAGTGATCCATGACTGTCTAGAGTCCATTGAAGCCACCTACTCCAGCCACCCAGATCTGATGGACACTCCACTTGAAGATGCTGAGACCTGGTTTACCGATGGAAGCAGCTATGTCATCAGTGGAAAAAGGCACGCTGGATATGCGGTTACCACAAGCAGAGAGGTAATAGACTCTGGACCTTTGCCAGCAAACACCTCTGCACAAAAGGCTGAAATAATCGCCTTAAATCGAGCCTTAGAGCTGGTGAAAGGAAAAGAGATTAACATCTACACAGACTCAAGGTATGCATTTGGGGTGGTTCATGCACATGAAGCCATTTGGAGAGAGAGAGGACTGTTGAATTCATAAGGGAAGAATATTAAACATGCACAAGAGATACTGAGACTACTAGATGCAGTACAACTACCTGAGAAAGTAGCCATCATGCACATTAAGGCACACCAAAAAGTGAGCTCTGAATTGGAAGAAGGAAACATGCTGGCGGACAGACAGGCAAAAGACGCTGCCAAAGGTGAGGTATTTGAGGAGGCAGTTGAGGCAACATTGATCCCAGATGGAAAAATCTCTATTGAAGGTAAGCCAGTGTACAATAAAAAGGATAAGAAACTTATTAAGGCAGAAAAAGCAGATTATAATCAAGAAGGATGGGCTGTAACAGAGGAAGGGAAACTTGTAGTGCCTTCCTACTTGCTGTGGTCATTAGTGCAAAAGGAACATGAAAAGACACATTGGGGAGTAGATGCCCTGTATAACCATCTGAAAGGAAAAATTATGGCCAGGAAGCTACAGGGCACAGTAATTCAGGTAACTCGTCAGTGTAGTCTTTGCCTCCGAACTAATCCTAAAAACATCCCAAAGCCTAAAGTTGGACAAATTGGGAAAGGTTGTGGACCTAGGCAACAGTGGCAAATCGATTTCACAGAATTACTCAGGAAGGGGGAATATCGTTACCTCCTGGTATTGACTGATACCTTTTCAGGTTGGCCAGAAGCTTTCTCTACTAGGACAGCTAAAGCACGAGAGGTAACCAAAGCGCTGTTGCAAGAAATAATACTGAGGTTTGGAGTTCCAGCCACCATATCCTCAGATAGAGGGCTGCATTTTATTTCTAAAATTGTGCAACAAATTAGCCACCACCTAGGGATAGACTGGGAGCTGCATACTCCATGTCATCCTCAATTGAGTGGCCGGGTGGAAAAGATGAATCATTTGATTAAGCAAAAAATTGTAAGATTAGGACAGGAGGCAAACCTAACTTGGCCCCAAGCTCTCTTATTAGCATTGTTGTGAATTTGGACAAAACCAAGGACAAAAGAAAAATTGAGCCCCTTTGAAATATTATATGGGAGACCATATGCAGTTCAAGAAGGAACCACACCTACACAAGTAGAGGAGGAAACCCTGCACAAGTATATGGTAGCCTTGAATAAACAACTGAGAGAAATTGAAAAATATGTGGCTGGAGCTCAAAACAGAGAATTAGATGGACCAGTACATGATGTACAACCTGGGGATTATGTATATGTTAAGTCTTTTGCAGAAAAGACCCTGGAACCACAGTTGGAAGAACCATTCCAGGTGCTCCTCACCACCTTTACTGCAATCAAGATCAAAGAACAGAAGGCCTGGATCCATCACTCCCGAGTGAAGAAAGCCCCTGAGGGAGTCTGCAAAGTGACACCAGGCGACAATGAACTGAGGCCGAAGCTCACCCGGAACAGCGAATAAATGAACTTAAAGAAATCATGGACATGATGGAGAAGGTCGCAACCATTATAGCCATTGCCATAGTTGTAACGGGAGCCAATGCAATACCACGCATGTACAACATAACTGGAATATACCGGTGCCAAGGGAGGGTCTACGATCCCCACTCTCATAAGGCCATAAATGAGATTCTAAAGGTCACGAATGCACATTTGTGGGAAGGGAGAAATGTTTGGAGATGTAACTATGCATTTGTGCAAGATGGGTTCCATGAGGCTTACCATCCACCCATGAAACTCATTTGGATTAGCTCTGAATGCTGTGACAAATGTTTGAGTAAGTGTCCTGAGTTTAGACTAAAAATAGAGGGGTGTGCAGTAAGAGGGTATGATCTTGACTTTAACATCACTCAAGTGTGTACTGAATATCCTAAGAACAAGACTAGAACTACCCCACCAACGCAAAAGAAAGCTGTTACTACCCAAAAGTCAATTATTCCAGAAGTAGAAGAGAAGCCTATAGTTCCTGTGATTACTAGAATTGGGCCGTATGCTATTAAGAAAACAGGAATTCAGAGACTGCTGGTTAATCCAGAATGGTCTCTGAAACGAGTATAAATGGGAATGCAAGTAAATGCTTCGGACATCCAACTGGAGTGTGCCCCATTTCTCAGAAATCCTTTCATGTACTGGACCACTTGGCTTCAAAAATGAATGCCCTCTAACTTTAAGAGTAAAAGGGATCTCACAGGGCTGCTAAGGACTGGACTGGGTGTGCTAAACACCATAGATTTAGAAGTGTTGATGAATAAATTAACCACAGAGGGGAGTGACTTAGTTAAATTACAGCAACCTTTACAATCCTCCCTACTAGCACTAGGAGACAACCATTGGAAGTTATCCAAAGTGTTACCAGAATGAGAGGACACCGAAGAACAGGACCATGAGGTAATAATTAATGCATTAGGCACAGCCAGTGAAAATGTCTCACTAGTTCTTGGGTGTACTCAAGCACAGCTATGGATGCAGTCAGTGGCCGCTGCAGTCATCAGGGAGGGCGGAGAAGGTATATTCCCTGCTGAACTCCGCAAAATTGTTTGGGATAGTGCATCTGATATGGAAAGGGAACTGCAAGCTTGGTGGACTTTGGTCAATTTCACTTATAACCCTATGACTAGTAAAGTAACAGCCTTTGTTTTAACAATACATTATGAATCAGTGAGCTTAATTCACCCAGTAGTTCCCCTGAGATTAAATCATCAGGGGACTGTGTTGTATCCTTCTGAACATAGAACATGGACACGAAAAATAAGAGGAAAGTGGCAAACCATTAACCTAGAACCCTGTTCTATGAGGAAACAACTGGGGTACATATGTGAGGGGACAGTAGAAGGTGATAAAGACACGTTTGTACACAGACCAAAGCATTTGCCACTTTGAAATGCATTCAGGCAATCAGACAACTTTGCTTGTATATATAGGACAAAGTTGTGTCTGTCTCAGGACAGCATGCCCCACCGTAATGATAGACAATCTAAGCAGGAATGAGACTCAGTTTAATTTATGTGTTTGTAACTTCGTCAAAATTGAAGTATGTAACTTCTATCGGGCACCTGTAGTATCACACCAGTATATAAAAGCCAACTTAGTTACTGTACAAGAAATAGTGCCTGTGCCCATAGGAATGAATTTAACTTTAGTTGCTCAGTTGTTGAAACATCAGGAACTGAGAGAAATTTTGAAAGAGATTAGAGGTGCAGGGAAAAAGACTTTAATCACTATACACCATGACACAGAAACCATCAAAGGAGTCTTTAAACGATTTGAGGAACACTTGTCTCATCATTGGTGGGATGTGCTTTTCGGATGGTCACCAACAGCAACTGGCATACTTAATGCTTTAATTCATCCTATCATTGTGTTGCTTATTTTAGTTAGTATAAGCTTGATTTTGTCTATTGCAATACTTGTTTAGCATTGGAAGTTGGTAAGACAGATGACAGCCCTAACTTTGCTATCAAAAGCATATGGTTTAGTCTTGAGAGACACTAGGCACGTCTTGGGCAGACGAAGAAGAATCTGCATATTGAGTAAAAGAATTTACTCATTCCAAATAAGAAGTGGCGAATGAGACATAAACTTTAAGGAATTTAGGGATTTTAGAGGAGCTGAGGTTTTAGTTAGAGATAAGCTTTATTGGAGTTAATCAAAATAAATGGGTAGGCCTTGATGAAATTAAGAGTTAGTAGTTAACTAATAATTAATTGCTTGTCAACATAATGTTTGGTTAGCTGGGTTTATAATGAAGAATATAGAAACTCATAAATAGCTTTTAGGAACATAAGACAATTGTAGGCCTCCTCTGTTCTGAAACCAAATGGAGATGGGAATGGGAGTTCTACCAAGGGTTCATTTGTCATATTTGCATTGAAAAAGTAGAAAGGTCAGAACGGGAAGACTTCATTTACTTCCTCATTTTGGGACCCCTCCCCATGAAAGGGACCACTGACCCATTTCAAGGAACAAACTACGCATGCTTTATAGCTTTTGAACTAATTACAATAGGAAGTGGGGAATGGGATGTACCAAAGTTATGAATACGCATTTGTATTTTGGGTATTAAATCTTGTATAGATAAAAGGACTCTGTAATCACCTGTAAATTGCAGTGTGTATTTGGGAGCTATCTCGCATGCTGCCCGGAGTCGCAATAAACATACACTTTCTAACTTTAAACTGTTAGAGAGTCTTTGTCTGTCACAGTTGGATATCGGTACTGGATCAATATCCATATTTTTAATAAATCAGTAAAGCCGGTATGTTTAGTACAGCACTGGACACATGTGAGGATCGCTCCCCTTAAAAAGACATGCATACCTCTGGGAACTCCAGATCCCTTTTTTATCTCCCTCACTAATCCATATGCATGCAATATCACAATAGGTTCATACATATTCATTTTACTGATTCCGTGTTAAACTTGCAGCTAGTTTTTTATCAGCAAGTTCAGAAACAACTCCTGGGTCCCCCTGCCCTGTCTCCTGCAGTCTCTCGGTCTGTTTCAGAGTTCAAGGGGCCCTCCCTTATCTCTGTCCTTTGGCTGAAGCAGTTTCTTAAGAGCATAGGTTTTTTTTTTGCGAGAACAGGCAGTCAGACCAAACAGCTATGTGTGCAAGCTACAGACTTAATTCAAAGATGTACATTTCACCTAAATCAAAATAGATTTGTACTCTGGAAAATTTCCACTCTCTCTCAGCTGAGCCAATTAGAAAAGCTGGTAACACCTCTTTGATAACATATTTAAGAGAGGAAAAACCACGGGAAGCTCTCTTCTTTCTGCCATCAGAGGGGTGGGTGGCTGGGGGGAGGGGTGTGGGGGGTTGGGGAGAGGAAGTGCTCTGAGCCCCAGAGCTGAGATTCTTTTACAAGCTGTGGTTAGGACTATAGTACAAGTTTCCCGGTAATTCATGAAGTGCATGGGGGGATGCAGAATTCACCTGCAGCTCGTGAGAAAAAAGGTGCTCACGCTAGAACGCGTGGATGCTGAGAAGCTGTGATCTGGTGAGAGGCTTGAACAGAGAAAGAGAGAACCCTTGCTTTCAGAGATAGAGGAAGAGGACTCTTGCTTTTATACTAAAGCAGCTCATCCTTAAGAATTGCACCCCATGAACTATTGGCCAATGGAAAAACAGTTGTGGGAAGACTGTTTTCTACCCATGAGAGGGACTCACATTGTAGCAGGTCGGTCAGGACTGCCACTCGTGAAAATTAGAGCCACGGTCACAGAGAACTGTCTCCTGTGGGAAAGACCCCATAGCATAGCAAAAGAGACTCCTCTCCCTAGATGAACTGAAAAAAGATCTTTAGAAGTAACAAACTGACTAAAATTCCCATGTTTGTTTCCCTGTGCTGTCAGTGCGAAGGAAATAAAGGCTGGGGTGGGGGAAAGGTGGTCTAAAGGTTTATTCTAGTTCTCATTATCCTCTTTTAATTCTGTTAATGAATTTTTCTTTATATGTTTTAAAGTTTTGAGCCCATTTTGCCCTTAAAGTCTTTCTCCTAACCCTTATCTTACCCCATGAGTTTTCTTTCCCCCTCCTCTGCTTAACTATGGCAGAGGAGAATAAGTGAATGATTTTTTGTGGGTGCACTGGTGTTTGGCCAGCATCAACCCTCGACAATTTCCAAATTGCAGATGCCCATAAACATAGACTCTTTAATGCTACAACCTTTTAAACCTTCATCCCTTCTTGATGTACCACCTCTCACAAAACATTTATTTTCCAGATGCTTTGGCAAAAAGGGTAAACAGCAAATGTCAATATCAGGCTGTTGCATTAGACATTACCACTTGCAAACACATAACAGAAGAAGGTGAAGGCAGTACACAAGTAGGAGAAATAAGAGCAGTTTTGGCAGCACAGAAGGGAGCAAAAATAATATATGTAGACTCGTATGCTGTGTGGCCCGGTTCCAAACAGTGGCTTTGTCAATAGGAAACCTGGAACTGGAAAGCAAATAGATCCCTGGTTTGGAGAAGCAAAGATTGGCAATTATTACTAGATATAGCCAGGAAAACACCTTTCAAGATGGGATGGGTAAAAGCTCATGCTAAGGAAAATCAACCAGCTACAAAGTGGAATCAAAAGGTAGATGAGTGTCTTGGTTTGAAAAGACAGATGTCTGCTAGGGAAGGCAGGAGCCTCCCTTGAAATGGAAGATGTAAACTCGCTCCCTCCGAATTATTATAATTTTGAAATTAAAAGGCTCTCAGGCAAAGATATGGGAATATGAATAACAGTTCTTTACGAGGAAAATTAAAAAAAAACAAATGCAAAAGTACAAAAAAAACCCACTGACAGAGTTAGAATACAATCTGACACTCTGTAGAGTTAGAATACGATCTGACACTCTGTTGGTCAGGGTGTTGGTAGCAGTCCAATTAAATGGTGCCTGCAATCCTCCTGGAGTGGCAGATGTCATTCTGTTGAAGCAATGATCCTGTGGAAGCCTGTAGTTTTCCTCTGAAGGTCCAGTAGTGGTGTAGATGGGCCTAGTCTTCCTCTGGGAATCCAGTGTAGAAGAAAGCTGCTCCTCTGGGAATCCAGGGGGAAAAGGCTGGCTGTGGTGTTCCAAGCCTCACATTACATTCAGG